>NC_138221.1:5149974-5560553 GCF_964197995.2 Scardinius erythrophthalmus | reverse complement strand
TAATTGCCCATGTTACTTAGTCCCTGAAATGTTCGATCTTAGCTATATGCTTTATCTTGGTAGCCTACGATTTAAGTAAGCTAATTTTACAAACATAGAAAGTTGTCTTTTCAAGGCCTGGAAGAGATACTCTTTCTCGTGTTTGTAAGAAGGATATTTTCCTTGAGAATTAAGTTAATCTTATGTTCAATGTTTGCTGGACAAACAGATTGTTTGATAACTAAATTAATTCCATTAAAGTTATCCCATAACTTCGAGCTGAAATAAGACTATTTGATGTATTAATGACGAACCATAACCCGTTATGGTAATCATTCATATATCAATCTAGTTCAGCTGCGATAAATTAATTTAACTGTAACATACAAAATATTAATCATATTCATGATTAATTATTAAAATTCCCTATAGATCATTTGAGCTAATATTAATATTAATGTACAACCCATTGTTGCTACAACGTCTTTAAAAGCTGTTTAAAAGCTTAAAATAACTGCCTGGACGAAAATACTTCAGTGAAACAGCGCCGCCTAAATTGTATGAATCATATCGCCAGACTCTTGTGCATGAAGTGCAGAAGGTTTTACATTTTGCCACAACCACTGATTTGTGGACAAGCAGAACGTCAGAGCCATACCTCTCCCTGACAGCACATTTCATTGATGAAATTTGACAACTCCAAAGCTACTGTCTGCAGACATCTTACTTTCCAGATGACCACACAGGTGACAATTGCTCAAGGTCTAAAAGATGCGCTGGCATCATCATGGTTTTTGCCCGAAGATTGCATGGTTTGCATTACAACAGACAGCGGGGCTAACGTTGTCAGTGCACTACAGATTAACAACTGGCAGCGGCTTCCTTGTTTGGTCACAGGCTTCATATTGCCATTGGTAAGCAATTTTGGTGCTTCTGTGAAATTAAATTTACGTAAAACAGAAGTCATTCATTCCTTCACAATTTGAATGTTCAATGGACTCAAAATGTTTAAGTCTATCTTGTGTTTTATTTTAAATGTTTTCCAGAGAGGAGCATGCGGGACCCTAGAATAGACAGAGCCACTGGAGTTTGCAAGAAAATTTCCAGCAGCTGGAAAAAAAGATAAAAAGCTCTTGCTGATGCACAAGAGCAGCTGAAGCTTCCTCAACACAAACTGATCACAGTCACCAACGAGATGGGGCTCACTCAAGACAGTGCATGATTGAGAGGTTTCTTGAGCAAGAAAATACCATTTGTCGTGTTTTAACTGCAGACAAAAAGCACAGGCACCTTGTGCCAACATGGCGAGATGTTGAGGTGCTGTAGGCGGTAAGCAAAGCACTTGGTCCTCTGCTAGAATTTACAGACGCTCTGTCAGGTGAGCAACTTGTAACAGTTTCTTACTTAAAACCTGTCTTGTCCTTGTTCAACACTGAAGTTCTGACGGTGAAGTCTGATGACACAGAGCTAAAAAAAAAAAAAAAAAAAAAAAAAAAAACACATTTTGGAGTACCTGAACACCAAGAGTTGGTGAGTTTGCCATCCACACTTGACCCACGGTTCAAAAACCGCTATAACAACGATGACAGGATCAAAAGCACTGGGACAGCAGTGACTGCAGAACTCACAGCTAAGGTGACAGAGAAAGCCGGGCCCATCAACAGCTTCTGCTCAGGCTACAACAGCGGGACCTGAAGCAGGTGACGCCACTGAGCCAGCAAACAAGACAAAACAGGATTTTGGCTCAAAAGAGGACTCAGAGGCGAGTCTCTGCACAATGCTATAGAAAAGGTGATCCAGAGCTACTTAACCCTCTGGGGTCTGAGGTGTTTTTGGGGTCCTTGAGATGTTTTGACATGCCCTGACATTTGTTGTTTTTTTCAGTTGCTTATAAACATATTAATGGCAAAGGTGTAATAACACTATTTAGCACAAACAGGGCTACCATAATATGTGAGAAACATGCATGTACATGTTTGTATTTTTGAGAGAATAATGTTTATGCATGGTTATTTAAAAAACTAAAAATTAAAGTTTCTGAAATAAGGCCACAAACACACATACTAAATATATGTCAACAGGACTTCTGAATAATGCATTTTGTCGCCTAGAGTTTTTTCTTCAAAATGATGTGAAAATCATCCTGCCTAATCATTCACATAAAACAATACATTGATTTAAATTTTGTAAGTCACTTTTTGTTTGGAAAGGCAATATGCGTCAATGATCCAACACCATCATGAATATTGAGTGGTTCACACCTGAGGAGACAATGTATACATAATGAGCCATTCATTCAGGTGTGTCACTGAGCCACAAGAAAGAATGCAAGAGCAATATATATATATATATATATATACATTGGTTCACAGTTGGAAACACAGTTGTTGTTTTTTTCACAAAGTGTGCTTGCAAATTGTATAATAACCAAGGTAAACATTTCTAGTAATTGTGCAGTTAATTGTTCTCATACTGTATTTTCAGAAAGTGTTGGAATATATTCTCTACCCAAATGTGTCACTAACAGTGTTTGGAACGTTACTTTAAAAAAGTAATTAGTTATAGTTACTCACTACTTGTTCCAAAAAGTAACTGAGTTAGTAATTGAATTACTCTATAATAAAAGTAACTCGTTACCAGGGAAAGTAACTATTTGCGTTACTGTTAAAAAGTTGCTATATGTCAAAGAATTTGGAAACACTTTGCAGTTTGAATGTCCTGTATAAACAAAATTACTGAGTATGTTTTATGTTTTCACTGTTCGATCGCGTCCGCGCCTCACACACACACACACGCGCGCGCGCACACAAATCGCGCCCGCGCCTCTCTCCCTCTCCCTCTCTCTCTCTCTCACACACACACACACACACACACCACATTCCAGCATTCCAATCTTTAAATCGCAGCCTGCTCGAGAGCCATGTTCAGAGCTAAGGCGGGGCTACAGATAGTAGTTCCGCATTACATTAAATAAATTGCACGCGAGTTTTATTTCTTTTTATACCGAGTATTCTCCGTGTAAATGTATGCACCGAACTGTGACGCCCGTACCGTTTCGGTTCAATACGAATACATGTACCGTTCCACCTCTAGTTCTTGCCTTTGTTTGACCTCAATGAATTTGAAGTAGTATCTCCACCTTGAAAATGGCAACTTTTCATCGGATTGCTCCTGACTCGCCATCCCTGCTGCTTCATCAAATCTCTGTTTAGCTTGTGTGTGTGTGGCGCGTGTGCTGGCATGTGTGTAAAAACACTGGCTCTGATTGGCTACCATGAAAGACATGACTCTGCCTTAGCCAATCATAATCGCTTACCTCATTATTAACCCACCTCCTCACTAGCTGTGCGAGCCAGGGAGGGGACGGGGTGCGTTCGGATTACAGTTTATCAGAGAATGTCTAATAGAGTTTATTCAATCAATGCATAGTAACGCACCGCATTTAACGTCCAGTAATGTTAACGGCGTTGTAACAACGGGAAAAGTAATTAGTTAGATTTCCCCGTTACTGAAAAAATAACGTCGTTACCTAACGCCGTTCTTTTAAACGGCTTTATTCCAAACACTGGTCACTAATAAAACACAATAAAAATAATTTAAAGAGAAGGCTTATATTGACCTTTTAAGATTTTGTCTATCCTTGTATATATATATTTTTTGCTATTTTATTAAAAAGGTTATACAATTACAACAACAATTAAAATTTTAACAATATTTCCAGTGTAATCTTTCTTTGTAAAAACTAAATTATACATTTTATCATACGTATTTCAAAGTTAGGATTCATTAGTTTGAATATAGCCTACATTGGAACAAACTCTATAACAACATCTTAGTTGATAACTTTATTTCGGACAAAACATAATACATATATAAACAAACAATAAACATATGAGCAGAAATTGGCAACATTATAAGCTTATTTGATGTGTCAGTATTTTACAGTAAAAACTTATCCGATTTTTGTAGTCAATTTTTACTCATCTCAGTATAGCAATAGAGTTTGGTAAAAGCTGTTCATTTATTCGCACACAAAAACGAGATTCATTTTTAAACAGTATTTGTGCCAGCTGTAGTAGCTACACAACAGCGTGCATCTGTGCATTCATTCATTCACACACAGAAACGCGATTCATATTTAAACAGTCTTTTTACGTGTACACATACATAGAACTGACCTATTCCTCAGCTGGATACGTTGCTCCTCGAAATGAAACTTCCAGCACTTCTGAGGTAGATTTTCCAGGATTATTATTAAGATAGTATTATTCCTCACAGCGTCGTAAAGTACATGAGTCTGAAAGTGAACTTGCAGTGTGTGTTATCCAGCTAATGTGGGCATTTCACAGGTTTGCAGGATTGCCTCAGATCATTTGTGTTTGAATAGCGCACACTCTCCGTGGGCGGGGTTACATTAAAACTTAATGAGATGAGAACGACTGACATACATCTCTCTCTTCATACATATTACATAAACTGAGAATATATATATTTTTTTATATAAATTACTTCATTTAAAAGAAGAGAATTCAAGCTTCATGCCTGTGTGTCTGTATGCCTGTTTGACTGAGTATTCGCTGAGTTATGGTTCATTTTCGGAAGCGTTTCAGAATGGAATTCACTGACAGAGAGAAAGCAGAACTCGCATCATGTTTATTTTTCTTTATTTGGCAAAAAGCACAACACTTTGTTTTTATTGCGAGTATACACAAAAAAATACACACTTAACAGGATCAATTGATGTATGAAACTTGTATGGAAGATCAAAGTCAACAGAGCATTTTGAGTCTCTTTTACACTGATAAGAAAAAAAGTGAGCTGGTATCGCCGGCGATACCGCCGACCCCAGGGGGTTAATGATACCAGAGGTGGACAGTGACGTAAACACAAGAAATACATTTTCCAAGACTTGGGAAACTAGCAAAAAAGTACCTATGCATCCCTGCCTCAAGCAGCTCTTCTGAGAGGGCTTTCAGCACAGGAGAAAATATTGTAACAATCTTTAATTTGAAAGTCACGTGTCTAGTATCTGTAAAACCACATTTTTCCATCTTAAAAATATATCTAAATTACGCCATATGCTCTCATTGACAAATGCAGAACAATTACTTAATGCGTTCATGACCTCAAGGCTAGATTATTGTAATGCTCTACTGGGTGGTTGCCCTGCACGCTTAATAAACAAACTACAGCTGGTCCAAAATGCAGCAGCTCGAGTTCTTACCCGAACCAGGAAGTATGACCATATTAGCCCTGTTCTGTCAACACTGCATTGGCTCCCTATTAAACATTGTATACATTTTAAAGGTGCCGTAGAATGGATTGTTTTATTATTTTATGTTTCCTGGGGTGCCCTTATAATGTTAGTATGTTTTTTAGATCAAAATTTGTTATAATTTAGAAATAAAAGGCATATTTCCTAACCTGATTTCATCCATTGATTTGAACACTCTGTTTGAAGGGGCGTGTCTGTTGTGAGACTTCAGTGTTGTTGCCCACTGCTGTGATTGGCTGAGATGCTTGCATATGAAATATCTGGCATCCAGAGCTATCTGGAAAACTTTTACTATTACAGCTTTTATATGTTTTTACTATTACAGCTATCGGGATTAACGAATCATGATAAGTTTTTTTTAAGTATTTAAATCTATTCCCATCACATAAAAGGTTTCAGTGATGAGCATTGAGCAGATGACAGCCTGTTGATCGCGTGAATGAAGATCTTATCACTGCAACGCGATTCACTGATGCATAAACAGTGTTAAACGACTTTGAAAGAAAGATTATCTGTCTGAATTTGAACAATTACACATCAGAAATTCACATAACCCACTGGTTCTCCAGAGGCTCAGATGAAAGAGCTAAAAAATATTTTTGTGTTCATTTGTACAACCAAACACCGAGCAACTGCCAAGCTTCGTTCGCTCGTTTGCAAGCCATGATGTCACTCGAGGAAAAAACAATATCACGCTGGATCTAGATAACACAGTGTAAATTATCGTTAATAAAATCACTACTTACCGCTTGCGGGAATATAACGTTAGTTGAAATTGCCCCCTTCATCCGTTTGAGACGCCGAGAGAAGCCTGGCTGCTTGATATTGTTGTAACAGTCCGTGGTGAAATGGGCAGAGCAAATAACAACTTCGAATTAAACTGTAGCGGTATCCGATTATAGATAGATTATAGATAGATCTGCCATTTTCCCTATTATCCTCCTCCTGCTTGTGTCTTCACCTGCAGAACTTCTGATGATTCGGCTGTGCAGTTCCACCTGGCACTGAGCATGGGCTGGCATATGCAAATTTTTAGAGGCGTACATATTAATGATCCCGACTGTTGCATCACAGTCGGTGTTACAGTGAGAAAAATAAGTATTTGAACACCCTGCTATTTTGCAAGTTCATCCCACTTGGAAATCATGGAGGGGTCTGAAATTGTCATCGTAGGTGCATGTCTACTGTGAGAGACATAATCTAAAAAAAAATCTAGAAATCACAATATATGATTTTTTAACTATTTATTTGTATGATACAGCTGCAAATAAGTATTTGAACACCTGTCTATCAGCTAGAATTCTGACCCTCAAAGACCTGTTAGTCTGCCTTTAAAATGTCCACCTCCACTCCATTTATTATCCTAAATTAGATGCACCTGTTTGAGGTCGTTAGCTGCATAAAGACACCTGGTCCACCCCATACAATCAGTAAGAATCCAACTACTAACATGGCCAAGACCAAAGAGCTGTCCAAAGACACTAGAGACAAAATTGTACACCTCCACAAGGCTGGAAAGGGCTACGGGGAAATTGCCAAGCAGCTTGGTGAAAAAAGGTCCACTGTTGGAGCAATCATTAGAAAATGGAAGAAGCTAAACATGACTGTCAATCTCCCTCGGACTGGGGCTCCATGCAAGATCTCACCTCGTGGGGTCTCAATGATCCTAAGAAAGGTGAGAAATCAGCCCAGAACTACACGGGAGGAGCTGGTCAATGGCCTGAAAAGAGCTGGGACCACCGTTTCTAAGGTTACTGTTGGTAATACACTAAGACGTCATGGTTTGAAATCATGCATGGCACGGAAGGTTCCCCTGCTTAAACCAGCACATGTCAAGGCCCGTCTTAAATTTGCCAATGACTATTTGGATGATCCAGAGGAGTCATGGGAGAAAGTCATGTGGTCAGATGAGACCAAAATAAAACTTTTTGGTCATAATTCCACTAAACGTGTTTGGAGGAAGAAGAATGATGAGTACCATCCCAAGAACACCATCCCTACTGTGAAGCATGGGGGTGGTAGCATCATGCTTTGGGGGTGTTTTTCTGCACATGGGACAGGGCGACTGCACTGTATTAAGGAGAGGATGACCGGGGCCATGTATTGCGAGATTTTGGGGAACAACCTCCTTCCCTCAGTTAGAGCATTGAAGATGGGTCGAGGCTGGGTCTTCCAACATGACAATGACCCGAAGCACACAGCCAGGATAACCAAGGAGTGGCTCTGTAAGAAGCATATCAAGGTTCTGGCGTGGCCTAGCCAGTCTCCAGACCTTAACCCAATAGAGAATTTTTGGAGGGAGCTCAAACTCCGTGTTTCTCAGCGACAGCCCAGAAACCTGACTGATCTAGAGAAGATCTGTGTGGAGGAGTGGGCCAAAATCCCTCCTGCAGTGTGTGCAAACCTGGTGAAAAACTACAGCAAACGTTTGACCTCTGTAATTGCAAACAAAGGCTACTGTACCAAATATTAACATTGATTTTCTCAGGTGTTCAAATACTTATTTGCAGCTGTATCATACAAATAAATAGTTAAAAAAAAATCATACATTGTGATTTCTGGATTTTTTTTTTTGATTATGTCTCTCACAGTGGACATGCACCTACGATGACAATTTCAGACCCCTCCATGATTTCTAAGTGGGAGAACTTGCAAAATAGCAGGGTGTTCAAATACTTATTTTCCTCACTGTATGTGGAGATTCGCCTGTTTTTCAGGGGTGTTTTTCAAAAACGAGATTTAAATAAGAAAGAGACAACTATGGTGTTTGAGGCTCACTGTATGTCATGTCCATGTACTGAACTCTTGTTATTTAACTATGCCAAGATAAATTCAATTTCACATTCTATGGCACCTTTAACATATTGCTGATTACTTGAAAAGCACTAAATGGTTTAGCTTCCGCAGTACTTGAGCGAGCTCTTAACGCATTATAGTCCTTCACGTCTATTGCGATCTCAAAATTCCGGCCAGCTGATAATACCTAGAATATCAAAATCGACTGCTGGCGGTAGATCCTTCTCCTATTTAGCACCAAAACTTTGGAACAGTCTTCCTACCATTGTCCGGGATGCAGACACACTCTGTCAGTTCAAAGCTAGATTAAAGACACATCTTTTTGACCTAGCATACACATAACACATTATAGACTTCAATAACTCAATGTTAGGCTGCATAGATTAGGTCAGCCGGAACTGGGAACACTTCCCATAAATCCTAATGTACTCGTTACATCATAAGAATTGCATCAAGTTTGTTAGATACATATCGTACAGTGTGATTCAAGGGTGCCGTAAAGGGGTGGAAGGTTAGGACGATTCTAAGGGCCCAGGCTGATTTAGGGCCCATAAGAGCAGACCCCCTTTTTCTTTTCTTATTTCTTTTTTATACATACATTAAATGTGCTAGGGCCCCTCATGCACTAAATGTGTATTTTGTCCGTTTTGACCATAGATTTAATATTTAAAATAACAAATAATGTATTTACTGTTTCAGTCACACCCCTCCCCCTTACAATGGTTCATTCCACCTGCGCTGTCCGAGCTACGATCGCTAGTGTAACGTCTCTTAATGCACTTGTTATGATGCAGCGCAGACAGTGACACACGCAGGCATGTCACATCAAAAGTTAGGGCATCAAAAAAGGAAAGGAAAGAGAAGACAGAGAACGCCGAAGTCGACAGTGTCACACAGTTTTTCAAAAAGAAAGGTATCTTGCCCTATTCCTGTATTCCAAAACTTTCAGAGTTACTTATTTTTGTTGCTATATGACCTGCTTTTATCTAGCTAGCTTAGTAAAATAATTACTGAATTATGATTTACATCCAACAATAATAACATCTCTGGGTTATCATGTCTCTACACCATAGACTGTAAAAAAGCTACACAGATTCAGCGGCTGCTGCAGCTGCACCCACGTCCTCCTTCTCCCCCCGTGCGAAATTCGCGTCCGATACAACGAAAAAATAAATACAACCTCACGTTATGTCAATCACACTTGCACACTTCCTCCGAAACTTTCGTCCTATCAAAAAAAAAAAAAAAAAAATCAGATCGGGTTCGATTTTCTGCGTTTTTCGCATCCGTAACAAGGGTTTGAATAGTGTTTTGACAGTTTAATGACGGATACGAAAAAACGCATGCGAAAATTTCGGATTCAGTGTGCAAGGACCTTCAGCACAACAAGGTGAGCCTGAGCGCGAAACTTCACGAAGATTGAAGCCTCTCAACGTCTTATCTACTGTGTTCGCCACATGATAACTTTACAAAACACGCTTCAAAAATCACAAAATCAGTTTGCCGTGTGTGTCGTGTGTTCTGTGAAGTGACAGTGCTGCTGCTACGATCGATTATGTCAACTTGACGTTCTTAATATGAATAAAATGCCCCAGAAAAAAATAATATAAAAAACCGAATAAAACGTGTCTGTAGTAACCATTGGCTAAGGAGTTTACAAAATAGATATTTTAATATTTTATATTATGAAAACTAAATAGTAGGCTAAATAATATGGTTATTACGTGTGTTTGACTTATAAGTCAAATTTGTATAAATACAATTTTTTTTCTTGTTTTTGTAGGCTTTGTACTCATCTTTAGACATTTTAACTACGCAATGTGCTAAGTATCTTTTTTAAAGTATACAGGGCATGTTTATTGGGTTAAATTTTATCTGTAAAAAATGTAGGGGGCCCAGAAATTTTGGTTTCCATAGGGCCCAGAATTTCTGGCGGCACCCCTGGTGTGATTTATAATCTTATAGAAATGGCAAAAATTGCAGTGTGTAGCAAGTATGACAAGCGGGAGTCAGAAACAGACCTTGTTTCTCAAAACCAAGAATGCAAAGAACGGACTTATGTTCTTGGGGAGAACGCTCTTGCTAGTTGTTCTTGGAAGAATGAACTCACAAGGTGACAAGCACACAGAACGCTGCTGACAGTTTGAGACGATGTGTTCTTGCTGGTATTGCACAATAATACCCCCGCACAGACGCCGTCTGCAGTACCCAAACATAACGAGAATTATTGACTCTAACAGCCAGGCTTTATCACCCAAGCCTACCCTCAGTTCAAGGGATTACTCTACAACTGTACACTACAATGTAATGTATATTCATAACAATAAAGCAACGCTTATGGAGATTCTCACTTCCAAAAACGTTTGAGCACATTTTCGATTCGCCATAAATTTTCATGAAAATGCCAATATTTGAAATCCACACAGTTGATTTCTCGCATCAAATGTTCTCAGAGGTAAATTTAGTGATGAAATAGCTTAGGAAATTGTAGAAAAACGACTTGCTGTATTAACCTGCCTCTCTTTCCTCGAATGCCGAAATTAATGCTGGGATATTTCTGCCTTCAAGCTCACACAAGTTACCAACCGATGCATCCTCGGTAAAATGGGCATGTCAAGAACACTTCCAGGTTTTTTTAACCGTTCATGCCAAAATGCAAACTTGTGTATTGGGACAGTACTTGGGCAGCGACTGATGACGTTTCACAAGTCCACAAGAACACAAGTACAGACAAGAACGCATATTGAGAAATGGCCAGAAAGTTGCGCAGCGCTGTTGTTTTTCCATGAGCACCACCTACTGTCAGAGATTGACACAGCATTTACTGACATTTTTTGCATTGGTCTGAACAGACAAATCTCATGTGAATTTGGTGCCGAACATTCGTGTCAATGTGAAAATGTCCTGTCGCTCATCGTGGCTGTTGGGAAACTAACTTAGAAAAAACATGTTTCTCAGCACATAAAGATGAGCTACTGTGATCGCAGACTGAGGTGATGTGGTTTCTCCACTGCATGGATTTTCAGGTGTAGCTTCAGGTCACTTTTAAAAGAGAAACTCTTTTCGCATTGATCACACGTGTGCGGCTTCTCTCCAGTGTGGATCCACTCATGTGATCTCAAATTTGATGACTGACTGAATCTCTTGTCACAGTGTGAACACTTGTAAGGTTTTTCTCCCGTGTGAATTCTCTGGTGCAGTTTTAAACCGTCCGCTGTAGTAAAAGTCTTCTCACACTCAAAGCACATGTACTCTCTCACACCAGTGTGAATTTTCTCATGTCTATGTAAATATTGCAACAGTGAAAAACTCTTTCCACACACAGAACATGAATGTGGCTTCTCTCCAGTGTGAACTCTCAGGTGTCTCTTCAGGTCTGATGACCTAAGAAATGTTTTGCCACATTGATCACACTTAAACGGCTTTTCTCCGATGTGAACTGTCATGTGAACATCAAGACTATGTTTGAATGTGAAATTGTTTCCACATTGATGGCATACATGTGGCTTCTCTCCAGTGTGGATCATCTCATGTGATCTTAGATTTGCTGACTGATTGAATCTCTTGGCACAGTGTGAACACTTGTAAGGTTTTTCTCCAGTGTGAATTCTCTGGTGCAGTTTTAAACAGTTTGCTGTAGTAAAAGTCTTCTCACACTCAAAGCACATGTACTCTCTCACACCAGTATGTGTTTTCTGATGTGTGTGTAAATTAGGCAACAGTGAAAAACTCTTTCCACACACAGAACATGAATGCGGCTTCTCCTTCGTATGAACTGTCAGGTGTCTCTTCAGGTCTGATGACCCAAGAAATGTTTTGCTGCATTGATCACATGAGAACGGCTTCTCTCCAGTGTGGATCCTCATGTGACTCTTAAGATTACCTTTGCATAAGAATCTCTTTCCACACTGATCACATGAGAACGGCTTCTCTCCTGTGTGGATCCTCAAGTGACGCTCAAGACTACATTTGCTTGTGAAACTGTTTCCACACTGAGTGCAGGTGAAAGATTTCTTGGCTCTTCTTTTCTTTAAAAATGTCTTTTTAGTCTTTGAGCGACTCAAAGGTTTTCCTCCAGGTTGGACATGATGTTCCTCCTTCACTTCACTCGGTTCTTCACTCTCCTCCTTCACTTCACTCAGTTCTTCTCTCTCCTCCTTCACTTCGCTCAGTTCTTCACACTCCTCCTTCACTTCACTCAGTTCTTCACTCTCCTCGCTCTCTTCCATCGGATCTGACATGAAAGAAAAAAATATAATTTTCATTTCATTCATTACCACTTCATTCGCCATGAACTTGTTCATTTCTTTTATTATTTTATGCAATCAGAAACCCTCAAACCGGTCGCGCTTTGTATCTCTCTGTGCAAATCCTTCCTTCCTGCTCTGCCAGAAAGCAGCTGTCATTTACTGACGGAAAGCATGACAATAACCGCAATAAAGCCGTATATAGCCGAAAAGCGCATGTTGTCTTTTTTAGGAGTAATTTGAATGGTTTTGATAGGACCCGATGTCAATGCAGTGCTGAAGTGCCAACTAGTCTCTCTCCCTATGGAGGATCTCGTTACCACTCTACAGATAAAGCGTTGTTGGGAAAATTTGTTTCGCGTACCTACCCCGAAGTGACAAAATAAAATAAAGGAAAAAATAAAGGAAAGACCAGTACTTTGTTTAGGCTTGGTCTGTAGAGAATTACAAACCTGCGTACAGATATTCAAACGCACATAACTATAGAACCAATTCTTAATGCGCATGTGAACGCCATCAGCGTTTCTCACAGGTTTGCGTTTAAAGTCTGTGTAGAGAGAATGGTGTCGCCTTAGCGGCCCCTAATTTAATAAGAAATTATCGGTGCGACGGAAACGAATCAATCAAAACTAACTTTAGCTGGAAAATAACTTTATTAAAGAACCGCTATAAAGCCAAAACAATCTTACCTTAAATTATACGTTTATATACATTGTTAAAAGCGCTATATAAATGACTTCATTTGTAACATGTCACCGTGCAGCTCTCAAGCCAGATGCTGTGGACAGGCTGGTGTTTTTATCACACACATTGAAACGCATGTAGATCCAAAGAAACGCAGTTAATGGCAAAAAATGTTCAAGCTGCTGAAAGCCTGTTTCCTCCGTTCTAGTGACTTTTATATTATAAAGGCTATTTTACCTTTTAGCCTTTAAATCGTAGACTTTGTTTACAGTAGAATCATTTTTTTACATTAGGGCCGCAACAACGCGTCGACGTCATCGATTACGTGGACTATGAAAATACGTCAACACACATGAAATGCGTCGACGCGTCATTCATTATTTACGTTTAAATATCGAGTAATGGCAGCTTCTGCTCCCTCTCATGCTGAAAATGACAGACCATGATCATCCAAATGGGAATACTTTAAACTCCGGCAATACTTTAAACTACGGCCGAACAGAAAGGTGCTTTGTTTACTATGCAAACTATGCCCCATTCGGTGACAATAAAATGGACTTTAATTTCACTTCAACCTAACCCTCTGGGGTCTGAGCTGTTTTCTGGGCCCTGGAGGTGTTCTGACATGCTCTGACATTTGTGCTTATTTCTGTTACTTGTGACATTTTTATGGCTAAAGTCTAATTACACTGTATTCAGCACAAACTCTGCTACAATAATATATCAGCAGCATGTATGTAAAAGTTTGTATTTTTGAGATAATGACATTTATGCATGGTTTGTGAAAATACAAAAAAAAATTCTCACTGAAATAAGGCCATGAAACCCATACTGATTATTTCTTCACAAGACTTTTGAAAATTGTATGACGTAGCCTAGAATATTTGCTCTAAAACTATGTGAAAATCACCCTGACTGCTCATTCAGAGAAGACAATATATTGATTTAAAATTTTTACGACGTGTTTTGTGCAACAAAGCTTTATGAGCTCATTAATATGTAAGCTTTTCACACCTGAGAAAGACAAAGACACTCCCTAATGGCCCTATTAGGAGCTAGCAGGCCCTGTCATTCTGGGCAACCTTGCACAAAGAATGAGGAGATTTAAAAAAGAATGGCTTTTAGATTGTTTGATTTATTTACAACACAACATAATCCAAAGATACACAACAAATGACAAAAAAGCACTCATTGGCCCTCATTTATCAAAAGTGCGTACACCAAATTTCCAGCGTACACCTGGCGTACACCCAAAACCACGGTAACTTTGAGATTTATCAATATGGACGTTGGCGTACGGCACGCTCAAATCCTACGCCAGCTCAGGAGGTGGTGTACGCATGTTTTGAGTGCGGGAATGCGCAGAAAAACAATTCCTAACACCACAAAACGCACTGACAAAATAAAAGATATGATATATTATGACCCACTGGGGGGAGCGGAGACTTGAATATATAGGGGCGTGTTATTCTAATGACGATCGTTTTGAGCCGCGGCATTTATCAAGGGCAGGTATTGCGTACACCTGGATTTCAAAGGTACGCACAGCTTCATAAATCAGGCAATGAGAGGAGTGTAAGCATAATCTTACGCCAATATATATGCCCGTTTCTACGCAAGAATGATAAATGAGGGCCACTGAAACCAATGATCCAAAGACAGAGACCTTTGTGCCATTCCTAAAAACATTGTACATACCTTTCATTTCTAAGGTGTTTGATTTTCACTTTACCAGGTTATTGTACAGAGACTCATGTGAATGTTGAAGTCAGCAGGACTCAGCATCTGGGCCCTGAAAAAAAAAAAAGTGAACATACTGATATCAAGAGAAACTATAGGCCTGCACGATTTTGGGAATACATTTTAGATTTTTCTGGTTAAAATTGCTTTTTTTAAAATTCACAGAATACACACACATGACATAAATGTTTCCAACAATATATAATATAATGAACACCAGGTGTGTTGTGCCTTGTAGGCATAGGCTACAGTGTTAATTTCGTTGACGAATAATTTTCGTCATTATTTTCGTCAACGACATTTTTTCACAGACGAAAACGAGACGATAACGAAATAAAAAGTAGTTTTGAATGACGAAAACTATGACGAAAATCTATTGACATTTTCGTCAACGAATAAAAACTAGACGAAAATGTTAGATAGTGACGATTTGGGAAGCGATCCGGTCTGATGTCCTGCGTTTGTGGTAGATGCGCATATTTGTACTGTGACGTGCTGATCTTCCCAGCGGCACACGAGTTGGCATGCGCTGCATGTCTCATCAAACGTTAAAACATGTAAACGTCTGGGAGAATGAGTAGAGCAGACATGTAGATCTGAATAAGAGTGACGACGCAAAAAAAGAGCTCTATTCGGTACGGTTTTCTGTGCGCACACACCCGACCCGCGAAGCGTGCAGCCACTCACATAGACACCTATACAGCGCGCGAGTACGGAATTGAGCTCTCTTTCGTTTCTGAATCGACAGATACACACAACATTATGTCTAAATGTCCGTTTTGGAGAGTATTCACGTAAATAATGTGGGTTATGTCTTAAACAGTTGTGAATGTATCATATGTGCATCAGTGCAATTGGATCCGCATGTCATTCGACATGATCCGATGTCTTAAAGTGACAGTGGGTAATAAACCTAATGCGGTCTGTGTCCTTAATATTGATCAAGCAACAAAAGAAAAAGAGAAAAGCATTCACTGCTCGTTAATAGCTTTAAAATAAGGATTAATTATATTTAATTCATACAAATAAATATGTCTGTTTGAAAGAATAGAGAATGATGTATGCAAGTTATAAAGAATTCATATGCTATCATTCATTGAAAAAGAAGACTGTGTTTAGGAAAAGTGTTTTATTTAATTTTAGGACATTTTTTAAGTTACAGTAGTTAAATCTGTATCTGTATTGCACGTTCAAACTTTAAAATCATTCATATTAGCAGGTTAATGTTTTCTCTGGGAGTATATGGGTTTGGAAATTTTAGAGAAATTCTAAATGAATGCATTTCAATTTAAACCCATTATATTTTAAATCAAAATTTGCTGTCAAAATTAACACTGATGTGAGATTATCTTTTGTGAAAAAGCTACAGTCAGTGTTTTTGACATTAAGAATAAAAAAAATACGTTTTGTATTACAGCCGTTAAATCTGTGTATGTATTGCATATTCAAACCTTAATACATAACAGACTGATAAACATTTAGTCAGGTCAACTGTCGACTAGATTTAGTCGACTAAAATCTGCTAATATTTGTTCTACTAAAACAAAACTAGACTAAGACTAAAAGACTTTAAGACTAGACTAAGACTAAAACTCTTATTTAGTCGACTAAAACTAGACTAAGACTAAAAGATTTCAGGTGACTAAAATGTGACTAAAACTAAATGGTGTGTTATTCAAAAGACTAAGACTAAGACTAAATCAGAATTTGCTGTCAAAATTAACACTGATAGGCTATGCGCAGTGCTGCATAAAAAAATAATAACAATAACCTATAGCAGCCTATAAATCTTCCAAAATATTTCAGTTACAACTAAGCTAGAGAAAAATATATTGATTATCATGTTACTTCAAATGTTTCCATTTGTTATGATGATATGAAATGAGATAATAGTAAAAACATGAAGCCGTTTGGTGCTTTTCAAACGCGATCGCGATCCAAAATATGATACATTCAAACGCGATCGCGCTCAAATATAAAACATTATGGTTACCATATACATATCTACGTTTGAGCAGATATCCACAAACACAGTAACAGTAAACACGGGTCTAAATATTATAATATTCACCATATATCTAGAAACAGTTCAACTGCAATGTGAAATTTATGCAACAATAAACTAATATGTAAGAATTTCTTACCTTACATCTTTCTTGTCTTCAAATCGCGTTCTTCTTCTGATGTAAATCCAACGTAAGCTCACGGCGCATCTTTCAAACTCAACGAAAAGCAGAGACTTGAAGTTTTTTGGTGTTTTGTTTTTGAGGTAATGAGCGCGTTCGCGTTCCATGTGGAGATTTGCATGTCAATCTCTTTTGAGCGCGTGGGCGTGGTCAAATTAAAAATAATTAGGAAGCGTTTGAGAAGCTGGACATCTTGTTGGTTTTATACAAATTACTTTGAATCCGATCAGTTTAAAGTACACACTTAAATGTTTATAAAGGTATATGGCTCATAAATGTGTGACAAGTATTCGCTGAGTTTTGTTTCAGTTTATAGACATGCTCAAGAAAAAAAAAGTTCACCGCGACGGAGAGGCAGAACGCACACCCTATTTATTTTCTTTATTTTACAAAAGCACAATGTTTTGATTTGATTGTAAGAGGACACATACAAAAGTAGAAATATCACAGATTCTTTTATATTTCTTTTTTCTGTATGACCATAAATGACAGAGTAATTTAAGTTTATAGTTCTACAATGTGAAGAAAATCATGCAAAACGCGCGGGCGCGTTTGCCGACCTCAGAGGGTTAAATCTGTCAACGAAGCTTTCAGTGCATTTGCCAGTTTTTAAAAATTGTGTATGCATATGTAGACTAGAGACCTGCACTCCCGCGGGACCCAACGCAACAGAGTGCAGAGCAGGAACATAGATCTGATGGCTATTTTTTTTTTTTGATAGGTGATAGGGGAAGACTCATGAATATTCATTAGGGAACTCATGACAGGCTCGCCGATACTCCAATGTTCTGAGAAGCCATGGTAACCCCAAACAATGAGATATCAGATCGCTGCGTGTCATCAGAGGTGGGGACATTTTGTGAGGGAACGTGATTGACCTACACGATTAATGTTATGATTTAAGTGGATTAGCGGTGAAAATCACGAACGCAAATGGTTATAGGAATATAGTATAGTAGGCCTAATTGCATGGGATGCAGTTCTAATGTTGTGCTAATTGCATGGGATCACGGTCAAAATCCCCAATATAATAGCCTGGGTTTCCCCATGCTGCCTTGCTGACAGCGCGATTTTAATCACCATGGACGAGATTTTCCCCTCAACAATGGGAACCAATCACAGAACGGGGAGCAGCAAGACGATGACGACGTCTATGCGACACACTGAAGCAGTTTGTTTATATCTATGGATCCAACATAACGAGTTACCTTTCAGTGTAGACTTAGATAGTGATTCATATTATTTATTATTTCATAATAAAATGACAAATACTCTTTCTGAAATACATTTTTTTGTCATCATTCATAGATTTCATGTTAAAATAATATACAGATGCACTACCCACTTCAAAATACAGCTAATATATTGTTGTACTTATTATTTATTGGAAAGTTTGCCAATGGATAAATCAGATAATCCCAAAAATAATCAGATTAATCGAAAAAATAACCGTTAGATTAGTCAACTAATCGAAGAAATAATCAATAGATTAATCGACAACAAAAATAATCGTTAGATGCAGCCCTAGTTTACATACATTTTTTTTTTCCTGAGTGCAATATTTTACAAATCTGATTATAGTTATCGGAAAAATCCCCCAAAATATTGAGATATCTTTATTGAATATATTTATTGATATTTTAGCTATATTTTTAGATATTTAGATATATTGAGATATATTTGTGTCAATATCGCACACCTCTACGTTGATCACATTCATCAACCCTGTTACCAAGGTTATTATAAGAAGAAGATCTATAATTATGAATAACTTGTATGATATTTGACAAATACAACTTCACCAGTAACTTAGTGTTTACTGATTATTCCTAAAAAAATAACAATTTAGTAATCTACATTGAAAATGACTACAATTATGGTAACATTGTTGCAAATTGGAAACCAGATATAAATGTAAAATAAAACAGTTAAAATAGTATTTAGCTTGATCTGATGTTGACAATCAATATAAAAATGTCTCAAACCTCCCTTTACGGACCATTTGTTGAAGAAAACTCAGAACATCCTGTACCGTTTCATAGTTTCAAATAATCGAGTGCCTAAACAAAAAAAATTAATAGCGGAATTAAATACAGAGGGAATCGTCAGTAATGAAAGGACTGAAATTGCAAACCAATTTAATAGATTCTTTATCCAATCAGCTGAGGAATTGGCTGACAATTTTCAACCAATACAATTAAAATACTTACTGAGAGACCAAACAACATCTTTCTGTATAAAAGAGGTAGACCAGAGTGAAACTGCTGAAGTTTTTAGACAGTTACGGCAATCTAAGGCCAAGGATAACTTTGGCTTGGTTACAGCTTTTATAAAAAAACACAGTTCTCTCCTCTTAATGCCAGTTACACATGTAGTAAATGTATCCATAAGAGCAAATGAATTCCCTCAGCAATGGAAAACGCTATTATAACTCCAGTCTTTAAGTCTGGAGCATCTGAAGCACTGAGCACTCTCAAAGGTTCTTGAAAAAACAGTTGCCAAACAACTTGTTGATTATCTTGAAAGTAATCATCTTCTACACGCCAAACAATTTGGGTTTAGACCACGGTACTCAACAGAGTTGGCAAACTGTTACCTCACTGAAATGATAAAACAGTCATTAGATGAAGGTAATGTAGTGGGAGCAGTATTTCTGGACTTGAAAAAAGCCTTTGATACTGTCAACCACGAAATTCTTTTAAATAAATTAGAAAATTGTAACTTGTCACATGATGCAATAACTTGGTTTAGATCATATCTAGAATGATCTGCAATGTGTTAAAATAAATACCACCCAGTCATCAATTCAATCTTGTCGAATCGGAATTCCACAAGGTTCAATTTTAGGCCCTTTACTTTTTAGTTTATATATTAATAATCTTCCAGACAGTTGCAAAAGGGTTAAATGCCAAATGTATGCAGATGACACAATTATATACGTCTCAGCAAAAACCCCTCAGATTGCAGCTGAGATGCTTTCAAAAGAACTGGATGGTGTATCACAGTGGCTCCGAAATAATCATCTGACCCTGAACTATGATAAGACAGTCTCTATGTGCTTTTCAATAAAAAGAAAGGTCAATGAAAATTTTAGAATAAAGATTGATGAGGAAGAGATAGATGAGGTACATGAATTTAAATTTCTAGGGGTTACTTTAGATTCTCATCTTAAGTTTGATAGTCATGTAAAGAGACTGTGCAGAACTGTCAAGAAGACAAATTTGAACTCATTCCGATTAATTAGACAATATATTACCCATTAAGGCAGCACAGCAGTTTATGCATTCTATGATATTTTCTCATCTATCGTATTGCATTACTGTTTGTGGACAGGCCAATCAAACAACAATTACACCCGTTAGGTCATTATATAAACAGGCATTAAAAGTAATGGACCAGAAACCTGTAAGATGGCACCATTGCCTAATTCTAAGGAAGCATAATGTTTTGAGTTTTGACAATTTCGTAAATTACTCATTTCTAAAACTACTTTAAGTGTGTGAACAACCTTGCACCAGAAATATTCTGTCAACTAGTAGTGAAACAAAAGAGCGGAATAAGAACTAGAGGCACAATAAGTGGAAACTGTATAGCCGCAAAATATGAATGTTTCTAACATGAATGTTCTTCAGCATCATGAATGAATGAAGAATAAACACCAACCTCTTTGTTCTTCAGGATCTTCAGTGTGTTTCATTCTGCAGGGTTCTGGATCACTCATGTTCTCACTGTCCTCTTTAATAAACTCAGTCTTTGCAGATTTCAGCTCTTCCTGATGCTCGTCTTCACTTGTTTTCCAGCATTTATTGGAGAATTGCAGTGGGAGGAGCTGTACTGATGACGAATGTTAGGAGATCTAATAAATGAGGTGAAAACAGGAACTATTGTCATGAAATAAAGAGTTTGAATCTAAATATAGTTAGATTTTATGACAATCACTAAGTACTTAAATCATTAAAATAGTACATTTATGTGCGCTGAAACTGACAATGATCATAAAACGTTTAAAAATAAAGAGCATCACAAAGCAATATTGTTCCAAGAGTAAAACGCTATTCATTTATAATATTAATATTTAAGAGTTTATTTAAATGTCTGACGTTGCTCATTATAGGCTCAACGTAAAGTAACTTATCAGTATAACACTTGAGATCGATTCCCATCACTTCCCCTCACAAACCTTAACTCTTGACATTCAGTAACAGTTCTCACTGCAAACATCGAGACAATCACACAAACGAACACAAACTCGCTCAGGTCTGAATGAACTCAACATATTCTCCTCATGCTCGCTGCTGCTGCACTAAATGTTTATTTCAGAAGGAAGACGCCAGAAAAGACGCACAAGTATCGCTGTGATCGATGAAAACAATACAGAAATGAGCCTGTCGCTTAATCAAACTGTATAAAGTGTGTGTAAATATGAGAAATACCGTGAACTGCTCTCCTCACCTCAGAAGACTCGTCGCTGAAACTCTCAATGACGGAAACAATGTTGCCAACTATTTTCAATGGGGAAAGTAGCGAAAGCATTCTTCTTCTTCTTCTTCTTCTTCTAGTGGAGTGGGGATGGCAAACCAACTCTCGGTGCATTACCGCCACCAACTAGACTGGAGTGTGAAGCACTAATAAGCGTTTAGAAATTAACAACTTAAATAAACAATAGAGTGAAGAAAAAAGGATATATATTTTTAAATATTATATTATTTTAAACTACTATATATTTTATCTTGTTCTGCATGCATTTTCAATAGGCTCTCCATATTAATACAACACCCAATTTTCTTACTTCCTTCATAAGTTCTAACCTTTCTTTTACATATTTTATACATTTTATTAAAACATGTTCAATTGTTTCTGCCTGATCACAATAATTACATTTACCCGTTTTATGTTTTCCTATTTTGAACAACAAATGATTTAGTCTAGTGTGCCTTATTCGAATGTGAGAAATAATTGTATCTTCTTTTCTATTCCCACTTCTTCCATTTCCTACTTGTTGTTATCACTGTTCCATACTTCTTGACATTTGTTGTTTATGAATTCTTTAATTTTACTTTTAACCTCTTTGTTTCTCAGAGTCACTTTAATATTTAACCCACTGGTGTGCTACCATGATGCACATGTAACAATGACCATCTGATGTGGTTTTGGCAGGTCATTGAACCATCACTGAAATTCATGGTTCGGGTAACCAGAACAGGAACTGCAAATGTTGAATCTGAAAAGCAAAGTGCTTCCATGGTGGTAGGTCTGTGCTATTATGACCAAACTCTCCAGCTACAGAAGGTATGCATCCTATCATATTAGAGGTCGACCGATTCATCGGTTTTGCATTTTTTACATAATCGGCATCGGCCAATATCCAAGTGTATCAAGCCGATTATTAGGCGGGCGCATCTGTGGGCAGCGTAGTGTTGTTGTTGTTGTGGAACACGTGTTCGACGCACGCTGCGCCTAGAGTAATTTTCCAGCAGAGTGAGCAGACCTCATCCAGTGCTTAAGGAAGAAGCTAAGTTCCTTGGAGAAAACTCCTTTATATTTAATTAAAAACTTTTGATATTTTACTGCCAACTTCGAGAAAAAACATGAATAGACGACATGACGTTCGGCTACTTTGAAATTGATAGCGTAGTTGAGGTTGCATTATCACACTAAGTAAACAATAATTTACAGACAGTGAATCTGAGACTTTTATTTGTTCTGTTTGTGTGTCTTATATTTGAGAGGGTTGTCACTCAATGCAGAGAAATAAGTAATAAAAAAAAAGAGACCAACTATAGGCTAGTGAAGGACTGGATTTGCTTTGCTAGCGTCGTCGTTGCTAGGGTTGGGTTGGGTAGCTACAGACAGCACCGAGCTAATACGGCACTGGTGCCTTAACGACCGTTATCTACCGGACCGAATATCAACGCGGATTACTGTGCTTCATTTCGGTGCTACTGTTATGCCTGTGCTTCTCTTGGATGCTCCAGGACGTTAGAATAACAGAAACATCGCTTCGCTGCACCTGACGCTAGTCAGCAGTTAACTTTAGCATACCGTTAGCTAGTAGCTGGATTAAACACGGTTAAAATGCTGGCCAAACAGTGTAATGTGTGACTGTATTTCACTGTAGATTAGTGGTGGAACGGTACATGTATTCGTATTGAACCGAATCGGTACAGGCGTCACGGTTCGTCTATAAATTTCCACGGAGAATACACGCTATAAAAATAAATAAAACTCGAGTGCAAATTAATGCGGAACTACTGTTAGATATGCAGGTTCTTTAGGGACAGCTAAATCTGTAGCCCCACCTTAGCTCAGGCTGCGATCAAAGAGGGCTTCTATACTCTTTGCTGCGATGTAAAGATTGCAATGCTGGAATGTGTGTGTGTGAGAGAGAGAGAGAGAGAGAGAGAGAGAGAGAGAGAGAGAGAGAGAGAGAGAGAGAGAGAGAGAGAGGTGCGCGGGCGCAATCGAAAAAGTCGCGTGTGTTTAAAGTCACAAGTTTAAAGTGTTTACTTATATTTGTATGCGTGCGTGCGCGTGTGTGTGAGGCGAACAGTGGAAACATAAAAACATACTCCGTAATTTTGTTTACCGGGACATCATTCAAACTGCAAAGTGTTTAAGTTACTGTTAATTAAAATGTTAAGGAAAACTAATATATCAATCTGAAATGTAGCAAATTAATTTTCAATTCATTCAGGTACAATTACCAAGGTCTTTTTGTAGATTTGTAAAGTGTTCAATAAATGTTTTTGTTGAGAAATTTTGTCTATCTTAAGTAATTATTTGTGTTACATTTTATCTTTCAAATAGAGGTTAAAAACAAGCACATAATCGGCCAAAATAAATCGGCAGCATTTATCGGCCACCGGCCGACCCGGATTTCAAAGGATCGGCATCGGCCTGAAAAAAACCATATCGGTCGACCTTTATATCATATTGTAATGACCCAGCAGAAAATTGTGCGTTGCGAGTTGATTTATGCGTTATTAAAGCAAGATGGTTGGGTATTTGCGTTAGTAAAGTTATGCGTGTTTATGTTCAAGTTAGTTAGGGTGTTCTTGGATGTGTAAGGGAGGGACTTGGCGATGGGGCCTTGCCTGTGTTGTTCTTATTCTGTGTTTGGAATAAAAAGGAGAAAGAACACAGTACTGCACCCTGCTGGTTTGTTCTACGCCACTCGCAGAGACACTCCTGGTCGTGCAGTGTATGGGACACGAGTGCTCGTATCTCGCAATAGCAAATTGGCCTATTAAAAGTGCATTAGCATAGCATAGCTCCGGATAGTCCACACGTTTAACTGAATAGCCGCTAGTTATTACATTGGTGTCAGAAGTGGGATTTAGGCTGTTTAGAAGACGCTATTATGGAGCGAAGTGTTCTACGTCATCAGCACCCCTTTGCTGAAGGACAGCGCCTACTCTGACATCACTAGCATCTACTGCAAGGCTGAATGGTCTTAAATGGTCTGGGGTGGCCAACACTGGTGCCGAAATCAACAATGATTGGATGTTCTCAAAAGCACACTGGCAGACACGCGACCATTGAAATGGTGTTCTCAGGCTTAATAAGTTGGCAAGAGGAAACACTACAGTTGCAAAATTTTTACAGAACATGCGATTGTAACCCACCATTCCTAAAAAGCGTTGTAATTGTTTCCGGTCAGCTGGTGGCGGGAAATCACAAATGGCCCTAACCTTTACAGCAACTGGATGAACTTGTCCACTTCCGATAACCTTCCCCAAGTAAACTAAGGTGGTGGAGGTTACGGCCCTTGCTACGAAAAGGACTGTTGTCAGGAACGGCTGGTTCTCTTCCGGAGGAATGGACCCCCACTAATACCGAACTCCTCACCGTCACGGGTAAAAGGACAGTAATGCCTGGAAAGAAGCTGTTGTATGTGGTGGTGGGGATGAGCTAGATGAGCTATGAGTTCTGGCTCACTGATATTAGAGATTAGTTGGCCCTCTGGGGAGCAGGTGTCGACGTGCTGGGGGCCGCCCTATGCCTAGGTAACAAGACCGTGCCGCTCCGATTGGGCCGGAGCCGTCATGGAGAAGCTCCAGCCCACAACTGCCACACGAGAGCTGCAGACACGGGGGGAGCCCCAGGGGAGTATTGCAGCTCAGACCAGTGCATCTCAGCTACTACCACCGCACGCTCCATCTGATTTTAAAAGTGTCTTGCAACATGTTATACACAAGTTCAAATAAAGTTTTGACAAAAAAGTTTATAAAAGATAAACCTCACATATTTCAGACTTTAAATGATTTTTATAAAAAGAGTCAAAAAAAGATAAATTACTGACATTTACAATGCACTTTAGCACAAAGTGCAGAAACTTCGTCTCTACCCACCACATCCAAGACCATTTATTCTTTATGCCTTTATCGACAAGTTTGGCGCCTTCCCCTGGCTTCATAAAGTTGCACTCCATGACTTTGGCTACGTTTCGCGCTGCCAGTGTGGGAAACACATTCGTAGTGTATGGGAAAAACAAACAAATTTGCACGTGGAGTGACTGCTGTATCAATCTGATTGGCCAAAACCTAAGACCAGCCCCTACCCTATTACCTATTGGATGAAGTAGGCTTACTGGTGTGGTTTAGTGAAAGCGCCTCTCAGATCTTGGGATAATTTTCAGATCACACGAATGCTAAACTGATTTATTTTTTTTCGCAGACACGTCTGTACGCCGGAAATCCGGCGTGGCGCCGAAGCGCTATCAGGCCTGAAATCACCATGATAAAAACATTACAAAAAATATCTTGTTATCATTATTAAAGGGTTAGTTCACCCAAAAATGAAAATTCTGTCAGTAATTACTCTCCCTCATGTTGTTCCAACCGCGTAAGACCTTCGTTCATCTTCGGAACACAAATTAAGATATTTTTGATGAAATCTGAGCCATATCTGAATCCTCCATAGGCTGCTATTGTGGCCGAAACTTGCTGGCCCAGAAAAGTTATTAAAGAGATCGTTAATATAGTCCAAGTGACTCCAGTGGCTCAATCTTAAGTATATCAAGCGACGAGAATACTTTTTGTGCGCAAAAACAAACAAAAATAACGACTTTATTCCACTTTTCATTTCCTTCTCTCTGGGCCTCGTAGTGTTTTTGCGCTGCGCGTCTGTGTTCCACGTCATCACGCATCACACACATGACCGGCGTCGGCCAATAGTGAGCCTACGTGGTGACGTGCAACACAGACGCGCTGCGCAAAAACACTACACGAACCAACTAGAGGTCCAGAGAGAAGGAAATGAATAGTGGAATAAAGTCGTTATTTTTGTTTGTTTTTGCGCACAAAAAGTATTCTCGTCGCTTGATATACTTAAGATTGAGCCACTGTAGTCACTTGGACTATATTAACGATCTCTTTAATAACTTTTCTGGGCCAGCAAGTTTCGGCCACAATAGCAGCCTATGGAGGATTCAGATATGGCTCAGATTTCATCAAAAATATCTTAATTCGTGTTCCGAAGATGAACGAAGGTCTTACGCGGTTGGAACAACATGAGGGTGAGTAATTACTGACAGAATTTTCATTTTTGGGTGAACTAACACTTTAACTTATTTAACATTCAGTACACATGCACGAAGTTCAAAACAAGAAGGGTATTGCCTTAAAAGAAAACACGCAAATATCGCGGTTGCTGCGGTTACTTGCATTCTAAGGTCACGGGTACTGCAAAACAAATTCAACGCGCATGAGTTACCTGCCCCATAACAAATACAACAATACAAATGGCTGTTTGAAGACATGAAAACACTGTTTGATGTTCTTTCTTGCCCGGTGCACATTGTAGGATTTTGGACAGTACAGTAATCACTGTACAGTCTACATTTATGTCCATTATGTCATTACGTCCATGTCCATATTACATTATGTCCAAAATGTCATTCCAAGTTTGTTAGATACATATCGTACAGTGTGATTTATAATATTATAGAAATGCCAACAATTGCAGTAGCAAGCATGACCAGCGGGAGTCAGAAACAGAAAGTTGCTGAGCGTTGTTGTTTTTTCCGTTTTCCATGAGCGCCACCTACTGTCAGAGATTGACACTGCATTTACTGAAATTTTTTTGCATTGGTCTGAACAGACAAATCCCTCGTGAATTTGGTGCCGAACATTCGTGTTAATGTGAAAATGTCCTGTCGCTCATCGTGGCTGTTGGGAAACTAACTTAGAAAAAACATGTTTCTCAGCACATAAAGATGAGCTACTGTGATCTCAGACTGAGGTGATGTGGTTTCTCCACTGCATGGATCTTCATGTGTAGCTTCAGGCGACTTTTAAAAGAGAAACTCTTCCCACACTGTCACACGTGTGCGGCTTCTCTCTGCTGTGGATCCTCTCATGTGATTTCAGAGATGATGAGTGACTGAATCTCTTGTCACAGTGTGAACACTTGTAAGGTTTTTCTCCAGTGTGGATCATCTCATGTGTTTTCAGATTTGATGACTGACTGAATCTCTTGTCACAGTGTGAACACTTGTAAGGTTTTTCTCCAGTGTGAATTCTCTGGTGCAGTTTTAAACCGTCCGCTGTAGTAAAAGTCTTCTCACACTCAAAGCACATGTACTCTCTCACACCAGTGTGTATTTTCTGATGTGTGTGTAAATTTTGCAGCTGTGAAAAATTCTTTCCACACACAGAACATGAATGCGGCTTCTCCTTCGTATGAACTGTCAGGTGTGTCTTCAGGTCTGATGACCTAAGAAATGTTTTTCCACATTGATGACATGAGAACAGCTTCACTCCTGTGTGGATCCTCATGTGTTCTTTAAGGTGTGATGATTGACTGAAACTCTTCCCGCACTGTTCACATGAGAACGGCTTCTCTCCAGTGTGGATCCTCTCATGTGTTTTCAGATTTGATGACAGACTGAATCTCTTGTCACAGTGTGAACAATTGTAAGGTTTCTCTCCAGTGTGGATCCTCTCATGTGTTTTCAGATGTGATGAATGACTGAATCTCTTGTCACAATGTGAACACTTGTAAGGTTTTTCTCCAGTGTGAATTCTCTGGTGCAGTTTTAAACTGCTTGCTGTAGAAAAAGTCTTCTCACACTCAAAGCACATGTACTCTCTTACTCCAGTGTGAGTTTTCTCATGTCTATGTAAAGTTAGCAGCCGTGAAAAACTCTTTCCACACACAGAACATGAATGCGGCTTCTCTTTCGTATGAACTGTTAGGTGTGTCTTCAGCTCTGATGACCTAAGAAATGTTTTGCCACATTGATGACATGAGAACGGCTTCTCTCCAGTGTGGATTTTCATGTGTTCTTTAAGGTTAGCTGATTGACTGAAACTCTTCCCGCATTGATCACATGAGAACGGCTTCTCTCCAGTGTGGATCCTCATGTGTTGCTCAAGACTTTGTTTGGTTGTGAGACTCTTTCCACACTGAGTGCAGGTGAAAGATTTCTTGGCTCTTCTTTTCTTTAAAAATGTCTTTTTAGTCTTTGAGCAACTCAAAGGTTTTCCTCCAAGTTTGACATGATGTTCCTCCTCCACTTCACTCAGTTCTTCTCTCTCCTCCTTCACTTCCCTCAGTTCTTCACTCTCCTCCTTCACTTCACTCAGTTCTTCACTCTCCTCCTTCACTTCACTCAGTTCTTCACTCTCCTCCTCCACTTCACTCAGTTCTTCACTCTCCTCCTCCACTTCACTCAGTTCTTCACTCTCCTCCTCCACTTCACTCAGTTCTTCACTCTCCTCCTCCACTTCACTCAGTTCTTCACTCTCCTCCTTCACTTCACTCAGTTCTTCACTCTCCTCCTTCACTTCACTCAGTTCTTCACTCTCCTCCTTCACTTCACCCAGTTCTTCTCTCTCCTCCTTCACTTCACTCAGTTCTTCACTCTCCTCCTTCACTTCACTCAGTTCTTCACTCTCTTCAATCGGGTCTGACAGGAAAGAAAAAAATATTATATTTCATTTCATTCATTACCACTTCATTCGCCATGAACTTGTTTGTTTCTTTTATTATTTTAAGCAATCAGAAACCCTCAAACCGGTCACGCTTTGTATCTCTCTGTGCAAATCCTTCCTTCCCGCTCTGCCAGAAAGCAGCTGTCATTTACTGACGGAAAGCATGACAATAACCGTAATAAAGCCGTTTATTGCCGAAAAGCGCATGTTGTCTTTTTTAGGAGTAATTTGAATGGTTTTGATAGGACCCGATGACAATGCAGTGCTGAAGTGCCAACTAGTCTCTCCCTATGGAGGATCCCGTTACCACTCTACAGATAAAGCGTTGTTGGGAAAATTTGTTTCGCGTACCTACCCCGAAGTGACAAAATAAAATAAAGGAAAAAATAAAGGAAAGACCAGTACTTTGTTTAGGCTTGGTCTGTAGAGAATTACAAACCTGCGTACAGATATTCAAACGCACATAACTATAGAACCAATTCTTAATGCGCATGTGAACGCCATCAGCGTTTCTCACAGGTTCGCGTTTAAAGTCTGTATAGAGAGAATGGTGTCGCCTTAGCGGCCCCTAATTTAATAACAAATGATCGCTGTGACAGAAGCGAATCAATCAAAACTAACTTTAGCTGGAAAATAACTATTAAAGAACCGCTAAAAAGCAAAAACAATCTCTGTTACCTTAAAGGTATAGCGGAGGATTTTCTTTTTCCGGGTGGGTAGTGTAAACTATTGGTCCACCTAAGTGTCAATCATTCTGGTGATATGTAACGTAAGGCCGTCGTACGTGCTCGTCCCTTAGTTTTCGCTTTCTGCGCATGCGCACTTTCAGGTGTTTATGTGTGGTGGTGAGCTAGAGTTACGGTTTAAGCCATTCATTGAAGCTCGCCGTTTCACCGGGTCCTTTGAAAATGTCTGAGGGTCGCAAGAGAAAAAGTTTGTACGAACTGTATGAGAAGAAGAGAAAGGCCTCAGAAGAGAGAAACAAGATCAGAGTGTTTTTGGGAGATTGTTTCACACGATGGCGTGCGCTGAAAACACAGGTTGGGCTTCCCACTGATGCCTCAGTCGCGAAGTTTCTACTCGACAGGTAAAGTTTGGCATGCTATTTGGTGAAAAAGTGCAAATCTTCTTTTGGAAAGTAATCTTGTATGAGTGATGCCGACAGCAACTTGTAAACAGAGCGTGCACGAGGAGAACCTCGCACACGTTTAATAGGCGTTCCCTCTCGGGAGCATGTAGTGTGTTGCGCATGTGCATTTTTTTCAAAAAGTGGAGAGGGCGGTTCTTATCTAAAATTCGGAAAGATCCTCCGCTATACCTTTAAATTACACGTGTATCTCTGTAAAGCTGCTTTGAAACAATCTACATTGTTAAAAGCGCTATATAAATGACTTCATTTGTAACAAGTCACCGTGCAGCTCTCAAGCCAGATGCTGTGGACAGGCTGGTGTTTTTATCACACACATTGAAACGCATGCAGATCCAAAGAAACGCAGTTAATGGCAAAAAATGTTCAAGCTGCTGAAAGCCTATTTCCTTCGTTCTAGTGACTTTTATATTATAAAGACTAGTTTACCTTTTAGTCTTTAAATCATAGACTTTGTTTACAGTAGAATCATTTGTTCAGATTGGTCAAATATTGCTCTCAGGAAAAAAAATATGTATGAAACTTTTATGTATGAATATGTATGAAGCAATATTTTATCAATCTGATTATCGTTATCGGCAAAATCCCTAAAAATATTGAGATAATATCTTAATTAAATATATTTATTGATATTTGTAGCTATATTTTTAGATATTTAGATATATTGAGATATATTTTTGTCAATATCGCACACCCCTACGTTGATCACATTCATCAACCCTGTTACCAAGGTTATTATAAGAAGAAGAATCTTTATAATTATGAATAACTTGTATGATATTTGACAAATACAACTTCACCAGTAACTTAGTGTTTACTGATTATTCCTAAAAAAAAACTATTTAGTAATCTATATTGAAAATGACTACAATTATGGTAACATTGTTGCAAATTGGGAACCAGATATAAATGTAAAATAAAACAGTTAAAATAGTATTTAGCTTGATCTGATGTTGACGATCAATATAAAAAATGTCTCAAACCTCCCTTTACTGACCATTTGTTGAAGAAAACCCAGAACATCCTGTAACCTTTCATAGTTTCAAATAATCGAGTGCCTAAACAAAAAAATTAATAGCGGAATTAAATACAGATGGAATCGTCAGTAATGAAAGGACTGAAATTGCAAACCAATTTAATAGAGTCTTTATCCAATCAGCTGAGGAATTGGCTGACAGTTTTCAACCAGTACAATTAAAATACTTACTGAGAGACCAAACAACATCTTTCTGTATAAAAGAGGTAGACCAGAGTGAAACTACTGAAGTTTTTAGACAGTTACGGCAATCTAAGGCCAAGGATAACTTTGGCTTGGTTACAGCTTTTATAAAAAAGCACAGTTCTCTCCTCTTAATGCCAGTTACACATGTAGTAAATGTATCCATAAGAGCAAATGGATTCCCTCAGCAATGGAAAACGCTATTATAACTCCAGTCTTTAAGTCTGGAGCATCTGACCAGGTCTTGAATTATAGACTGATTTCAATTTTACCTGCACTCTCAAAGGATCTTGAAAAAACAGTTGCCAAACAACTTGTTGATTATCTTGAAAGTAATAATCTTCTACACGCCAAACAATTTGGGTTTAGACCACGGTACTCAACAGAGTTGGCAAACTGTTACCTCACTGAAATGATAAAACAGTCATCAGATGAAGGTAATGTAGTGGGAGCAGTATTTCTGGACTTGAAAAAAGCCTTTGATACTGTGAACCATGAAATTCTTTTAAATGAATTAGAAAATTGAAACTTGTCACATGATGCAATAACTTGGTTTAGATCATATCTAGAATGATCTGCAATGTGTTAAAATAAATTCCACCCAGTCATCAATTCAATCTTGTCGAATCGGAATTCCACAAGGTTCAATTTTAGCCCCCTTTACTTTTTAGTTTATATATAAATGATATCCCAGACAGTTGCGAAAGGTTTAAATGCCAAATGTATGCAGATGACACAATTATATATGTCTCAGCAAAAACCCCTCAGATTGCAGCTGAGATGCTTTCAAAAGAACTGGATGGTGTATCACAGTGGCTCCGAAATAATCATCTGACCCTGAACTATGATAAGACAGTCTCTATGTGCTTTTCAATAAAAAGAAAGGTCAATGAAAATTTTAGAATAAAGATTGATGAGGAGGAGATAGATGAGGTACATGAATTTAAATTTCTAGGGGTTACTTTAGATTCTCATCTTAAGTTTGATAGTCATGTAAAGAGACTGTGCAGAACTGTCAAGAAGACAAATTTGAACTCATTCCGATTAATTAGACAATATATTACCCATTAAGGCAGCACAGCAGTTTATGCATTCTATGATATTTTCTCATCTATCATATTGCATTACTGTTTGTGGACAGGCCAATCAAACAACAATTACACCCGTTAGGTCATTATATAAACAGGCATTAAAAGTAATGGACCAGAAACCTGTAAGATGGCACCATTGCCTAATTCTAAGGAAGCATAATATTTTGAGTTTTGACAATTTTGTAAATTATTCATTTCTAAAACTACTTTTTAACTGTGTGAACAACCTTGTACCAGAAATATTCTGTCAACTAGTAGTGAAACAAAAGAGCGGAATAAGAACTAGAGGCACAATAAGTGGAAACTGTATAGCCGCAAAACGTAGAACAACATTTGGTCAGACATCATTTTCAGTAAGAGGCATAAAATTGTGGAAGAAATCAGAAATTAAAACATTGACAGAACTCAAGGTTTTTAATACACATTTAAAGCAATGGCTGAAACTGAAACAATTCAGTGAACACTGACTGTACAGGATACAACACAATGCATACAAACATAAAGTTGCATATGTTAGCATGCACAGACATATGCACACTTTTGTGTTTTTGTATTGTTAATTGTGTCTAGACTCTGTTTTATAGTGATTTCTACATCCATATAAGCCCATATCTTATTGCATGTATACAGGGGCGTAGCCATCATTTCAAAAGTGAGGGGGACAGAATGTCAAGCGTAATACCAGTTTTTTTTACCAGTTTATTTTTTCAGACTTTTGTTGACAGGGTTTTGCTTAATTGGCTTAATATGCTATTTATTTTTAAAGCAATAAAACAGAAAGAAAGAACGAAAGAAAGAAAGAAAGAAAGAAAGAAAGAAAGAAAGAAAGAAAGAAAGAAAGAAAGATGTTCAGTACTTTATATTGCACATGCAGGGTTTTTCCTGGCTCAAAACTAGGCGAAGGTGGTAAAATCCAGATCATGTTTTTTAATAATAAGATAATTAAATTTGTATTTTTTGTAGACCATCATATAGCCTACTGTGTTTGTGGGTGGAGCTCTGTACCTCTAGGGGGGTCCGGGGGCATGCCCCCCCCCTGTAAGAAAATTTTTACATTTTAAATCTAAATTCATTAATCTAGTGCACTTTGAGTCCCCCGAATCTGATGTTAAAAATAAATAATCCACCCGCCAACCGCCCAAACCTATGATATTTGATCATCACAATTACAATTATTCAAATTCTCAGTGTTAAGCATGATAATATGGTAAAATGTCACACTGAAGTAGGCTGCTTTAAAAATAACATTTACATAAAATGAAAGTTCTTCTTTTGGCAAAATTACATTTCCTATAGACTAAACAGAAGCTCCCTTCAAACTAAAATTGTCAATGTTTCATTACATCACTGTTGGAAAACACTCTTATCAGAATACATTTTTTACCTTTATGAAGGGCATTTTTTCCTTAATTTTATTAAAGGTAGCCTATGCTCCATCTTTCATTTCAAACTGAAACAGCGAAACTTTGTTACCGTCAGTGTATTATCAACTACAGGCAATCAATCACCACTTAACATTAAATGAAATGAAATCAGAATCATCCTTGCATTATCTATGATTCCCTATTTATTATTAATATTATTAATATAATACTATTTATTATTATCTATTTATCTGTCTGTCTGTCTGTCTTACTAAACTAAAACTTTCCAATTGAAAACCTTCAAACTTCAAGCTTTTAAAGGGGCCATGTGTCATATCTGGCAAAAAAAATCAAGTCATACTCCACATTCCATACCAGATGGGGACAGTATACCTCCAGAAAGTGAATTGGTCTACTCTAGAGTAACAAACGAGAAACAGCATAGTCTCTATGCTCCACCCCTACCTTCTTAGCTGCACATATACAAGTGAAAATAGGGACAACATCTATTTAGAGTGTTACGTTATGCTGCCCGCCTGAAGCTAATTTAGCCGCATATATCAAGTTTGATTTTCATTAGCAATACCACTTCTAGCTAAGTTATCATTAGTCACCAAAAAACATTCGGTCTCATTACACCTTGCAATGTTTTCCGTTACGTTTCGTGCGTCCAGGGTGTGTAAAGCAGAAGCAGCCTGGCCAGCGGCGGAGTATGCGCGATCCGTGAGTGCTGAAGACGTTCTGCACGGCTTTGATGGGTGCGCAGGAGGACACAAATGGGCGGCGACAGCTTCTTCCAGTGGCGGGAGCTTTTTCCTCAGCGCCGTCAACAGATTACTAAAACTTTATACACCGCCGCCGACTTGAGCTGCAAAGAAGCTCTGGCCGCCCTGTCAAGGACGCTTGTCAAAAAGTACGGGGAAACTTGACCGCTCTAAAGATAGTGAGTGAGAGCGCGCACGCGGCCGGGGCTCGCTCTCGCTCTCTCTCTCTCTGCTAGTTCTTAGAGGCAGAAGAGAGCGTGCTCGCTTAAAATGTCATATTTTGGCATGAACGTTCACCCGCCAGTGTGGCGGATAGCCTTTTGAGATTTACTCGCCAAACAGAAAATCTGCCCGCATATGGCGCTTGGCGGGTGTTAGTTTTGGACCCTGCGTGCGTCTATTTGGGGTTCATTATCATCGAAGACATTTCAAGCTTCTAATGTTACATTTTAGCATCAGCTTGGTAGAGACGGGCTCTGGTAGATAACAGGTGAAAACCGGATCGGATCTGTGGGTAAGTTATAACTAATTATCAAACGCAGCTACGGTTAGCCATCGCTAACATTAGCACGTTTATAGAACAGCCTTCGATACATTTCTATGTTATAACTTCCCGAAAAAACTACACAAACATATAAAACAAACTTCTAGCGAAATACTAACAGCATCTTACTTGCCAATCCAAAAGAAATGTTGCAAGTTCAGAGTCGAACCTCATTTCTTTCATGTCCATCAAGTCAAGTTTATTTATATTTATATAGCGCTTTTCACAACACAGGTTGTATCAAAGCAGCTTCACAGTAATAAATTAGAACAATACATCAATGTTTGTTTCTAGTGGAACGTCTACGTTCGGTAATGCTGATCAATAGTATCGTTGATTGATTAATTCAATATAATATCCCCAAATATCCCCAACTGAGCAAGCCAAAGGCAACAGTGGCAAGGAACCGAAAAACTCCATCAGGTGACCTAATGGAGAAAAAAAAACCTTGGGAGAACCCGGGCTCAGTCGGGGGCCAGTTCTCCTCTGGCGGGGGCCAGTTCTCCTCATCAGTTGTCTCCAGTGATGGAAAGCAGTGCCGATGTTTACTTGGGTTCGGCTCCTTTTCTTATCTGTTTTTATTTGTGCTTGTATTTTATTTGTGTGGTGGTAGGGGTCTCTTGCCAAGGGCTTCAGCCATCCTTCCGCTCTCTTCCCTGAACTGAAATGTAGTAGTGAGCTGTACTTTCCACACGATTGACATCAGGTTCAAGTACGCCCACAAGCCGTGCGAGTTATTCGTGTATTGCATGTTTGGCTGGTGGTTATGTTGCCCGTATACCGCCTCCCATGGCCGAAACTGGTATTACGACACCTGTCGGGCCGTGGCTAGTAATGCTAATGCTAATTAAGGTTGATATCTCTGCAGCACTATAACTTGACATTTTTTTAATGACATCATCACCCTTAATTCTTCTCATTCTTTTGATGCATGTAGGTCATTTTTGGGATATTTTTACCTCAATTTTTACACATGGCCCCTTTAAAACTTTCTGGTTAGGCTTTTTCAAGAGAACTTAAAGTTTGTCATCATGTAGCCTAGGCTACACATGTTACAACGCTGCCTGATTCAAGCAGGCTGTTAATAATGCATGAAAGTACAAATTCAGCATTAACAATCATCATGTTAATTCTAATTTTAAGAGCTTTGATAACATCTGTGAAAATAAGACATTACGAATAAAAAAAAAATTGAAAATAAGAGCACGTTTGTGCGGGTAGTGAATATTTTTAATTTACAACAAAACTTGTTAATTATTCAACAAGAGAAGTAGACAGAGTTGTTCATCATTGTGCAACACAATTCGGATTACATGACAACTTACTTACTTAAGTAAGTGCTTGACTTTTTCGTGAAAAAGGAGTGAAGAGTTTTTTTGCCGTTTTGAACTCATTGCAACGACCTCTATGGAAAAAATGGATTGGGCGCGGGTGCGAGCATGGGCGTGTCGTGATGCGCGAGTGACTGATTACCATGGAAACGAGAAAGTCACGTACGTAGATAGACTATCCTTGACTCTTTGGATTTTAAATCTCGATGTATAGGCTATACACGTCGTGGACATACTTGCCCTATGAAAAAGTGCGGGGGACGAATTTACATTTTATAAAAAGTGGGGGGGGGCACGTCCCCCGCGTAATCTACGCCCATGCATGTATAGGATGTATTTATTGTATGTATTTTAATAGTTATAATTTTTTTATTCAATACTCTGTGTAATCATGGCATCTACTTTGTATTCTTTATAAAGCAATGTTCTATGCATTTGTCCTTGTCAAATAAACAATAAATAAATAGTGTAACTGTTAAAATCTAAATGTGATGATGAAGTGCTTGAATGTTTCTAACATGAATGTTCTTCAGCATCATGAATGAATGAAGAATAAACACCAACCTCTTTGTTCTTCAGGATCTTCAGTGTGTTTCATTCTGCAGGGTTCTGGATCACTCATGTTCTCACTGTCCTCTTTAATAAACTCAGTCTTTGCAGATTTCAGCTCTTCCTGATTCTCTCATGTTCGTCTTCACTTGTTTTCCAGCATTTATTGGAGAATTGCAGTGGGAGGAGCTTCACTGATGATGAATTTCACGAGATCTAATAAATGAGGTGAAAACAGGAACTATTGTCATGAAATAAAGAGTGTTTTCAGCAGATCTGTTAATATTGATGAGCCTCAGACTATCAACACTCATTCAACAAGCCATTCAGGATCATCAGCAGATCATCTCACTTTATTCTGAGTGTTTGCTGTTAGAAACACATTGAGTCAGGATACATGACAAAAGCCTGTAAAACTGCTCTACAGATAAATAATTACAGAAGCATAATATATACATTTGAATCTAAATATAGTTAGATTTCATGACAATCACGAAGTACTTAAATCATTAAAATATTACATTTTATGTGCGCTGAAACTGATGATGATCATAAAACGTTTAAAAATAAAGATCATCACAAAGCAATATTGTTCCAATAATAAAACGCTATTAATTTATAATATTAACATTTAAGAGTTGATTTAAATGTCTGACGTTGCTCATTATAGGCTCAACGTAAAGCTTTAAAAACTTATCAGTATAACACTTGAGATCGTTTCCCATCAATTCCCCTCACAAACCTTAACTCTTGACATTCAGTAACAGTTCTCACTCCAAACATCGAGTCAATCACACAAACGAACACAACATCGCTCAGGTCTGAATGAACTCAACATATTCTCCTCATGCTCGCTGCTGCTGCACTAAATGTTTATTTCAGAAGGAGGACGCCAGAAAAGACGCACAAGTATCGCTGTGATCGATGAAAACAATACAGAAATGAGCCTGTCGCTTAATCAAACTGTATAAAGTGTGTGTGATAGTTGTGTAAATATGAGAAATACCGTGAACTGCTCTCCTCACCTCAGAAGACTCGACATTGAAACTCTCAATGAGGGAAACAGTGTTGCCAACTATTTTCAATGGGAAAGTAGCGAACGCATTCTTCTTCTTCTAATGGAGTTTTTTATGGCGGTTGGCAAACCAACTTTCGGTGCATTACCGCCATCAACTAGACTGGAGTGTGAAGCACTAATAAGCGTTTAAAAAATTAACAACTTTAACAATAGAGTGAAGAAAATTTTGATATTATTTTAAACCACTCTATATTTTATCTTGTTCTGCATACATTTTCAATAAGCTTCCCATATTAATACAACATACAATTTTCTTACTTCCTTCATAAGTTCTAACCTTTCTTTTACATATTTTATACATTTTATTAAAACATGTTCGATTGTTTCTGCCTGATCACAATAATTACATTTACCCATTTTATGTTTTCCTATTTTGAACAACAAATGATTTAGTCTAGTGTGCCCTATTCGAATGCGAGATATAATTGTATCTTCTGTTCTAATCCTAAAAACTTTTCTTCCATTTCCTACTTGTTATCACTGTTTCATACTTCTTGCCATTCGTTGTTCATGAATTCTTTAATTTTTTTTAACCTCTTTTTTTGCTCAGCGTCACTTTAATATTTATCCCACTGGAGTGCTACCATCATGCAGGGACGGACTGGGGCTAAAAAACAGCCCTGGACTTTCTCCCAAATAGGCCCATCATCCAGCCATTCGCCTCTAGCCGTGTGGGACAGACACTATAGCCAGGATGTCCCGATACTATGCCACAATACTGTAGCCTATCAGACAAGCAAGTAACATCTCAAAACCAATGATGATAATTGGGGTTGTGTTTATTAATGAAGCCTCAGCCTTCAAATATATATATATAAACTGTATAATGCCATTACATTGAAAATGAAATACAAATAATGAAATGTCACTGGCCACAGAAACCCCAAATTACACAAACTTGTAATTATAAAACATATAGTTACTATATAGCCTACCAGGGGTCTCCAACCTTTTTGTGTGCGAGGCTCCGTCAAGGGATAAAATAATCTAGAAGGGCTACTTGTTTGTTAGACTCAAAAATATTTATTATACATGGTGCTTTTTTAACTTTACCTTTAACTTTTTTTTTTTACTTTTCACCATAATATGCGAAATAATAAAATATATTGACATTCTGGTTCAGACTTACAAGCGTTTTAAGCAATTCCTGAAAAATTATGAAAATATATACTGATTTTTTTATTTTTCATAAACTTATTTTATGTGTTATCAAAAACAGTAGCAAAATATTTAGTATTAATATAAATGCAAAATGAACTGCCATAACTTCTAAACAAAAAGATTACTGCATTACATTTAATAACTTAATACATGACTATACATAAAAGCATTTTTAATATGAATATATACAGGCACATTTATAACACTAAACATTTAAAAAACTTTTAGCCTTTTCAAACCAGAGTCAGAGAATGATGGATAGACTCAAGAAGTGACCACATGTAGAATGCAACAGGACATTTCTAAATGGTTAGTTGATGAATTTTGGTGGCTTATGTGTAATTATCTTCTAGTCAGTTATCTTCTCCTGTAGCTCAAACAGTGTGTGTTGGCGCTTGCAACGCTAAGGTCGTGGGTACTGCAAAATAATTCAATGCACATGAGTTACCTGCCCCATAACAAATACAACAATACAAATGGCTGTTTGAAGACATGAAAATACTGTTTGATGTTCTTTCTTGCCCGGTACACATTGTAGAATTTTGGACAGTACAGTAATCACTGTACAGTCTACATTTATGTCCATTATGTCATTACGTCTGTTGGAAACTCAGAATCGAAGACCAGGAGACTTTGGGATCACATTCAAGAAGTTATTCTTTATTGAGGACTTCACATTGACATGGCTGCAGTTCTTCCAAAGTCTAAATCTAATACAGTATTCAGTGTAATTATACTTCTCAAAGAGGGGAGGGATTACATAGAGGTAGAGTCTATGAACAAAGCATGTAAATTAAGTATGAACATATAATGATTTATAATCTTATAGAAATGCCAAAAATTGCAGTGTGTAGCAAGTATGACAAGCGGGAGTCAGAAACAGACCTTGTTTCTCAAAACCAAGAATGCAAAGAATGGACATGTGTTCTTGGGGAGAACGCTCTTGCTAATTGTTCTTGGAAGAATGAACTCACAAGGTGACGAGCACACAGAACGCTGTTGACAGTTTGAGACGATGTGTTCTTGCTGGTATTGCGCAATAAAACCCCCGCACAGACGCCGTCTGCAGTACTCAAACATAACGAGAATTATTGACTCTAACAGCCAGGCTTTATCGCCCAAGCCTACCCTCAGCTCAAGGGATTACTCTACTACTGTACACTACAATGTAATGTATATTCATACCAATAAAGCAACGCTTATGGAGATTCTCACTTCCGAAAACGTTTGAGCACATTTTCGATTTGCCATAAATTTCGTGAAAATGCCAATATTTGAAATCTACAGTTGATTTATCGCATCAAATGTTCTCAGAAGTGAATTTAGTGATGAAAAACGACTTGCTGTATTAACCTGCCTCTCTTTCCTCGAATGCCGAAATGAATGCTGGGATATTTCTGCCGTCAAGTTCACACAAGTTACCAACCGATGCATCCTCGGTAAAATGGGCGTGTCAAGAACACTTCCGGGACTTTTAACCGTTCTTGCCAAAATTCAAACTTGTGTATTGGGACAGTACTTGGGCAGCGACTGATGACGTTTCACAAGAACACATGTACAGACAAGAACGCATATTGAGAAACGGCCAGAAAGATGCACAGTTTTTCCATGAGCGCCACCTACTGTCAGAGATTGACACAGCATTTACTGACATTTTTTTGCATTGGTCTGAACAGACAAATCTCATGTGAATTTGGTGCCGAACATTCGTGTTAATGTGAAAATGTCCTGTCGCTCATCGTGGCTGTTGGGAAACTAACTTTTTCGTTTCTCAGCACATAAAGATGAGCTACTGTGATCTCAGACTGAGGTGATGTGGTTTCTCCACTGCATGGATCTTCATGTGTAGCTTCAGGTCACTTTTAAAAGAGAAACTCTTCCCACACTGATCACACGTGTGCGGCTTCTCTCTGCTGTGGATCCTCTCATGTGTTTTCATATGTGCTGACTGATTGAATCTCTTGTCACAGTGTGAACACTTGTAAGGTTTTACTCCAGTGTGGATCCTCTCATGTGATCTCAGATTTGATGACTGACTGAATCTCTTGTCACAGTGTGAACACTTGTAAGGTTTTTCTCCAGTGTGAATTCTCTGGTGCTGTTTTAAACCGTCCGCTGTAGTAAAAGTCTTCTCACACTCAAAGCACATGTACTCTCTCACACCAGTGTGAGTTCTCTCATGTGTATGTAAAGATTGCTGCAGCGAAAAACTCTTTCCACACACAGAACATGAATGCGGCTTCGTATGAACTGTCAGGTGTGTCTTCAGGGCTGATGCACTAAGAAATGTTTTGCCACATTGATCACATGAGAACGGCTTCACTCTGGTGTGGATTTTCATGTGAACATTAAGGTGTGATGATTGACTGAAACTCTTTCCACATTGATCACATGAGAACGGCTTCTCCTTCGTATGAACTCTCAGGTGTGTCTTCAGCTCGAATGACCTAAGAAATGTTTTGCCACACTGATCACATGAGAACGGCTTCACTCCAGTGTGGATCATCATGTGAACATTAAGGTGTGATAATTGACTGAAACTCTTTCCACATTGATCACATGAGAACGGCTTCTCTCCAGTATGAACTCTCAGGTGTGTCTTCAGCTCTGATGACCTAAGAAATGTTTTGCCACATTGATCACATGAGAACGGCTTCTCTCCAGTGTGGATCATCTCATGTGTTTTCAGATGTTCTGATCGACTGAATCTCTTGTCACAGTGTGAACACTTGTAAGGTTTTTCTCCAGTGTGAATTATCTGGTGCCGTTTTAAACAGTTTGCTGTAATAAAAGTCTTCTCACACTCAAAGCACATGTACTCTCTCACACCAGTGTGCATTATTTTCTGATGTGTGTGTAAATATTGCAGCACTGAAAAACTCTTTCCACACACAGAACATGAATGCGGCTTCTCCTTCATATGAACTGTCAGGTGTGACTTCAGGTTTGATGCACTAAGAAATGTTTTGCCACATTGATCACATGAGAACGGCTTCTCTCCGGTGTGGATCCTCATGTGACTCTTAAGATTATCTTTGCATAAGAATCTCTTTCCACATTGATCACATGTGAACGGCTTCTCTCCAGTGTGGATCCTCATGTGACGCTCAAGACTTTGTTTGGTAGTGAGACTCTTCCCACACTGAGTGCAGGTGAAAGATTTCTTGGCTCTTCTTTTCTTTAAAAATGTCTTTTTAGTCTTTGAGCGACTCAAAGGTTTTCCTCCAGGTTGGACATGATGTTCCTCCTCCACTTCACTCAGTTCTTCACTCTCCTCGCTCTCTTCCATCGGGTCTGACATAAAAGAAAAAAATATTAAATTTCATTTCATTCATTACCTACATGTGCATACACAACTTTTAAAAACTGGCAAATGCACTGAAAGCTTTGTTGACAGATTTAAGTTGAAGTTATAAATTAAAGTCCATTTTATTGTCGCCGAATGGGGCATAGTTTGCATAGTAAACAAAGCACCTTTCTGTTTGGCCATAGTTTAAAGTATTCCCATACTTTGGATGATCGTGGTCTGTCATTTTCAGCATGAGAGGGAGCAGAAGCTGCCATTACTCGATATTTAAATGTAAATAATGAATGACGCGTCGGAGCATTTCATGTGTGTTGACGTATTTTCATAGTCGACGTAATCGGTTGCGGCCCTAATAAACAAATGATTCTACTGTAAACGAAGTCTACGATTTAAAGACTAAAAGGTAAAATAGCCTTTATAATATAAAAGTCACTAGAACAGAGGAAACAGGCTTTCAGCAGCTTGAACATTTTTTTGCCGGTTTGAGGGTTTCTGATTGCATAAAATAATAAAAGAAACGAACAAGTTCATGGCGAATGAAGGGGTAGAGACCTGCACTCCCGCGGGACCCAACGCAACAGAGTGCGGCACGGAAACATAGATCTGATGGCTTCACCATGGTAACCCCAAACAATGAGATATCAGATCGCTGCGTGTCACCAGAGGTGGGGACATTCCGTGAGGGATTGTGATTGACCTAATATTGTGCTAATTGCATGGGATCACGGTCAAAATCCCCAATATAGTAGTCTGGGTGTCCCCATGCTGCCTTGCTGACACCAGATTTTCCCCTCAACAATGGGAACCAATCACAGAACAGGGAGCAGCAAGATGATGACTACGTCTATGCGACACACTGAAGCAGTTTGTTTATATCTATGGATCCAACATAAGTTACCTTTCAGTGCAGCCTTAGATAGTGATAGCTGAACGCCATCATGTACACATAAATCTCTGACCCAACGTCTTCTTCCTCATCGAATTTCTGTCGCTCTACATACGTCATCTGGTATAATTGAAACGATTGGCTATGAGCTACGTACAGGCGCATTTTTTTCAAATTTTTTTTATCAATATATTTATTATTTTTCACATGAACAATTCACAGATTCAATTCAGTATACAAGTAAACAATCTTTTCTAAACACCCTCCCACCCCTGTCCCACCCCCAAATAGACAGAACACTCAAATGGACAGTATTACAAGGCACTCAGCTGGTATGTAAGAGAGAGGTTTTCATAAGTTAAAGTAGAGAAGGGTTACATTATCACATCAGCATTTTCAATCAATGTGACATTTAAATTATTAATATATTCGATAAATCTGCCCCATGTCTTTTCGAACATCAATGATTTTTTTTAAATATTAAACATTATCTTTTCAACAGGCACATAGGACGAAAGTTCTCTAAGCCATACAACATGACTGGGTGGTTCTTCTGATTTCCAATGTGTAGCTATACATTTCTTTGCTGCTATAAGAGCCATCTTAACAAAACATAAATTCTTCCTTTGATCAAGTTGGAGGGCTGATTCATCTCCCAGTAATATAAATCTCGGGTCAAATGAAAGCTTAACCTTAATAATCTTGTCAATAGTTTGTATTATATTTCTCCAATAGTTTTCAAGTTCCGAACAAGTCCAAAACATATGCAATAATGAACTAACCTCTGTTTTACATCTTGGACAACATTCTGAATATGACTCACTTATCTTGTGTAATCTTTCCGGTGTATAATATACCCTATGTATAATATTAAACTGTATTAATCTGTGTCTACTGTTATATGAAAATGTTAAAGCATTTTTACAGACAGATTCCCAGGTATCTTGTTCAAAAGTACATTCTAGATCTTTTTCCCATTTAAGTCTAGAAGATGATACATCTTCCCCATATAAGTCACTGAAGTTGGTATACATGTAAGACACAAAACCTTTGGACCCTTTTTTCTCTCTTATAATATTGTCTAATACGAGTGAGGAGAGGGGCCTCAAATGACCTCCTTGTAATGTAGTTATATAATGTCTCACCTGGAAATATTAAAAAAATGTTTTACAGGAAGAGAGAACTTTGCTCTCAGTTGTTCAAATGTCATAAGTGTGTCCTCCTCATATAGATCTCCAAACACGTGAATGCCCTTTTTGTACCAATATTGTGTTACCCCATCTCTTAGTACCTCAGGAAGAGCTGGGTTGCAATGAAATGGAGTATTGTTGTAAACTGGTAATAGCCATTTACATTTTTTCTTGATCTCAAACCCCAATTTACAGGTGTGTCTAATAAATGGGTTACTGACCACCTTCTTAACACAAGTCATGGGAATGAATAAAGCCTTGTCTAGAGGCATTTCCCCTGCATGATATTTTTCAACTTGCATCCATGCAGGCGGAGATGTCCTATTCATCTGCCAAAACCATATCGCTCTCATTTGTGCTGCCCAGAAATAAAGCAAAAAATCTGGGAGTTGTAATCCACCTTTTTTAAATGCCATATTTAATGTCTTAAGTTTAACCCTCGGAGTTTTATTATTCCAAATAAATTTTCTAATCAAGCTATTAAGAGTATTAAAAAACTTTATTGGGACATAGAGCGGAAGAGTTTGAAATAAATCAAAAAATTTAGGAAGGACGTTCATTTTTATGCAATTTATTCTGCCAATTAACGATAATGGTAGTGAGTTCCATCTTTCCAAGTCTCTCGTTACCTTTTTAAGTAATGGGGAGTAATTCAACGAATATGCTTCTTCCAACTTTGAAGGAATATCTAGTCCTAAGTAAACTATCTTATCTGGATTCCATGAAAAAGGGATGTTATTTAAAGGCATTTTCTCCGCAGCCAAATTCAATGGCATCATAACACTTTTATTTAAATTAATTTTATATCCAGATATTTTTCTAAAGTTTTCTAATAATTGAGATAAGGTAGGTAGTGATGATTCAGGGTTAGTAAGATATAATATTACATCATCCGCGTACAATGAAATTTTGTGTACATAGCCTCCTACCTCTAGCCCAGAGATTGATTCGTGTGCCCGTATGGCAATGGCCAGGGGCTCCACAGCCAGTGCAAAAAGTAGTGGAGACAAAGGACATCCCCTGTCTAGTTCCCATTGACAAATTAAAGTGCAAAAATAAATCGGAGTTAGTATGGACGGCTGCCGAAGGACACCTATACAACATACGAATCATATCAATAAATTTAGGACCAAAATTCATTTTTTGCAAGATAGCTATTAAATAAGGCCATTCTACTTCGTCGAAAGCTTTCTCTGCGTCCAAAGAAAGAGCAACCATCGCAGAGTCAGTTTGTTCCGCCGAATAAATAATATTCATAAACCTTCGTATGTTATCAAAGGAGGATCTATTTTTAATAAATCCAGTTTGATTCATGTGAATTAAAGTGGGAAAAACCTGTTCTAAACGTAGCGCGATCATTTTAGTGAGAATTTTATAATCCGAATTGAGCAGTGAGATTGGTCGGTATGAGGTAGGTAGATTTGGGTCTTTGCCAGGTTTTAGCAAAACTGTAATTAAAGCCTGATTTAAAGTCTCTGGTAATTCTTTTTTATGAATTGCCTCCGTATACATTGAAAGCATCGGATCAGCTAATTTCGGGAAAAAAGTTTTTAAAAAATCCATAGAGAAACCGTCTAAACCAGGTGTTTTACCTCCAGCCAGTGTGATAACTGCAAAATGAATCTCTTCTTTCGAAATTTCTTTCTCGAGTCCTTCTCGGTCATTATCACATAAGACTGGGATATCCAGTTTGCTTACAAACTTTTGGATTTCTTCTTCATCTACTCCTTGAGACTGTACAGTAATTTATAGAAATCTAAGAATTCTTGGTTAATCAATTTAGGGTGCTTAATACTTTTTTTGCCTGGCGAACATATTGTAGTAATAGTTTTACTAATTTCTTATTTTCTTATCTGCCACACTAACACCTTTCCAATCTTATCCCCATGTTCATAATATTTCTGCCGTGTTCTAATAAGCGCATTTTCGGCTTCTTTGGAAATCATAATATTGTATTTCAATTTTTTTTATTGCAATTGTAGAAACATCTGGCCATCTTTAGTCTTAAAACGCTCTCTTTCTATTGTTAAAATTTCTTTCTCGAGTAATTGTAACTTTTTATTATATTGTTTTTTCATACTGGAAGAATAATTGATAATTTGGCCCCGTAAAAATGCTTTCATGCCTCCCATACTATGCCCGAAGAAGCAGAATTCCTGTTTGTAATCATAAAGTTGTCTATATTATTATTTATGAAGCTCACCGCTTCAGGACTGTTCAGTAAATGGTTGCTGAATCACCAAAGCTTACAATTCGGCAGTTCCGAAGGGTGTTGCACTGATATAAGTAAAGGGGCATGATCTGACAATATTCTTGGTAGATATTCACATAATTCAATCAAATAGTCCTTTGCTTTTGGAACGAAAAAATAGTAAATTCTGGAGTAATTATTATGCCTATGCGAGTAGAACGAATACTCTTTTTTTTGTTTTATTCTTAAATCTCCATATGTCAATTAAATTAAAACTTGATAGTTCGTATTTTAAAGCTAAGGCAACTTGACTTAATGCTGACACTTTGGTAGACGATCTATCTAATACTGGGTCCATGACTACATTAAAGTCCCCTCCAATCATTAGTTCTGCCATAGGACATGCAAGTTTGAAAAATAGATTGTGAATAAAATCAGCACCCTCCATTTCAGGACGATATACATTTACCAGTGTTATTCTCTGCATAGCAATTATTCCTCTTAAAATAATATATCTACCAGATTTGTCTTTATCAACAGATTCCATTTGAAAGGGTACATTTTTATCAATTAGTATAGCCACCCCTCTGGATTGTGATGTGAAGGAAGAAAAGAAAACCTGTCCAGGCCACTGCTTTTTAAGATTTTGATGTTCAGAATCGGTCAAATGCGTTTCTTGTAGCAAAGCAATTCCAATATTATGTTTTCTAAGATATAGCATGACTTTTTTCCTTTTAAGTTTTTGATTTAACCCATTGACATTCCACGTAACATACTTGTACTTCAGTGTAGTTGACATTAACTGTATATTATTTGTTATATTCGCATTTAGATCTTAAGAGATTATCTCTACCGTAAGCTGTGTTCTGTCTACCTCCCCCTATCACTCCCACCACTTCCCCAAACGAAGTGTGAAACTTTAAACCCCCATGACTGATTGTGCACCGCAACATGCAGTCGAACTGGACTTCCTCTTCCATCCTACCTAACTCCCAAGTAACGTTAGATGTACTATCAAACCTACCAAACGTTAAACTTAAATTACGTACTTTCCAGCTAACAAATCAAATATTTTGAACAATCCTAGAATCCCGAAATTCACATATTTTAGTAGGCTAAACCGTAACGAGGCTGCTCAATGTCCAAAGTAGCCTATAAATAGAGCCACGTTCTTCTTGAACCGTTTTTTTTTTTTTTTTTTAAATAGGCTTACTCACCATTGACAGTTTTTTTCCGTTAATGTTCATTGAAAAGAAAATCCACTCACCCCTGTAACTTTGGTACAGTTATTCTTTTACAGTTTTTGGGTGATTAGTGGAGTTTAGTGTGGATCCCTGGAATGCTTTGAGATGCCATTGGCTAGTGTTTTACCCAGCAATCAAGTGTGGATGGTGTTGTCAAAGATAAGTCTCTGCTGATGCTTCGGAGTTGAAGGATCTTTGTCCCTCCGGCAGCTGAATCCTCAACGTCGCGGGATGAAGCATCGCATAAGTGACGTCGTTATTGCGTAAGTGTCTTTTGATTGTGCTGAAATCGTCGCTTTCTGAACAATGTCGATGACATGTCACGAAATATCATAATAGTAGAGTTGCCATAGGTGAGCTTGCCCTTTTCTCTTGCCGCATTGAGAATCTTAAGTGTGACTCCATACCGGAGTAGACGAATCAGAATAGCCCGTGGCTTGCCATTTTCCGCTGGTCATTGTTGCAAAGTGCGATGAGCTCTTTCAATTTCGTAGATCTCGTCCTCCTTCCCCAGAATCTTAGGCAGCCATTCCTTCATAAAGTCCACTGGGTTTCTCCCTTCCACTCCCTCAGGGAAACCTACAAGACGTAGATTCTGACGGCGAGATTGATTTTCGAGTTCATCAATTTTGTCTTTCAACTGTTTGATTTTGCCGTCAACAGCCAACTTGACATCCGCGACATCCGTGTGAAATTTTCTCAAATTTGTTGAATGTAGTTCATTGCTCATTTTCTCCAAGGATTCTGCGAATTTATTCAGGCGTCCATCAATTAACTCCTGAATTCTGAGAAACTCCATTTCTGCATGAAACCATGGCGGAGGGTCCGATAACTGCAGTCTCATATCTTGAGCATCTTCCTTCTTGTCCGTTTTCTTTGAATTCGGCATATTTATCAGGATGTTCAAAGAGCTACAAAGTTGTTGTACTAAAGAAAGTACTTTCGTCGTCTGAAAAGCCTTTAGGTAGGATTATTAAGATTAAATTATTCGGGAGCTCCGTGCACTACGTTTCATTCTAGCGCCGCCATAACCGGAAGTCCGTACAGGCGCATTTCATAGACATTTGTAGCTCCCAATAAACGGCTCTGGGCATTCGTAAACCACGCCACAAATACGAGAAAATGAACATGTGGTTCCCAGACCATCTGGCATTAGCCAGGCTACCAAAATAGGCTATCACACCAGAAATCATGTAATTGTAGCAAACCATGAATAATTATTATATTATGGTAGTCTTTTCTCTCTGTTTTGCATGCGTCATCATCATTATTATTATTATTATTATAATTTATTTATTTTTGGCTCTTGTCACAGTGTATAGGCTACTTAACTTTAGTGATAGAGGAGTGAAAAGAATAATCAGAGGAGTGAAAAGAATAACCAGAAGAGTTGTCCAAGAGCCAAGGATCACTTGTGGAGAGCTTCAAAAAGACCTGCAGATAGCAGGTACTGTGTTCTCAAAGAAAACAGCAAGTAATGCACTCCACTGCCATGGCCTGTATGCACGCTCACCACGCAAGACTCCATTACTGAAAAAAAGCATGTTGAAGCTCATTTAAAGTTTGCTGCACAACATTTGGAAAAGCCAGTGAAATACTGGGAGAATATAGTGTGGTCACATGAGAGCAAAATTGAACTGCTTGGATGCCATAATACACACCATATTTGGAGGAGAAATGGCAGTGCACATTACCCTAAAAACATCATACAATTTGGTGTTGGCTCTTGGACAACTCTTCTGATTATTCTTTTCACTCCTCTGTCAGAAATCTTGCGAGGAGCACTGGTTGAGGCAAATTTATGGTGGAATTATTGTCTTTCCACTTCCGTATTATGGCCCCAACAGCGCTCACTGGAACATTCAGAAGCTTAGAATGGCACCTATAACCAATGTCATCATTATGTTTTGCAACAATTAGGTTGCGAAGGTCTTGAGACAGCTCTTTGCTTTTACCCATCATGAGATGTGTCTTGTGTGACACCTTGGCAATGAGACCTTTTTGTAGGCCATCATTTGGGACTGAACCAGCTGTTATTAATTTCCACTGACAAGGGGCTGGATTGCTTTTTAATTACTGTAAGTTTTCAGCAGTTGTCTTGGCTTTTGCCTTTTTGCGCCTCCCTTTCTTCATGTGTTCAATACATTTTCCCTGTGTCATTTCACATTATTACACATATTACACACGATTCAGACCGCATCATAGCACAGAAACTGCGCTCGTTAAAATTACAAATGATTTACTTCTAGCTTCTGACCAAGGCTTTATCTCAATACTAGTTTTACTCGATCTTAGTGCTGCGTTCGACACTATAGATCACAAAATACTCTTAGACCGACTACAAAACTACACTGGTTTTCAGGGACAGGCATTAAACTGGTTTAGATCGTACTTATCAGACCGTTACCATTTTGTCTGCGTAAATGGGGAAAAATCGAAGATAACGTCAGTAAACTACGGTGTACCGCAAGGATCTGTGTTAGGCCCTCTGCTATTCTCAATATATATGCTACCACTTAGTAATATAAGAAAACATGGAATTAATTTCCACTGTTATGCTGATGACACTCAATTATATATTTCATCACTACCAGATGAAAACAATAAATTATCTAAATTAACAGAAATGTGTTAAAGATATAAAATACTGGATGACATGTAATTTTCTGCTATTAAATTCAGATAAAACGGAGGTATTACTTAGTCCAAAAAACTGCCCACAAAACCTCTTACAATACAACTTTAATTTAGAAGGGTGTCCTGTTACTCTATCCTCTACAGTAAAAGACCTGGGTGTTATATTAGACCGCAACTTGTCTTTTAAAAATCATATTTCATATGTTACAAGAACAGCCTTTTTCCACCTTAGAAACATTGCTAAGCTACGTAACATGCTATCTGTTTCTGATGCAGAAAAGTTAGTTCATGCATTCATGACCTCGAGACTAGATTACTGTAATGCTTTATTAGCAGGTTGTCCTGCATCCTCAATAAACAAGCTACAGTTAGTCCAAAATGCAGCCGCTAGAGTTCTTACTAGATCAAGAAAATATGATCATATAACACCAATTCTGTCGTCTCTACATTGGTTACCTATAAAGTTCCGTATCAATTACAAAGTATTACTACTGACCTATAAAGCCCTAAATGGTTTAGCTCCCGTGTATTTAACGGAACTTCTATCGCCCTATAATCCATCGCGCTCTTTAAGATCACTAAATTCGAGGCTTCTGGTCATTCCTAGGATATCTAAGTCCACTAAAGGAGGGAGGGCGTTTTCACATTTAGCTCCTAAACTCTGGAATGGCCTTCCTGATATTGTTCGAGGCTCAGACTCGCTGTCCCAGTTTAAAACTAGATTAAAGACGCATCTCTTTAGCCAAGCATTCACATAATACTTACCTTTTATACTACAGTTGAATCAGATTGAATGCATTAATATTAAGAACAGCAGCTACGCTAATTATTTCCCATATGCTTTTCTGTAGTTATCTCGTCAGCTCCAGTTTGTATCCAGCCTCTCATGGAAACTACAGAATCTCCAACACCCGTGCAGAGACGACTCGGCGCCTGTGAAGAGACGACTCGACGCTGGCGATATGTTTATGCCCTAAATCAATACATGATTAACTAACTGTATTTATCTATGTACATTTCTGAAATGCACTTTCTGTAAAGCTGCTTTGAAACAATATGTATTGTGAAAAGCGCTATACAAATAAATTTGAATTGAATTGAATAACTTAATTTCTGAACTTATTTTTGTTTGTTTCTTTGTATGTATGGCTTACTTGGGTTGTTACCAACATCTGGTAAAAATTTCATGTCAATAGCACCTTTGGAAATATATTTACTGAGAAAAATGACGACGTGTTCAATACTTATATCCCCCGCTGTATGTAGTAATAAAACATAGCTATAATTTAAATCAAACTTGCATGACAGGACAGGCACTAAACAAAAGTACCAAATGTATTTTTCCTGGTATCACTGGGCCCCACAAACTCTTGGCATATCTTGTTTATGTTAAGGCTGTCCAGCCTGTCTTTGTGCACATTGCTGACTAAAAGACTGTTGAGTCTGTCTTGGCCCATTGTAGCCCTTAGCCACGTCTTCAGTCTCCACAATGCACTGACGCTCTTCTCAGCTTCAGATGAGGACACTGGCACCACCAACAAAATTCTGACCAGGACCTCAACTTGGTCAAACAACCCCCGAACCTACACTGGCATTCCCCTTAGGACCTCTGCTGCCTCTCCACTGCTGCTACAGGAGTATTTCTGGCGAAAGAGGGGCAACTGTACTGAGAGAGAACCTCTATGCAACTCAGGGTACTCCACTATTAAATCAGTTAACACCCCGGTCAAAAGGACACTCTCAAAGTTTTTCTTTAGACTGTTTTGATTGAAACGGTCACCAAACTGAACCTCCAAACAATCCAATACTTTAAAGAACTCTGCCCTGTAATGATCCACTGCTTTGCCAGCAAAGCTCCTTGAATTTGCTGTCTCAATAGAGTCAACTGATTCAGTGGAGTCAACCAATGCTGTAGCTTTCTCATACAGTTCAAGATAGTTCTTGTCATTTCTCTTTCCCTGAAGAGAGGATCGGACACAATCTACTGCAGCCTGCATACCAGAGACAGTCTGGGTCTTCTTCTGCAGTGAAATGTTTAGGCACTCAAGCTCTCCAACAACAGCAGAAGTAAGTGTGAGGCCCAACACAGTCTAATAAGCCACTGGCAGTTGAAGCTGTCCTAGATGTACTTTTTGCCATCTCCTCTAGGCAGTACCCGCTCATACTGCCCTAGCAAAGCTATTAAAGCAGAATTGCGCACAGTCCACCTGGTTGGGCAAAGGGGTTTCAGTGTGGTGATGGGTACATTTTCAGAGGTAACTATGTTCTTAAACATTCTCTTAAATTTTCCTGACTGGCTAAAAAGGATGCCTAACTGGTGGACCCAAGAAAGGCAGTCCCAGATCATTGGCAAGGCGGAGCAGCCAGCCTGTGTGATTAGATTGACACATTGTGCACCAAAATGCACATACAGTGAGGAAAATAAGTATTTGAACACCCTGCTATTTTGCAAGTTCTCCCACTTGGAAATCATGGAGGGGTCTGAAATTGTCATCGTAGGTGCATGTCCACTGTGAGAGACATAATCTAAAAAAAAATCCAGAAATCACATTATATGATTTTTTTAAGTATTTATTTGTATGATACAGCTGCAAATAAGTATTTGAACACCTGTCTATCAGCTAGAATTCTGACCCTCAAAGACCTGTTAGTCTGCCTTTAAAATGTCCACCTCCACTCCATTTATTATCCTAAATTAGATGCACCTGTTTGAGGTCATTAGCTGCATAAAGACACCTGTCCACCCCATACAAACAGTAAGAATCCAACTACTAACATGGCCAAGACCAAAGAGCTGTCCAAAGACACTAGAGACAAAATTGTACACCTCCACAAGGAAAGGGCTACGGGGAAACTGCCAAGCAGCTTGGTGAAAAAAGGTCCACTGTTGGAGCAATCATTAGAAAATGGAAGAAGCTAAACATGACTGTCAATCTCCCTCGGACTGGGGCTCCATGCAAGATCTCACCTCGTGGGGTCTCAATGATCCTAAGAAAGGTGAGAAATCAGCCCAGAACTACATGGGAGGGGCTGGTCAATGACCTGAAAAGAGCTGGGACCACCGTTTCCAAGGTTACTGTTGGTAATACACTAAACGTCATGGTTTGAAATCATGCATGGCACGGAAAGTTCCCCTGCTTAAACCAGCACGTCAAGGCCCGTCTTAAGTTTGCCAATGACCATTTGGATGATCCAGAGGAGTCATGGGAGAAAGTCATGTGGTCAGATGAGACCAAAATATAACTTTTTGATCATAATTCCACTAAACGTGTTTGGAGGAAGAAGAATAATGAGTACCATCCCAAGAACACAATCCCTACTGTGAAGCATGGGGGGGTAGCATCATGCTTTGGGTTTTTTTTTCTGCCCATGGGACAGGGCGACTGCACTGTATTAAGTGGAGGATGACCGGGGCCATGTATTGTCAGATTTTGGGGAAACAACCTCCTTCCCTCAGTTAGAGCATTGAAGATGGGTCGAGGCTGGGTCTTCCAACATGACAATGACCCGAAGCACACAGCCAGGATAACCAAGGAGTGGCTCTGTAAGAAGCATATCAAGGTTCTGGCATGGCCTAGCCAGTCTCCAGACCTAAACCCAATAGAGAATCTTTGGAGGGAGCTCAAACTCCGTGTTTCTCAGCAACAGCCCAGAAACCTGACTGATCTAGAGAAGATCTGTGTGGAGGAGTGGGCCAAAATCCCTCCTGCAGTGTGTGCAAACCTGGTGAAAAACTACAGGAAACGTTTGACCTCTGTAATTGCAAACAAAGGCTACTGTACCAAATATTAACATTGATTTTCTTAGGTGTTCAAATACTTATTTGCAGCTGTATCATACAAATAAATAGTTAAAAAATCATACATTGTGATTTCTGGATTTTTTTTTTTTTAGATTATGTCTCTCACAGTGGACATGCACCTACGATGACAATTTCAGACCCCTCCATGATTTCTAAGTGGGAGAACTTGCAAAATAGCAGGGTGTTCAAATACTTATTTTTCTCACTGTAGAGGGCTAATGGCTTCTGTTCCCTCACTATTGCCTGTGCACCGCTGTACTTTCCTGCCATGTTTGAGGCGCCATCGTAACTCTGCCCACGTAAAGCAGACACGGGCAGATTGAGCCTCAACAGCACATCAGTTACCATCTTGGCAATGCCCTGGCCTGTTGTCTCTGACAAACTGTATAATCCAATAAATTCCTCATGTAGAACAAGGTCATGGTCCACATAGCGCAGACAGACACTTTCCTGCTCAACACCAGAAATATCCTGGGTACCATCAACTACTACAGAAAACTGAACAAGGGCTGGAGACCTAATCTCACTTGCAATGCCTCGGATTATTGTATTGGCCATAATTTTCAGGATTTCATTCTGTGATTTAGGGCTTGTGTGTGCAATGGTGCGATCTGTTAACCATTTCAATAAAATGGGATCATCCTCTTCTGTCCTAAGTTTCAGGAGCTGATACAGATTCCCACTTTCATCAGTATGGCCACTTAAAGATTGTCCCTGCCTTGCCACATGCCGTACAGAGCTAACAATTCTCTTCAAGCAATGTCTTGCCACCTCCTGCACTGGATAACTGGGCACTGATTGGGTTTGACTGATGTGCACTCACAGTTAGGGCTGGGTATCGTTCCAAAAATTTCGATACCAATACCGATACTGATACCTTGATTTCGATACCGGTTCCTGAACGATACTTTTTTCGATACCCATTTTATTTTATTTTACCCAGCCCTACTCACAGTCACATAATGTCGGTGGGCTTGGGAGGTCTGGTGTGCTGTACATTTTTCAATGGCTTTTTTCCAATTTCTAAAGCCTGTACTAATGAAAGCCGCATAATAGGGCTGGGTAAAAATATCGATTCATCAATGCATTGCAATTATTTGTTTCTCAATTCAATATCGATTCATCAAATCCTATGAATCGATTCAGCTCGCCGGCCAGTGGCGGCGCTGTGGGCAACACTCTAGTGAGAGCGTTCAGCGTTGTACAAGCAAGCGGCTGCAGAAGTGAGTCAAATCTGTATCTGTATCGTTCGAGAGAACAACCAGCGCTGTATTTCAGTTGTTTTCCTCTGTGAACATGCACTAATGGATGTCTGACAATTTCGTTGCTTTTTGGAGTTTTCAGATTTAAAAACGTCAATAAAGGCTCGTTCGTTCTGCTCTCAAGAAACTGATGAATTATAATATGCTTCCATCAGATGAAATCATGCAGGCGTCGGCGCTTTCTCCGTTAATGCAATAAATGCACATCCTTGAATGAGCGCGGATTTTCTAGCGCATTTACTTGAACTTCATAGGCAATATATCTATGGTTTAACCCATTTGAGAGGCGGCCAAAATCAGAATTTAAAGACTGAATAAGCTCTCTGCGAACTTGACGAGTGATGGCCGCGCTGACCTGTATGCACAAATCACCACACACACTCTCTCAGAGTAATATTATGTTACTGCATAATACATTTTCAACTAGCAGAATAGTACAGAATCACGATAGACAGTCTCACTTGTAGCCATGTCTTTTAACTATCGTAATATTTCGAAGGGCAAAAATAGGAACTTTTAATTGGCAGTGTTATTTATTGTGTTGACAAAATAGCACTTTGTAATGTTATAATATCTATGTTTGCACTTTTTTTATGAGTATGCACATTTTGTGCTTATGTTTACATTTATTTTATAACTTGAATGTATAGGAAGAAAGAAATATACTTTCTACTACTTACAGTTACATGCACTTTAGTGGTGTTAATAAAGCACCTGTTTGTTACAGTTGTGTTTTGTATTCAACACATGTACAATATTGTACAGTTTGTTCTGCTAAATAAACCATGACAGGAAACATACTGGGGTCAATTTGTTCTTAAACATTGGTAATACTGCACACATAATTTAAAAATATACTCAGGTACTTAATTACTTGTGTTTACTTATTATTGAATCGATATCGAAGATAATAAATCAATATCGAATCGAAGCCTCAAGAATCTAAATCGAATTGTGTTAATTCCTAACAATACCCAGCCCTACCGCATAATAATTATTAAATTATCTTGCTTCCTTAACATAGTATTTTAGGTTTCATCTGGGACAGACCTTTTACCTTTAATACATTTATTTTTAAACCTAATTATGCATGCATCATCTTTTGTGTAAATTTCATAAATGTAATCAAATTAAATTATAATAAGACACAAAAGGACTGTATCAACAAAATATTTGCAATGGAGAGGAAACACAGAAGCTGCATTTGAAGTGGCATTTAGATGCTTTTACAATTTTTTAACTATTTTCGTTGGTGAAATAGAGCTAAAACTGGCAAAACGTTCTGTAAAATATACATCACTTAATGTACATCAACTTCTTGTTTATTAAACTTTTATAAAATCAAAATCACATTTGTTATGCTAATATCTGGAGAAAAACTGCACTGAAGAAAGAAAAACTAAGAAAAATGAAGAAATGAGAAATGAAGAAATGGAGAAATGAAGAAAATATTCATGTGATATTATATTAGATTAAGGGAGGGGGAATCAAAATGTTTAAAACGTTTTTTGTTGTTGTTTTTTGTTATTGTTTTACTTTTTACACAACTATTTTAAGTATAAATCATTAAATTATTTTCAATACACATATTTTAATGATATTTTAGGGGGGGGGGGCACCCTCAGATAGGACTTTTGTTCAGTGCTGAATTCTGCATACTGGCAAATCATCTGATTATAGCAAACACAGTGTAGATATTATGAAAGATTCATTGTGCAGCCAGTTTCATTGATAATAACAGATTTGTGAGATCGTGATGAACAGATGTCAGCTTTTAGGAATGTGTCTGTATCTTACATGAAATCTATGAATGATGACAACAAAAATGTATTTCAGAAAGGGTATTTGTCATTTTATTAAGAAATATGCGAACGGGAAGCATTTTAAACTTTATTTTTAACTAATGGTACTATTTCATAAAATGTTAAAATAATATACAGATGCACTACCCTCTTCAAAATACAGCTGATATATTGTTGTACTTATTATTTATTGGAAAGTTTGCCAATGGATAAATCAGCTAATCCCAAAAATAATCATTAGATTAATCGGAAAAATAATCGTTAGATTAGTCGACTAATCGAAGAAATAATCAATAGATTAATCGACAACAAAAATAATCGTTAGATGCAGCCCTAGTTTACATACATAGTTTTTTCCTGAGTGCAATATTTTACAAATCTGATCATCTTTATTGGCAAAATCCCCCAAAATATTGAGATAACATTTTTTTGTCAATATCGCACACCCCTACGTTGATCACATTCATCAACCCTGTTACCAAGGTTATTATAAGAAGAATATCTATAGTTATGAATAACTTGTATGATATTTGACAAATACAACTTCAACAGTAACTTAGTGTTTACTGATTATTCCTAAAAAAAAATAATTTAGTAAACTATATTGAAAATGACTAAAATTCTGGTAACCTTGTTGCAAATTGGGACCCAGATATAAAATAAATGTAAAATAAAACAGTTAAAATTGTATTTATCTTGATCTGATATTGACAATCAATATAAAAATGTCTCAAACCTCCCTTTACTGACCATTTGTTGAAGAAAAACCCAGAACATTCTGTACCGTTTCATAGTTGAACTGTTTCTAAATCTGATGAAGTGCTTGAATGTTTCTAACATGAATGTTCTTCAGGATCATGAATGAATGAAGAATAAACACCAACCTCTTTGTTCTTCAGGATCTTCAGTGTGTTTCATTCTGCAGGGTTCTGGATCACTCATGTTCTCTCTGTCCTCTTTAATAAACTCAGTCTTTGCAGATTTCAGCTCTTCCTGATGCTCTGATGCTCGTCTTCACTTGTTTTCAAGCATTTATTGGAGAATTGCTGTGGGAGGAGCTTCACTGATGACGAATTTCAGGAGATCTAATAAATGAGGTGAAAACAGGAACTATTGTCATGAAATAAAGAGTGTTTTCAGCAGATCTGTTAATATTGATGAGCCTCAGACTATCAACACTCATTCAACAAGCCATTCAGGATCATCAGCAGATCATCTCACTTTATTCTGAGTGTTTGCTGTTAGAAACACATTATTTGAGTCAGGATACATGATAAAAGCCTGTAAAACTGCTCTACAGAAACATAATTACAGAAGCATAATATGTACATTTGAATCTAAATATAGTTAGATTTTATGACAATCACGAAGTACTTAAATCATTAAAATATTTCATGTGCGCTGAAAATGACAATGATCATAAAATGTTTAAAAATAAAGAGCATCACAAAGCACTATTGTTCCAATAGTAAAACACTAGTCATTTATTAATATTAACATTTAATAGTTGATTTTAAATGTCTCACGTTGCTCATTATAGACTCAACGTAAAGTAACTTATCAGTATAACACTTGAGATCGATTCCCATCAATTCCCCTCACAAACCTTAACTCTTGACATTCAGTAACAGTTCTCACTCCAAACATCGAGACAATCACACAAACGAACACAACATCGCTCAGGTCTGAATGAACTCAACATATTCTCCTCATGCTCGCTGCTGCTGCACTAAATGTTTATTTCAGAAGGAAGACGCCAGAAAAGACGCACAAGTATCGCTGTGATCGATGAAAACAATACAGAAATGAGCCTGTCGCTTAATCAAACTGTATAAAGTGTGTGTGATGGTTGTGTAAATATGAGAAATACCGTGAACTGCTCTCTTCACCTCAGAAGACTCGACGGTGAAACTCTCAATGAGGGAAACAATGTTGCCAACTATTTCCAATGGGAAAGTAGCGAACGCATTCTTCTTCTTCTAGTGGAGTTTTTATGGCGGTTGACAAACCAACTTTCGGTGCATTACCGCCACCAACTAGACTGGAGTGTGAAGCACTAATAAGCGTTTAGAAATTAACAACTTAAACAATATAGTGAAGAAAAAAGGATATATATTTAAGAATTGTATATTATTTTAAACCACTATATATTTTATCTTGTTCTGCATGCATTTTCAATAGGCTTTCCATATTAATACAACACCCAATTTTCTTACTTCATAAGTTCTAACCTTTCTTTTACATATTTTATACATTTTATTAAAACATGTTCAATTGTTTCTGCCTGATCATCACAATAATTACATTTACCCGTTTTATGTTTTCCTATTTTGAACAACAAATGATTTAGTCTAGTGTGCCCCATTCGAATACGATAAATAATTGTATCTTCTTTTCTATTCCTAAAAACGCTTCTTCCATTTCCTACTTGTTATCACTGTTCCATACTTCTTGCCATTTGTTGTTTATTAAGTCTTTAATTTTACTTTTAACCTCTTTTTTGCTCAGAGTCACTTTAATATGTATCCCACTGGAGTGCTACCATCATGCAGGGACGGACTGGGGCTAAAAAACTATGGAGCTAGAATTGTGTCTTTATTACATGCGATAAAATAAATTATCTGAGAGGAAAAAAAAAAGTTTGAGAGAAAAAGTTATCACACTGATAGCAAAAAAAGCATTACATGAGAGAAAAAAGAATATTTGAGACTAAAAAAAGTTTTGAGAGAAAGTATTTTCTCAGAACAAAAAAATATATATAAATTAGAATTTTTTTAAATTATTTCTGAGAAAAAAAATCTCTCTCAAAATACTTTGAAAAAAACTCTCAAATATATATTTTTTGCTATCAGTGTGAAAACATTTTCTCTAAAAAAAAAGTGTTTCTCTCAAAACGCTTTTCTTTGCTCTCGATGCAATTTCTTGCTCTCGTGTCAGGATTCTGCTTTGACTGTAAGAATTGTGTCATGGGCGGGGCCACGTTCCTATTGGCCAGTCGGGTGAGCATCGTCTTGTCTTGGGAGTCGAACTGAATCATTACACCATTGTTCGGTTCACCGGCATAGATGCCTCCTCTGCCTTATTTGAGCATGGACACTCCAATGTTTGGGTAAGATGATGACACACACAACTCGATGGGTAGCTGGCTGAGCAAGTTCAGCATCAATGAAGATTAAACATTAAAAAATAGCACTCATATTCATGAGTTAATCTGTATTATATTATTAGCTTGCTAATCGCTAATTAGCTTGTAACTGCTTGTTCATCATACAACCTCCTGTACAACTTCAACTAACGTTAGTATGCATGGAAGGTGGCAACCCAAAGCTAGCTGGCGTTAGACAGTGATTGATATACTGTTTGAAAGTGTCCCACCTAGTTTTGTTTAAAATAGTCTTTGTATGGTTGTTGCACTAACGTTAGCAGCTAACGTTACACGTTTAGCTACACTGTGTAGCTTGCAAACTCAGCCACTAGGGCCTATTCTAAATATTTTTTACCATCTAGCCGAGGTCTAGAGCTGATGAGGTAAATTGCAGGTCTAGGACTAACTCTTACATTAGCAACCCTAATAATATAATACACATTCATTCATGAATATGAGTGCTATGTTTTAATGTTTAATCTTCAGTGATGCTGAACTTGCTCAGCCAGTACCCATCGAGTTGTGCGTGTCATCATTGGGAGCGATTTGTGAAAAAAAAATCATGAGAACATGAACTTCATCACTGCATTTGCAGGAATTGTAAATAATTTTTCTTATTAACTCATGAAGTTGCTTAACGCAATATTTTTACTCTAATAGCTTATTTTCCCCACACAGATGAACTGTGATCATGCACAACGAAAAAACATGCAATAATTAAATCCCCCTCCCAGTACCATTGCCACTCGGCTAGACATGTCAAAACACTTATTTATGAATGGCAAAATTAAATGGCCCAGTTTTACTACTGCTGTTAAAGTAATAATAACTCTATCTTTAAATCGTGATGCTGAGCTACAGGGAAATGATAGAAAAGACAGATGCATTATCTCGTGTTAGTTAATTTGCCTCATGCGTGCGAACTGGAGGACCGCAGGACCTCTAGACGCGCGTATAAACGCGTCTTTACATTGAATTTAAATCACTCGCGCCAGACGCTCAAGAGTGAGTGAGTTATCAAAAAAACCTTTGCTTTAGCCTCAATTGAGTGAAACACCGTATGTGTAACTTCGGCCATTCTCAGTGGTGTGACTGGGACACTAACTCTGCTTGTCATCATAGAAACAGATAATCAGATTGTGATGTTTATTCCCGCTTCAGTAATATGCTGAAGGCTGCCTTCCTTTCAACACTCAAGTGTTGATATGCTATTACCAGAGCCGTTAAATATGACAGTTGCGACACACTTTGATCTCGCCGCCACGTAGTCACGTGCTATATCATGAGCCAGCCAAAGTAGCACATTTTAAAATAAAATTGACTTTAATCAAACCACGGATCCGTGATAAGTTTTGTGATCCGTCTCGCCACTAGTGTAGTAGAACTGATCACTTTGAGGGGGTAATAAAAATAATTGAGCAGAGGCAGGGATACAGTGACTTGAAAGGGGGAAATCCCACGCATCCCCCCGGATCGCACTCAAACATTGGAGTGTCCGTGCTCAACTAAGGCAGAGGCGGCATCTATGCCGGTGAACCGAACAATGGTATAATGATTCAGTTCGACTCCCCCGACTGCTCACCCGACTGGCCAATAGGAACGTGGCCCCGCCCATGACACAATTTTCACAGTCAAAGCAGAATCCTGACACGAGAGCAAGAAATTGCATTGAGAGCAAAGAAAAGCGTTTTGAAAGAAACACTTTTTTTTTAGAGAAAATGTTTTAACACTCATAGCAAAAAAATATAGATTTGAAAGTTTTTTTCAAAGCATTTTGAGAGAGATTTTTTTTTTCTCAGAAATAATTAAAAAAAAATTAAATTTATATTTTTTTATGTTCTATGAGAAAAAACTTTCTCTCAAAACTTTTTTTTAGTCTCAAATATTATTATTTTTTGCTATCAGTGTGATAACTTTTTCTCTCAAACTTTTTTTTTTCTCTCAGATCATTTATTTTATCTCATGTAATAAAGACACAATTCTAGCTCCATAAAAAACAGCCCTGGGGCCTCATTTATAAAACTTTGCGTAGGATTTGCGTCAGAAGTGGCGTACGGATCAAACATTGGACGTGCATACGCACAGAAATATTCGGATTTATAAAACCGTGCGCACGCACATCCTACGCAGTTTTCCCTTAATAAATTACAATCAGTTCTAAATGTAGCGCAGCTTTTGCGGCTTCATGTCACGCCCATAGTTGCCCATAAATAGTCCGTGAAACGCCCACAAGTTAATATTCATCGATTGCGAAATCATGGCAAACACAGAGGAAAACCAAGAAACCTAACTTCACTCACGTCATTACGCATTGTGACGGCATCATGGCATTTTATTACCATCCATTTGACTGCATCTGACAAGCTACAGATGTGTTTTGAGGATGAATTGCATAACATACCAATATTATTGCAGAACATATGTATATATTTTTGCAAATATGTGTTAAATTGCATTTCTGTTGTAATCTTCGTTTGATTTAGTTTGTTTTACACTGCAGATCGATCAAACGGGTGTTTGTGTAGGCTGTTAATTGTAAGACTTGCTAAGTCTTCATGTTATTTATGAGAGGCAGTATAGCCATTTATTTTACACAACGGTCTACAGTTTCACACACTTTCACGTGTTTCTTCATTCTGCCGACGGTGTCGCCATTTCTCATTTCACCTGTTTTTGTGTGTACGCCTGGTTCAGAGCTTGCGTGAAGGACCGCACATTTTCCCGTCAAGTTTGCTTTTTATAAATACCAATTATTGCGTAGAGAGCGCTTACGCCGCCTTTTGTGCGTACGCAACGTTTATAAATGAGGCCCCTGGACTTTCTCCCAAATAGGCCCATCATCCTGCCATTTGCCCCTAGCCGTGCGCTACAGACACTATAGCCAGGATGTCCTGATACTATGCCACAATACTGTAGCCTATCAGACAAGCAAGTAACATCTCAAAACCAATGATGATAATTGGGGTTGTGTTTATTAATGAAGCCTCAGCCTTCAAATAAAAAATAAAAAAATTAAAAAAATGTACAATGCCATTACATTGAAAATAAAAATACAAATAATGAAATGTCACTGGCCACAGAAACCCCAAATTACACAAATTTGTAATTATAAAACATATAGTTACTATATAGCCTACCAGGGGTCTCCAACCTTTTTGTGTGCGAGGGCTACCTCAAGGGATAAAATAATCTAGAAGGGCTACTTGTTTGTTAGACTCAAAAATATTTATTATACATGGTGCTTTTTTAACTTTACCTTTAACTTTTTTTTTACTTTTCACCATAATATGCGAAATAATAAAATATCTTGACATTCTGGTTCAGACTTACAAGCGTTTTAAGCAATTCCTGAAAAATTATGAAAATATATATAGATTTTTAAAAAATTCTTTATAAACCTATTGTATGTGTTATCAAAAACAGTAGCAAAATATTTAGTATTAATATAAATGCAAAATGAACTGCCATAACTTCTAAACAAAAAGATTACTGCATTACATTTAATAACTTAATTAATGCATGACTATACATAAAAGCATTTTTAATATGAATATATACAGGCACATTTATAACACTAAACATTTAAAAAACTTTTAGCCTTTTCAAACCAGAGTCAGAGAATGATGGATAGACTCAAGAAGTGACCACATGTAGAATGCAACAGGACATTTCTAAATGGTTAGTTGATGAATTTTGGTGGCTTATGTGTAATTATCTTCTAGTCAGTTATCTTCTCCTGTAGCTCAAACAGTGTGTCATGGCGCTTGCAACGCTAAGGTCACGGGTACTGCAAAACAAATTCAACGTGCATGAGTGACCTGCCCCATAACAAATACAACAATACAAATGGCTGTTTGAAGACATGAAAATACTGTTTGATGTTCTTTCTTGCCCGGTGCACATTGTAGAATTTTGGACAGTACAGTAATCACTGTACAGTCTACATTTATGTCCTTTATGTCATTACGTCTGTTGGAAACTCAGAATCGAAGACCAGGAGACTTTGGGATCACATTCAAGAAGTTATTTATTGAGGACTTCGCGTTGACGTGGCTGCAGTTCTTCCAAAGTCTAAATCTAATACAGTATTCAGTGTAATTATACTTCTCAAAGAGGGGAGGGATTACATAGAGGTAGAGTCTATGAACAAAGCATGTAAATTAAGTATGAACACACCCTACTCTGAGAGCGCTACCAGTCCAATTGAATCAGCATAACTTATTCAAATGCCAATCCAAGAGCCAATCCCAGAGCCATTAAAGACAAAAGGTGAAAGTCTCCCCTACAGCTAATCCAATCAACCTAATGATTCATCGTCTAGGGCTGGGGCTCGAGCCATTAAAGACAAAAGGTGACTTACAATAGAGAAAAACAGGACTGGCAGAAACTGTTGTTACTATTATCCTAACCTAACCTTAAAATGCTAACTTCAATGTGCTCAACTTTTACTGTTGCAACCTAAATTAAACATTTAATAAATTTGTAATATAACACGTACATATTACGTCCAAAATGTCATACCAAGTTTGTTAGATACATATCGTACAGTGTGATTTATAATCTTATAGAAATGCCAAAAATTGCAGTGTGTAGCAAGTATGACAAGCGGGAGTCAGAAACAGACTTTGTTTCTCAAAACCAAGAACGGACTTGTGTTCAACGCAGTGCTGAAGTGCCAACTAGTCTCTCCCTACGGAGGATCCCTTTACCACTCTATAGATAAGGCGTTGTCGCGAAAGTTCGTTTTGCGTTCCTACCATGGGCGGATCTACAGGGGGGCAAGGGGGGGGCAGGTGCCCCCCCACTCTAGAGCCTTGCCCCCCCAGCTGCCCCCCTAACTTTGATGAACGACCTGTACTTACAAAAACAACCCACCACTATGTCCAATACATTTATCAAAAGTGAACAATTAAATTTTTAATTTTTAAATGTATTATTCCCCCTCCCCCCTGCCCCTCAAATACTTACGTCCCTGATTCAAACGTGCAGAGCGGCGTTCGCTCAGTCTCACACACACAGCAAGTCTGCTGCGGTGCGGTGGTCCTGCAACCCGACTAAACTGAGCTGCCCCGGACAGATCCTCTGAAGGTGAAGTGAGTTTCCCCAGGTGTAGTTTAAATTACCTAAATTACCGCGATTACCTAATCATGAACAGTGCATATTACATTTTTATTTATATTTTTCCCTTTGCATTGAAGGTACTTTTGACGTGCTTTTGCAGCGTTGAGCATTGTAGCCAATCACAGACATGTCTGTTGATCACATCAGCCAATCAGAGGCGTTTAAATGAGTCGCTGTGCTGAATTATAGTTCTCTTACGAGAGTTCTCTCGTACTGCGTTTTGCTAAAAACGCTATGGGAAAAGTCTCTTTTCGCGAAAACACTGAAGCAAAAAATTATCCTTAATTTTCATATATGTAAAACGCGTTGCGGCAGCAGCAGACAGCTGAAGCAAGACGGCTTGTCTGCTCATTGGCTGCTCTGCGGCAACTGCATAAGCCTATCGAGCGCAGGCTGATGCAACATCAGGCCAATGAGGGCGCTTCGCGCCCTTCTCGTCACTTCCCGCCGAAACGGGCGTGGCTTATCCCTATAAAAGGAGCTCGAAAAGGCTGATTCACTCAATTTTGTTCTCTTCAGCGGAGCACACGCATCGCTGGATCACGGAAGCAAGCGTCGTCGAAGCAAGCATCTCAGCGGGACGTGCCCTCGAAGCTGCTGGCCAACGCCGCCTTCTACAGCCGTACCTACTGCGCTTTCCGACGCATCATATCCTTTCATTATTGCTCTGTTTTTCTGTGTGTGCGTGTGGTGTTTCAGTACACTCACCCCCTAAAAGAGCTGCGTCTTTTTCAAGATGCCTTCTTGCGGCTCGTGCAGAGCCCCACTCGCCGAGGGAGACAACCACCTCATCTGTGTTTCCTGCCTCGGTGAAGACCATGCAGCGCTCGCGCTCGCTGACGGCGGCTGCCCTCACTGCGAGCTTTTGCCGATGGTGGCTCTGAGGACCCGCCTGGCATCCTTCGCGAAGCCTGCATTCACCGCCGCGATGCCGCGCCGGAAGAAACGGCGCTCGCAGCGGATCCCGGAACCCGCTCCAGCCCGACTTAGCTCGCCGGTTCGCCCGCTAGCTTCACCGGCCTTGCTTGAATCACTCCCCGATGCTCAGCGCCCGCAGTCTGCCGCCGCTTCATCTGAGGGAGCCGTTTCAGAGGCCGCGTCGGCGGATAAGGATTCCTGTTCTCTCCTGGCTTCGGACAGCGAGGATTGGGCGGTCTCTGAGGATCCCGCGCCTCCTGCCCAAAAGCCCTCGGTGAGAGCCAGCATCGAGACGGAGCTCATGCGGATACTCGCGCTGGCCGCGACGAGCCTCGGCCTCGAGTGGTCTGCACCGGAGCCCCCCTCTCGCACCCGGCTAGATGGTAGCTTCCTCCCCGGTGAGCGCTCTTCTCCAGAATCAAAGCCCGCTCCTTTTCTTCCTGAGCTACATGAAGAAGTTGCGAAGGCCTGGAACGCGCCCTACTCTGCGCGGACGCGCTCATCTGTGTCGCCTGCATTTTCCTCGCTGGATAATGCCAAAGACCGAGGCTACCTCTCTCTGCCGCCGGTGGAACAGGCGATAGCGACACACCTTTGCCCGCCCTCTGCTGGACGGCGGACTAAAGCGGTGTTGCCTTCGAAAGCCTGCCGCATGACGTCATCACTGCTCGCGAGAATTTTCTCCTCTGCTGGGCAAGCAGCGTCAGCGTTACACACCATGGCTACCTTACAGATCTTCCAGGGAGATCTCCTCCGTAAGTTGGATGAGATGGGACCTGATGCTGTCTGTTTGGCGGATCTAAGGAGTGCTTCGGACCTTACGCTCCGAGCTACCAAGGCTGCCGCGCAAGCAATGGGACGGTGTATGGCTTCTGCTACTGTCGCTGAAAGGCACTTGTGGCTAACGCTCACGGAGATGGCGGATTCCGAGCGCACAGCGTTTCTCGATGCCCCGCTGTCTTCCGCTGGCCTCTTCGGTTCTTCTCTCTCCGAGTTCGTGGAGAGATTTACCGAGGCCCAGAAAACGTCCCAAGCCTTCAAGCACTTCCTCCCGAAGCGCTCTGGTTCGGCGGCGAGTCGTGGAAGACGGACCCCGCGGAGCTCTCAGCCTCAGCCACCGACTTCGGCCTCATCTTCGCAGCAGCCGCAACAGCGCAGCGCGAGACCCCGCTCTCGATCAGCCGCCCGGCGCCCTGCCGGGCCGCGACCGAGGATTGTGGTGAAACCTGAGGTTCCGAAGAAATCCTAGCACTACTAGGAAAGCGCAGGTGTGTGAGTCCCGTTGCGGCCGGCCTCTCACCCAAGCGCCTCGCTGTTTCAGCCCCAAGATTCGCGGCTGTTCCAGTGCTATCTGCAGAGCGCAAGCCTGTTCTTCTGCCCGCTTGCCTGCACACAAAAGCCGTTTTCACGGCTACCCAGATATATCCCAAAATGAGTGTGATTTCTGGTGTCCCGGCCACGGCCGATGGTGCTATAAATGTAGTATCGATGCCCACCCCCCCGTGCCCATCGTTACACACAAGCACAGCCCTACACTTAGGGCTCGCGCGAATAAAATCGACTCAGTTCGATTGCGCTTCCAACATAGTAAAAGTGCCCACTGCCCAGTGCCCACAAACACTATGTCTATCAGATCACAGGCTCTCCGTAAAAGCGAGACCTGTGAGCGCGCGCGCTGCCAGCACAGGCGGCGCGCCCAAATTAGTATATGTGCCCGCTCTCAGCCCACATGTACTTGCACACATGAGTCCCACGGGACTCTCGCAGCCCTCCCTCACTCAGCTAAACACTGTTGTGGGGTCGAGGGCGAGCGTTCCGCCCGCTGTACCAAGCGCGCCCCCTGCCTCGAATGCCACAGGCGAATCGCCTACGTTTGCGAGTCCCGTAGCACCTCTGTCGCACGGCGATCAGAGCGAGCTCCGTATCCGGCCCTTAGCCAACCATGCAGAAGCATGGGCAGCGCTTCCAGGGGTTTCGGACTGGGTCTTAGGCATTATAAAGAAAGGCTTCTCGCTACAGTTTTTTCGACGCCCTCCACGCTTTACAGCGCGCGTCGAAACTTCGGTGCCGTTGAAAGTAGCACACCTACTTCGCGCCGAAATATCAAAACTGATAAGCAAGGGGGCGATAGAATGCGTTCCCCGTGCGCAAAGCGAACAGGGGATGTACAGCAGATACTTTCTAGTCCCCAAAAAGGACGGCGGTATCAGACCTATTCTGGATCTAAGACGACTGAACAGAGTATTAGTGAAACGCAGTTTCAAAATGCTCTCGACCAGCAAAATTCTCGCGCAGGTTCGCCGAGAAGACTGGTTCATATCGATAGATCTGAAGGACGCGTATTTTCAAATACAAATAGCGTCGAACCACAGGCAATACTTGAGATTCGCCTTCGAAGGTCAGACATACCAGTATACAGTCCTGCCTTTCGGCTTGTCCCTGGCACCTCGCACGTTTACGAAGTGCATGGACGCAGCGCTCGCCCCTCTCAGAAACAGAGGCATGAGAGTGCTGAACTATTTGGACGACTGGTTAATCCTAGCCCAATCACGATCTCAGCTCTTAGAGCACAGAGCCATTTTACTCGATCACCTCGAGAATCTGGGTATCACGGTCAATTGGGCGAAGAGTTCACTGATCCCCGGTCAAACGATTTCGTTTCTGGGGGTAGTTCTGGACTCACTGTCTATGACAGCACAGCTTGATTTTTGAATAATTCTTGATTTTACTCTTTAAACTTACTTACAACAAACATTTTCTACTTTTCCTCACTGAGAAGCACTACTGCTCAAACCTCATAGTTACAACGCGGACTGTTGAGCAGACGTGTCTCAAGCCTGTTAGTGATTCAACGCTGGATACTCTTATAGGTTACTCCAGGGGATCACGGCTGAACGCGTCTTCTCAACACTCACTTACAAACATTTTTCACCTATCGTGCGTCTACTCTACACCCGTACCACTTAAAAGACGGATTATATCTAAGACGCTTGTCAGAAATTAGTATTAATTGATAGCATCACTGGTAGTGTCGTTGCTAACTTACTGTCCATCTGTTAAAATGGCGAATATATCAGATGCAAGTAGTCTACCTTTTGGTGCAGGTGAGGACACATTTGAGCTGCACGCGGTACAGTCTGAGCTGGAAGCTGTTGAGAAACAGATCCACGACCTTTTAGTGAGACAGGCCGAGCTGAGAGACCGGCGTTTAGCTCTTGAAACATCACGCGCTGATGCTCACAAATCAGAGATTAATGTTACTAACCCGCTGACTCCGACCTCGTCTACTCCGTGCGTTACTCGGCATCGGTCCCGAGCGCCAAGGTCGCGATCAGCCATGGTCTCGTTCACTCCGGCTCCAACACGCCACCACGAAGCCTGGATATTTCCGCAGCGGAAGACGCGAGTCAGGTCTAGACCAAGACCCTCTCCGACCCTCCCGGTTTTCGAGTTATCCACACAAAACCGCTTCTCCCCTCTTCGCGAAACAGAACGCGATGCTGTGATCATCGGTGATTCCATTGTTCGGCACGTCCATGCTACATCAGGTAAAAATAAGGTGCACAGTCACTGCTTTCCTGGTGCTCGTGTTTCTGAAATCGCTGCTCGCGTTCCCGAGATTCTGAACGATAACGAGCGCGTCGGAACTTTGGTATTGCACGTGGGAGTGAACGACATCAGGCTGCGCCAGACGGAAGTTCTGAAGAAAGACTTCAGGAATCTGATCGATACGGTACGCAGCACATCGCCTGATATAACGATCATTGTGTCAGGACCGCTTCCCACGTACCGTCTAGGACATGACAAGTTTAGTAGATTATTCGCGCTAAATGAATGGTTAACGTCATGGTGCAATGAGCAGAAACTGCTCTTTGTAAATAATTGGAATCTGTTTTGGGAGCGTCCTAGGCTATACCGTGCTGATGGCTTACACCCAAACAGATTCGGATCGGATCTTCTGTCAGATAACATCTCCAAAACGTTAAATACCTTTTGACTAGTAACCAAAAGTCCAAATCATAGTCTCTGCTGCAACAAATTAACTGATATAAATACTAGTGTAGAACATTGCATAGAAACTGTGTCTATTCCTCGTTTAGTGCGATCAAATAATAAATCTACTGCAGGATCTAGGAAAAATCTAATTGTTATTAAAACAGAAAATGTTGCTATTAGTAAACAAAAACAATTTCTAAAGCTAGGTCTTTTAAACATTAGATCACTCACACCTAAGGCAGTTATTGTAAATGAAATAGTCACAGATAATAGCATAGATGTACTTTGCCTTACTGAAACCTGGCTTAAACCAAATGATTATTTCGGTCTAAATGAGTCTACTCCATCAGGATACTCCTATAAGCACGAGCCCCGTCTGATTGGTCGTGGCGGCGGTATTGCAACTATCTATAGAGATATTCTCAATGTTACTCAGAAAACGGGTTATAAGTTTATTTCATTTGAAGTACTTGTACTAAATGTTACGCTCTTAGATGATAGAAAAACATCCCTATTATCTTTAGCCTTGGCTACCGTATACAGACCACCAGGGCCTTACGCTGATTTCCTAAAAGAATTTGCAAATTTTCTCTCAGATCTATTGGTCAATGTCGATAAAATATTAATTGTTGGAGATTTTAACATACACGTAGATAATCAAAATGATACGTTAGGGGCTGCGTTTATAGACTTATTAAACTCCTTTGGGGTTAAGCAAAACGTTACCGGACCGACTCATCGTTTTAATCATACACTCGATTTAATTATATCACATGGAACCGATCCAACCGATATAGATATCATTCCGCAAAGTGATGATGTAACTGACCATTACATGGTAACTTGCATATTACGTACCCCGGTAATATATAATGCTGCGCCGCGTTATCGATTAGGCAGAACAATCCTTCCATCCACCATAGATAATTTTTCAAATTGCTTATCGGATCTGTCTCAGCTGCTGCCTGAACCTAAACAAACAGATGAACTAGACGAACTAACCAGCACTATGAGCACCGTTCTCTCTGGAAAATGGGATATTGTTGCACCTATGAGACTAAAAAAGGTCAGAGAGAAAATTAAAGCACCATGGTACAACAATACTACTCGTGTTCTAAAGAGAGAAACCCGTAATTTAGAGCGTAAATGGAAACAAACTAATTTAGAGGTTTTTAGAATCGCTTGGAAAGACAGTACGTCACGCTATAAAAAGGCCCTAAAAGCGGCCAGGGCTGAGCATCTCCGCAAACTAATAGAAAATAACCAAAACAATCCTAGGTTCTTATTTAACACCGTGGCTAGACTAACAAATAAACAAGCGTCACCTGAACAAAATATTCCGTTACAGTTTAGTAGTAATGATTTCATGAATTTTTTCACTGAGAAAATAGAAAACATCAGATCCACAATTGTAAACGTTCAATCTTCAATCGCGCCTTATAATTCAGCCTCGATTATCACCCCGCAAGAACAATTACAGTGCTTTACAACTATAGAACAAAAAGAGTTAAATAAATGTATCATTTCCTCTAAAACAACAACATGTTTATTAGATCCCATACCAACTAAACTATTGAAAGAAGTGTTACCTATAGTGGAAGAGCCTCTCCTCAATATTATTAACTCGTCTTTAACTTTAGGTCATGTTCCAAGAACATTTAAATTGGCAGTTATAAAACCACTAATTAAGAAACCACAATTAGACCCAAATAACCTAGCAAATTATAGACCCATTTCAAATCTTCCTTTTATGTCCAAAATATTAGAAAAAGTTGTGTCTGCCCAACTGGGCTCTTTCTTGCAAGAAAATGACACCTATGAAAAGTTTCAGTCTGGGTTCAGGCCGCATCATAGCACTGAAACTGCGCTCGTTAAAATCACAAATGATTTACTCTTAGCTTCTGACCAAGGCTGTATCTCAATACTAGTTTTACTTGATCTTAGTGCTGCGTTCGATACTATAGATCACACAATACTCTTAGATCGGCTACAAAACTATACCGGTGTTCAAGGACAAGCATTAAGCTGGTTCAGATCATACCTATCTGACCGCTACCATTTTGTCTATTTAAACGGAGAAAAATCGATCATAACTCCAGTAAACTATGGAGTGCCACAAGGATCTGTGTTAGGCCCTCTATTATTCTCAATATATATGCTGCCACTTGGAAATATTATAAGGAAACATGGAATTAGTTTCCATTGTTATGCTGATGACACTCAACTATATATTTCATCACGGCCGGATGAAAACGCTAAATTATCCAAATTGACAGAGTGTGTTAAAGATATAAAAGATTGGATGACGCACAATTTTCTTTTATTAAATCCAGATAAGACAGAGGTACTACTTATCGGTTCAAAAAACCACCCACAAAACCTCTCACAATACAACTTTAACATAGTAGGGTGTCCTGTTACTTTATCCTCTACAGTAAAAGACCTGGGTGTTATATTAGATTGTAACTTGTCTTTTGAAAATCATATTTCATATGTTACAAAAACAGCCTTTTTTCACCTTAGAAATATTGCTAAATTACGTAACATGCTATCTGTTTCTGATGCAGAAAAGCTAGTTCATGCATTCATGACCTCGAGACTAGATTACTGTAATGCTTTATTAGCTGGTTGTCCTGCATCCTCAATAAACAAGCTACAGTTAGTCCAAAATGCCGCCGCTAGAGTTCTTACTAGATCAAGAAAGTTTGACCATATAACACCAATTTTATCATCACTACATTGGTTACCTATAAAGTTCCGTATTAATTACAAGGTATTGCTACTGACTTATAAAGCCCTAAACGGCTTAGCTCCAGTTTATTTAACGGATCTTCTATCGCCCTATAATCCATCGCGCTCTTTAAGATCACTAAATTCGAGGCTTCTGGTCATACCTAGGATATCCAGATCCACCAAAGGAGGGAGAGCATTTTCACATTTAGCACCAAAACTCTGGAATAGCCTTCCTGATACTGTTCGTTGCTCAGATTCGCTCTCCCAGTTTAAAACTAGATTAAAGACGCATCTCTTCAGCCAGGCATTCATATAATATTTTAATCTTACAGTTAAATCCGGTCTCTACTTCATAAACGCCAGAGGAGAACTGGCCCCCGACTGAGCCTGGGTTCTCCCAAGGTTTTTTTTTCTCCATTAGGTCACCTAATGGAGTTTTTCGGTTCCTTGCCACTGTTGCCTTTGGCTTGCTCAGTTGGGGATACTTAATTTGATTAATCGATTCAACAGTGCTATTGATCTGCATTACCAAACGTGGATGTTTTACACCAGAAACATACACTGATGTACTATTTTATTTAATACTGTGAAGCTGCTTTGATACAATCTGTATTGTGAAAAGCGCTATATAAATAAAGTTGACTTGACTTGACAGCTGTCGCCACAGCGCGCGCTGAGTGTTCAGAGCGCGGCGAAGTCTTTCCGCTGCGGCGCTTTAACCCCGCTCAGGAAGTTTCAAAGGATGCTGGGTCTTATGGCCTCAGCATCATCAGTTCTCCAGTTGGGCTTGCTCCGCATGCGCCCGCTGCAGTTCTGGCTGAAAGCACGGGTACCGCGCGGAGCATGGGTAAACGGTCGATTGCGCCTCAAGGTCAATCAGGACTGTGTCACAGCCCTGGTACCTTGGTTGGCGAACGACTGGTACCGGTTAGGTGTAAGCCTGGGGACTTCCTCGAAGGTTACGATGGTGTCGACAGACGCATCCACCTCGGGATGGGGAGCGCTGCTCGAGGGCAGACCGTGCTTCGGCCTGTGGTCGGAACGAGAAAAGCTCCAACACATAAACTGCCTGGAAATGATGGCAGTACACAACGCGCTGACGCGTTTTTGTCCCTACATCATGGACCGACATGTCATAGTCCGTTCGGACAATATGGCGGTAGTGTCCTATATAAATCGCCAAGGCGGTCTGAAATCAGCGTCCCTGTACAGACTGGCGAAACGCCTCCTAATATGGGCTCAGCACAACTTACGCTCGCTGAGAGCAGTGCATGTGCCCGGACTTCGGAATGTGGGCCCGGACAGACTGTCCAGGAACAACATTCCCCCAGGAGAGTGGTCTCTACACCCACAAACAGTCCGGCTGTTATGGGAGAGATTTGGCAGAGCGGAGGTGGACCTATTCGCGTCCCACGAAAACGCTCACTGCCCCGTGTTCTTTTCAAAGACCAGCAGCGCGCTGTCCCGAACGTGGCCGCGCTGCCCGCTGTATGCGTTCCCCCCCGTCTCACTCCTGCCACAGGTGCTGGAACGGATCAGGGAAACAAAATGCCCAATACTGCTCGTGGCACCGTTCTGGGACAACCAGGCGTGGTTTCCGGCTCTGATGCAGTTAGCAGACATCGCTCCATGGCCAGTGCCGGTGAGGAGAGACCTCCTCTCGCAAGCCTTGGGCTCGATTTGGCACCCACACCCGGAGTTGTGGTCCCTTCATGTGTGGGCACTCAACGGATATCCGTTGGTCTCACAGGGGGAGTCTTAAATACCATCACTGAGGCTAGAGCGCCGTCGACCCGGCGGCTCTATGCTTCGAAGTGGTCGGTTTTCTCCAGCTGGTGTACGGCTCGGAGTTTTTCACCCCTCGAATGTGAGGTAACGGAGGTTCTCTCCTTCTTGCAAGAGCTGTTGGATAAGGGCAGATCCCCTTCCACGCTTAAAGTGTATGTGGCGGCTATCTCAGCGTTCTCTGGTTCAGCGCTAGGTCAGTCACTGGGAAAGAATGATTTAGTCATCCGCTTCCTCAGGGGAGCCAGGAGACTGAATCCGCCCAGACCTCCTTCAGTCCCTATTTGGGACCTTTCTACAGTCCTGGCGGCTATGAAGAGTGCCCCTTTTGAGCCTATTCAGTCTATCAGCCTCAAACACTTATCTCTTAAAACAGTGTTTTTGATGGCTCTCGCTTCAGTGAAGCGCATAGGCGACCTGCACGCGCTCTCTGTGAGCCCGTCGTGCTTGGAATTTGGTCCTAATGACTCTAAGGTCATACTCAAACCTAAGCACGGCTATGTGCCGAAATCCCTCAACACGCCTTTTCGGGCTCAGGTTATTTCCCTGGCTGCCCTGCCGGCGTCAAGTGAGGAGGGGGATTCGAGGTTTCTTTGCCCAGTTAGGGCTTTAAGAACTTATGTATCCCGCTCTGCTGCCTTCAGACAGACAGAGCAGCTCTTTGTCTCGTTCAGCGGTCGTTCCAGAGGAACGGCTGTGTCGAAACAGAGTCTATCCAGATGGATAGTTGACGCCATAGCACTGGCTCATACTGCCAAAGGCATTCAATGCCCGTTGGGAGTTAGAGCGCACTCCACGAGAGGCGTTGCTTCCTCGTGGGCTTGGTCTAGCGGGATTCCCTTACAAGATATATGTATGGCGGCAGGCTGGGCCTCTCCGTCTACATTTATTAGGTTTTATAACCTAGAGGTTCCCGCCCTGCAGGCTAGGCTTTTGTCAGTGTAATCTGCCTACAGGCGCTATGCGCTGCCGATTCTACTGGGCAAACTACGTAAGACCCATGTTTTCCCGCATTAGTGCAGGCTCCCTGCCCTGGCTATGTGATGACGTATTCGTGTCTTAGGACATGTCTATATAAGGACGAAGGGAACCCCCTTTCGTCTTTAGACTTTCCCCGTGAGGTAATGTAGCCCACGGACGCTATAGTTTAGGGAATTTAGGCTTCCTCCCTTATTCCCTGACTCTGTGTGAGTCTATCCGGTGATTATGCACTGTATGCCTGAACTAGCTTCCGGTGATTGGTGTTTTTTTCCCGGCACGCACGGCGTTTTGCAAGGGGTTCCCATAGCGTTTTTAGCAAAACGCAGTACGAGAGAACTCTCGTAAGAGAACGTACTCGGTTACTAACGTAACCTCGGTTCTCTCTAGAAGAGGGAACGAGTACTGCGTTCCCTGCCGTGCGTTTGGTTTGCTCTGGTTCGCTTCAGCGATCAAAATTGAGTGAATCAGCCTTTTCGAGCTCCTTTTATAGGGATAAGCCACGCCCGTTTCGGCGGGAAGTGACGAGAAGGGCGCGAAGCGCCCTCATTGGCCTGATGTTGCATCAGCCTGCGCTCGATAGGCTTATGCAGTTGCCGCAGAGCAGCCAATGAGCAGACAAGCCGTCTTGCTTCAGCTGTCTGCTGCTGCCGCAACGCGTTTTACATATATGAAAATTAAGGATAATTTTTTGCTTCAGTGTTTTCGCGAAAAGAGACTTTTCCCATAGCGTTTTTAGCAAAACGCAGTACTCGTTCCCTCTTCTAGAGAGAACCGAGGTTACGTTAGTAACCGAGTACGTTCTGAATATGTGTTTTGCGCGAGCTCACCGAGTTCACGGTCGCAAACCTGTCATTTTTATTGGCAATAAACTTAAAATGCAAATAAGAGATTCACTTGATATTATTATTGATGCTGCTCTGATGCACTACATTACGCAACGCTCTGTTTGTTGTTAGGAAGACTAAAAGTTCAGCGGTCTAGCTCATCAATGTCAAAATGATTATAAGTTAACGAATGCCTGGTAAAATGTAAGTAGAATTTATTTTTTATATATTTGACTGTTTTATAATTTAAAAAAAAGTTCAACTACCGAGACAAGCAACATATATTTTGGGCTTCGTGTGCACATCTAAACGATCAAATATGTCAAAATGGCTGTCTAGGAGATTCACTTAAACAGTTTACTCACTTAAATACAGTTTATGTCTTAAATGGGAGTTAATAGTTGGGACTTGGGAGAAAATATGATCCGTAGCCTAATAATGATTAGATCTGCATTTGGTCTTAAAGAGGCAGCAGTCCAATAAACCTGCTGACGATTGCTCCATTAATGTGAATCAAACAACAAAAGGCAAAGAGAAAATCAGTCGCAGCTCTTGAATGAATAATTTTGGCTCTTATAACTTTAATCTATGATAAACTATGCAGTGTTATTTTAAATCTGACTTTATTCTTTTTAGCCCATATTACTCCTGAACAGTAATGCCGACATTACTGAAATTAAAGCACTGGGTATATAATTTGTATATTTGTTTAATTGTATACTTGTTTTGTTTGACCATGTGTTTGTACTTTGTGTTTGGTGTCCTATGTCTTCTGAATATAAAACACAAAAGCCTGCACCCTTCTGCATAACATGCATGTTTTATTTGTTTTGTAAAAGCATTGCTTTTTCTTTTGCTATAGATATTTATTTTACATTTCAAAATATAAAGCAATATTAAATGTGTTCATAATAGTTTTTTCCCCTTTTTTTTATATAACAAAAATAACCGATAAGAATACCGTTAAAGTACCGGATCGATATAGGAGTATTGGTAAGAGTAGTAATACCGTTAAAACCTTAACGATACCCATCCCTATATGGCAGCAACTAATTAAAAGTTATGGCCAATTTAACTGATTAAATTCAGTATACGTCTGCCATATGTTGCCACCCCTCAAAAATTCCTGCCCCCCTCTCGCCACCCCATAAATATTTTTCTAGATCCGCCCCTGGTTCCTACCCCAGAGCGACAAAATCAAATCAAAATTCTTTATCAAATTTTATAAGGAAAGACAAGTACTTTGTTTAGGCTTGGTTTGTACGGAATTCCAAACCTGTATATATTAAAATGCACATAACTATAGAACCAATTCTAAATGCGCATGTGAACGCCATCAGCATTTCTCACAGGTTCGCATTTAAAGTTTGTGTAGAGAGAATGGTGTCTTCTTAGCGGCCCCTAATTTAATAACAAATGATCGTTGCGACGGAAGCGAATCGATCAAAACTGGCTTTGGCTGGAAAGTGATTTTGTTAAAGGGCTCCTGTAGAGCCAAAATAATCTGTTGCCTTAAATTATACGCTTATCTCTGTAAAGCTGCTTTGAAACAATCTCCATTGTTAAAAGCGCTATATATATGAAGATGACTTGACGTGGGGAGAACGCTTTTGCTAGTTGTTCTTGGAAGAATGAACTCACAAGGTGACGAGCACACAGAACGCTGCTGACAGTTTGAGACGATGTGTTCTTGCTGGTATTGCACAATAAAACCCCCGCACAGACGCCGTCTGCAGTACCCAAACATAACGAGAATTATTGACGCTAACAGCCAGGCTTTATCGCCCAAGCCTACCCTCAGCTCAAGAGATTACTCTACAACTGTAAACTAAAATGTAATGTATATTCATACCAATAAAGCAACGCTTATGGAGATTCTCACTTCCGAAAACGTTTGAGCACATTTTCGATTCGCCATAAATTTTCATGAAAATGCCAATATTTGAAATCTACAGTTGATTTCTCGCATCAAATGTTCTCAGAAGTGAATTTAGTGATGAAAAACGACTTGCTGTATTAACCTGCCTCTCTTTCCTCGAATGCCGAAATGAATGCTGGGATATTTCTGCCAACAAGTTCACACAAGTTACCAACCGATGCATCCTCGGTAAAATGGGCGTGTCAAGAACACTTCCGGGTTTTTTAACCGTTCTTGCCAAAATGCAAACTTGTGTATTGGGACAGTACTTGCGCAGCAACTGATGACATTTCACAAGTCCACAAGAACACAAGTACAGTCACATATTGAGAAACGGCCAGAAAGATGCGCAGTTTTTCCATTTTTCCATGAGCGCCACCTACTGTCAGAGATTGACACTGCATTTGCTGACATTTTTTTGCATTGGTCTGAACAGACAAATCTCATGTGAATTTGGTGCCGAACATTCGTGTTAAAGGTGCCATAGAATGTGAAATTGAATTTATCTTGGCATAGGTAAATAACAAGAGTTCAGTACATGGACATGACATACAATGAGTCTCAAACACCATAGTTGTCTCTTTCTTATTTAAATCTCGTTTTTGAAAAACACCCCTGAAAAACAGGCGAATCTCCACATAACACAGCCTGTGACGCAACAGTCGGGATCATTAATATGTACACCTCTAAAAATTTGCATATGCCAGCCCATGGTCAGTGCCAGGCGAAACTGCACAGCAGAATCATCAGAAGTTCTGCAGGTGAAGAAACAAGCAGGAGGAGGATCATAGGGAAAATGGCAGATCTATCTATAATCGGATACCGCTACAGTTTAATTCGAAGTTGTTAGTTCTGCCCATTTCACCATGGCACGGACTGTTTTTCTACAGTCCTGTTTTTCACGGACTGGCTTCTCTCGGCGTCTCAAACGGACGAAGGGGGCAATTTCAACTAACGTTATATTCCCGCAAGCGGTAAGTAGTGATTTTATTAACGATAATTTACACTGTGTTATCTAGATCCAGCACGATATTGTTTTTTCCTCGAGAGACATCGTGGCTTGCAAACGAGCGAACGAAGCATGGCAGTTGCTCAGTGTTTGGTTGTACAAATGAACACAAAAATATTTTTTAGCTCCTTCATCCGAGCCTCTGGAGAACCAGTGGGTTATGTGAATTTCTGATGTGTAATTGTTCAAGTTCAGACAGATAATCTTTCTCTCAAAGCCGTTCAACACTGTTTATGCATCAGTAAATCGTGTTGCAGTGATAAGATCTTCATTCCGCGATCAACAGGCTGTCATCTGCTCAGTGCTGGAATAGATCTAAATACTTTAAAAAAAAACTTCTCATGATTCGTTAATCCCGATAGCTGTAATAGTAAAAACATATAAAAGCTGTAATAGTAAAAGTTTTCCAGATAGCTCTGCATGTAATGCCAGATATTTCATATGCAAGCATGTCAGCCAATCACAGCAGTGGGCAACAACACTGAAGTCTCACTGCAGACACGCCCCCTCAAACAGAGTGTTCAAATCAATGGATGAAATCAGGCTAGGAAATATGCCTTTTATTTCTAAATTATAACAAATTTTGATCTAAAAAACATACTAACATTATAAGGGCACCCCAGGAAACATTATAAAATAATAAAATAATCCATTCTACGGCACCTTTAATGTGAAAATGTCATGTCGCTCATCGTGGCTGTTGGAAAACTAACTTAGAAAAAAACATGTTTCTCAGCACATAAAGATGAGCTACTGTGATCTCAGACTGAGGTGATGTGGTTTCTCCACTGTATGGATCTTCATGTGTAGCTTCAGGTCACTTTTAAAAGAGAAACTCTTCCCACACTGATTACACGTGTGCGGCTTCTCTCTGCTGTGGATCATCTCATGTGATCTCAGATGTGCTGACTGACTGAATCTCTTGTCACAGTGTGAACACTTGTAAGGTTTTTCTCCAGTGTGAATTCTCTGGTGCAGTTTTAAATTGTTTGCTGTAGTAAAAGTCTTCTCACACTCAAAGCACATGTACTCTCTTACACCAGTGTGAGTTTTCTCATGTGTATGTAAATATTTCAACAGTGAAAAACTCTTTCCACACACAGAACATGAATGCTTCTCCTTCGTATGAACTGTCAAGTGTCTCTTTAGGACTGATGACCTAAGAAATGTTTTGCCACATTGATGACATGAGAACGGCTTCTCTCCAGTGTGGATTTTCATGTGTTCTTTAAGGTGTGATGATTGACTGAAACTCTTCTCGCACTGATCACACGTGAACGGCTTCTCTCCCGTGTGGATCCTCTCATGTGATCTCAGATTTGCTGACTGACTGAATCTCTTGTCACAGTGTGAACACTTGTAAGGTTTTTCTCCAGTGTGAATTCTCTGGTGCCGTTTCAAACAGTTTGCCGTAGTAAAAGTCTTCTCACACTCAAAGCACATGTACTCTCTCACACCAGTGTGAGTTTTCTCATGTGTATGTAAATATTTCAGCAGAGAAAAACTCTTTCCACACACAGAACATGAATGTGGCTTCTCCGTCGTATGAACTGTCAGGTGTGCCTTCAGCTCTGATGACCTAAGAAATGTTTTGCCACATTGATCACATGTGAACGGCTTCTCTCCAGTGTGGATCCTCATGTGAATCTCAAGACTTTGTTTGGTTGTGAAGCTCTTTCCACACTGAGTGCAGGTGAAAGATTTCTTGGCTCTTCTTTTCTTTGAAAATGTCTTTTTAGTCTTTGAGCGACTCAAAGGTTTTCCTCCAGGTTTGACATGATGTTCCTCCTTCACTTCACTCAGTTCTTCTCTCTCCTCCTTCATTTCTCTCAGTTCTTCTCTCTCCTCCTTCACTTCACTCAGTTCTTCACTCTCCTCCTTCACTTCACTCAGTTCTTCACTCTCCTCCTTCACTTCACTCAGTTCTTCACTCTCCTCCTTCACTTCACTCAGTTCTTCAGTCTCCTCGCTCTCTTCCATCGGGTCTGACATGACATTTCATTCATTACCACTTCATTTGCCATGAACTTGTTTGTTTCTTTTATTATTTTATGCAATCAGAAACACTCAAACCGGTCGCGTTTAATATCTCTCTGTGCAAATTCTTCCTTCCCGCTCTGCCAGAAAGCAGCTGTCATTTACTGACGGAAAGCATGACAATAACCGCAATAAAGCCGTATATTGCTGAAAAGCGCATGTTGTCTTTTTTAGGAGCAATTTGAACGGTTTTGATAGGACCCGATGACAACGCAGTGCTGAAATGCCAACTAGTCTCTCCCTATGGAGGACCATAAATCGTATAACAAATTGCGCCATTTTCTTAATTTCTAAGTCAAAGTGTACGCTAAATTAAGAAATGTAGTGTAGCCTAAATGTAGTAATGAAACAAACTTCCATTCAAAAGTTTGGGATCAGTAGTTTTTCAAAACAAATTAATACTTTCATTCAGCAAGGAAGCATTAAATTGATAATTGACAGAAGAACGAAGACAGAAGACAAAAATGTAAACTTTAACATTGTTTAAAAAAAAAACTACTTCTAATCTATATGAATATGAACTTCTTGAACTGCCACCTTATCGTGGTGGAGGGTTGTATCCGAATGACCCTAAGAGCTATGTTGTCTGGGGTTATATGCCCCTGGTAGGGTCTCCAAGGCAAACAGGTCCTAGGCGACGGGTCAGACTAAGAGTGGTTCAAAAACCCTTTATGAGTTATATAAAATCGAGGACCGGTGACGTCGCCCGGTATGGTGCAGCCGGGGCCCCACCCTGGAGCCAGGCCCGGGGTTGGGGCTTGTATGCGAGTGCCTGGTGGCCGTGTCTCCCCCCACGGGGTCCGGCCGGGCTCAGCCCGAAGGAGTGACGTGGGGCCGCCTTCCCGTGGGCTCACGACTCGTAGGAGGGACCGTAAGGGGCCGGTTCTGAGAGGACTGGGTGGCAGTCGAAGGCGGGGGCCTCGACAACCCGAGCCCTGGACACGGAAACTAGCTCTAGGGACGTGGAACGTCACCTCGCTGGCGGGGAAGGAGCCTGAGATTGTGCATGAGGTTGAGAGGTTCCGACTAGAGATAGTCGGGATCACCTCCACGCATGGCTTGGGCTCTGGAACCACACTCCTTGAGAGAGGATGGACTCTTCACCACTCTGGAATTGCCCATGGTGAGAGGCGGCGGGCTGGTGTGGGTTTGCTTATAGCCCCCCAGCTCAGCCGCCATGTGTTGGAGTTTACCCCGGTGAACGAGAGGGTGATTTCCCTGCGCCTACGGGTCGGGGATAGGTCTCTCACTGTCGTGTGTGCCTACGGGCCGAACGGCAGTGCAGAGTACCCAGCCTTCTTGGGCTCTCTGGGAGGGGTGCTGGAAAGTGCTCCAACTGGGGACTCCACCGTTCTACTGGGGGACTTCAACGCCCACGTGGGCAACAACAGTGACACCTGGAGGGGCGTGATTGGGAGGAACGGCCCCCCTGATATGAACCCGAGTGGTGTTCAGTTATTGGACTTCTGTGCTAGTTACAGTTTGTCCATAATGAATACCATGTTCAATAAGGGTGTCTATCAGTGCACGTGGCACCAGGACACCCTAAACCGTAGGACAATGATCGACTTTGTGGTCATTTCATCTGACCTACGGCCGTATGTCTTGGACACTCGGCTAAAGAGAGGGGCGGAGCTGTCAACTTATCACCACCTGGTGGTGAGTTGGATCCGATGGCGGGGGAGGAAGCTGGACAGACTCGGCAGACCCAAGCGTACTGTAAGGGTCTGCTGGGAACGTTTGGCCGAGTCTCCTGTCAGAGAGATCTTCAACTCCCACCTCTGGCGGAGCTTCGACCGAATCCCGAGGGAGGTTGGATATATTGAGTCTGAATGGACCATGTTCTCCACCTCCATTGTCGACACGGCCACTCTGAGCTGTGGGCGTAAGGTCTCCGGTGCCTGTCGAGGCGGCAATCCCCGAACCCGGTGGTGGACACCGGAAGTAAGGGATGCCGTCAAGCTGAAGAAGGAGTCCTATCGGGCCTGGTTTGCTTGTGGGACTCCTGAGGCAGCTGACGGGTACCGGCAGGCCAAGCGGACTGCAGCCCGGGTGGTGGTGGAGGCAAAAACTCGGGCCTGGGAGGAGTTCGGTGAGGCCATGGAGAAAGACTATCGGCTGGCCTCGAAGAGATTCTGGCAAACCGTTCGGCGCCTCAGGAGAGGGAAGCAGTGAAGAGGTGGGCAGCTGTTGACCTTAACTGGGGATGTCGTTGACTCGTCCATCACTCAAGCTGAAGTCACCGAGGTAGTCAAGAAACTCAACTTGAGTACCTCAAGTCTCTGGATGTTGTGGGGCTGTCTTGGCTGACACGTCTCTGCAGTATCGCGTGGCGGTCGGGGACAGTACCTTTGGACTGGCAGACCGGGTGGTGGTCCCTCTTTTTAAGAAGGGGGATCGGAGGGTGTGTTCCAACTACAGGGGGATCACACTTCTCAGCCTCCCTAGGAAAGTCTATGCCAGGGTACTGGAGAGGAGAATACAGCCGATAGTAGAACCTCAGATTCAGGAGGAACAGTGTGGTTTTCATCCCGGTCGTGGAACACTGGACCAGCTCTATACCCTCTACAGGATGCTGGAGGGCTCATGGGAGTTTGCCCAACCAATCCACATGTGCTTTGTGGATTTGGAGAAGGCATTCGACTGTGTCCCTCGCGGCATCTTGTGGAGGGTGCTCTGGGAGTATGGGGTCCGGGGCCCATTGCTAAGCGCTGTCCAGTCCCTGTACAACCGGAGCAGGAGCTTGGTTCGCATTGCCGGCAGTAAGTCAGACTTGTTCCCGGTGCATGTTGGACTCCGACAGGGCTGCCCTTTGTCGCCGATTCTGTTCATAATTTTTATGAACAGAACGCCTCGGTGTCACCCTGGAAGAGCTAGAGGAAGTGTCTAGGGAGAGGGAAGTCTGGGCATCTCTGCTTAGACTGCTGCCCCCGCGACCCGGCCCCGGATAAGCGGAAGAAGATGGTATGGTATGGTAACTTTCTGTTCAAAAAATCCTTAAAAAACTATCACAGTTTCCAAAAAATTATTAAGCACCACAACTGATTTCAACATTGATAATAATAATAATAATAATAATAGGCCTAATAATAATAATAATTGTTAAGCTAAATATCTTTGCATCACAGAAAAAAAACTTTTAATATATGTCCAAATAGAAACTGTTATTTAAAATTGTAATAATATATCACAATACTGTTGTTTGTACTATATTTTTGATCAAATAAATGCAGGCTGGGTGAGCATAAGAGACTTATTTCATAAACATTTAAAAATCCAACTGACCCCAATCTTTTGATCGTCAGTGGAGGCTACAGTATAAATTTCTTGGAGTGATTTTTTTTCCAAAATATATTTGCTCACTATTAATTAAATTGGTTGTTAAATAGCAAGTCATTAAAAGGTTATTAGAGGATGAATCGCATATGTCTGATCAAATAATCAAATATCAAATGAAACCTATACCTTCGCCTATACCTTTGTGAATGTGTCTCTCGTCACGAAAGACGTAGGCGATGTTAGTTTTCTCTATCACTCTGAGCAATGTGTCAAGGCGAGCCAATCAGGGATGAGTTCCCTAATGAATATTCATGAGTCTACCCCTACCACCCTGCAAAAAAAAAAAAAAAAGTGTGTGCGGGCGGTAATGCACTCGTGTGTGTGCTGGTTGCGGGAGAATAAAACGATTTGCGGGACTCCTGCAAAATAGAATTATCTATAAATTGAACATCTAAAAACGAATAAATTACCATTCATCTGTTGCACAAAATCAACAAGAACAACTAAAACAAAATATAAACGATTTACATGCCAGAGTTTATCTATTTATAACATGTTTGCAGCGTTGAACAATGTAGCCAATCACAGACATGTGTGTTGATTTCTTGAACGCCAATCAGATGCATTTAAGATAGAATCCCCTCGCCGCTCAAAATAGACGTTTTGTTCAGTGCTGAATTCTGCGTACTGGAAAATCATCTGATTATAGCAAACAAAGTGTAGATATTATGAAAAATTCATTGTGCAGCCAGTTTCATTGATAATAACAGAGATTTGTGAGATTGCGATTAACTGAGATGTCAGTTTTTTTTGGAATTATTAAGGAAGAAATATGTCCCGCGCAGGTCTCTAATGTAGACTTTAAAAACAAACGACAACCTTTATATTTACATTAACAGTAGCCTAGGCTGCAATCTAGTGTATGTGAACCTTTTTGCAGATAAACACAAGTGCATTTTCAGACAAGTTAATGGACGAGTTAATTGAGTAAATCATTTCATAATAAAATGACAAATACCCTTTCTGAAATAAATTTGTCATCATTCATAGATTTCATGTTAAAATAATATACAGATGCACTAGCCTCTTCAAAATACAGCTGATATATTGTTGTACTTATTTATTGGAAGGTTTGCCAATGGATAAATCAGCTAATCCCAAAAAATAATCATTAGATTAGTCGACTAATCGAGATGCAGAATAATAATAACAAAAATCATCTTTAGATGCAGCTCTAGTTACATACATATTTTTTTCCCTGAGAGCAATATTTTACCAATATGATTATCATTATGGGCAAAATCCCCCAAAATATTGAGATAACATTTTGTCAAAACCCCTACCTTGGTATTGCACACTCCTACGTTGATCACATTCATCAACCCTGTTACCAAGGTTATTATAAGAAGAATCTCTATAATAATGAAAAATATTTGACAAATACAACTTCATCAGTAACTTAGTGTTTACTGATTATTCCATTGAAAATGACTAAAATTATGGTAACATTGTTGCAAATTGGGAACCAGATATAAAATAAATGTAAAATAAAACAGTTAAAACAGTATTTAGCCTGATCTGATGTTGACAATCAATATAAAAATGTATCAAACCTCCCTTTACTGACCATTTGTTGAAGAAAAACCCAGAACATTCTGTACCTTTTCATAGTTGAACTGTTTATCTAAATGTGATGAAGTACTTGAAAGTTTCTAACATGAATGTTCTTCAGCATCATGAATGAATGAAGAATAAACACCAACCTCTTTGTTCTTCAGGATCTTCAGTGTGTTTCATTCTGCAGGGTTCTGGATCATTCATGTTCTCACTGTCCTCTTTATAAACTTTTATTGGAGAATTGCTGTGGGAGGAGCTTCACTGATGACGAATTTCAGGAGATCTAATAAATGAGGTGAAAACAGGAACTATTGTCATGAAATTAGTGTTTTCAGCAGATCTGTTAATATTGATGAGCCTCAGACTATCAACACTCATTCAACAAGCCATTCAGGATTTTTTTATTTTTTTATTTATTTTACCTTTATTTAACCAGGTGAGCACGTAGAGAACACGTTCTCAATTGAAACGGCGACCTGGCCAAGATAAAGTGAAGGTGCAAGATCACATAAAGTTACACAAAAATACACAAGCAGATAAAAATTATGAATAAAAATACAAGTTTTCTAGGCAGTAGTAAAAACAGCCTTGGTATGCATACAGCTAGTGCATCATAATGTACAATAAAGGATTGAGATGATAATAAAATAACAAGGCAACTACATAAGTAGTAATAATACTGGGCGTAATTGTGCAAGGAGAAATTGTGCAAATAGCACACAACACAACGCACGAGACTCTCAGCAGGTCACCAATGGACAAAAAGGCACCAGAGCAGAGATAAATTAAGTGCAATATTATAATTAGGGAGATCAACATGTGCAACGAAGAGGAAAAAGCTCTGATAGTCGTGCTTTAAAAGATGTGAGGGAGATGGTGTTCTCAAGTTTCATAGGATCAACAGCAGATCATTTCACTTTATTCTGAGTGTTTGCTGTTAGAAACACATTTTTTGAGTTAGGATACATGACAAAAGCCTGTAAAACTGCTCTACAGAAAAATAATTACAGAAGCATAATGTGTACATTTGAATCTAAATATAGTTAGATTTTATGACAATCACTAAGTACTTAAATCATTAAAATATTACATTTATGTAAAAAAATTATCATAAAACGTTTAAAAATAAAGAGTATCACAAAGCAATATTGTTCCAAAAGTAAAGCGCTATTCATTTACAATATTAACATTTAAGAGTTGTTTTAAATGTCTCATGTTGCTCATTATAGGCTCAACGTAAAGTAACTTATCAGTATAACACTTGAGATCGATTCCCATCAATTCCCCTCACAAACCTTAACTCTTGACATTCAGTAACAGTTCTCACTCCAAACATCGAGTCAATCACACAAACGAACACAACATCGCTCAGGTCTGAATGAACTCAACATATTCTCATCATGCTCGCTGCTGCTGCACTAAATGTTTATTTCAGAAGGAAGACGCCAGAAAAGATGCACAAGTATCGCTGTGATCGATGAAAACAATACAGAAATGAGCCTGTCGCTTAATCAAACTGTATAAAGCAGTGGCGTAGCCACGAGGGGGCCTGGGTGGGCCTAGGCCCCCTCATTTATATGTCCGGCCCCCTCAGATTTCTGATGGCTTAAAATAATTTAAAAAAAATTTTTATTTAGTCTAATTGATAGATTGATCAATCAAAATACTGCGCGGTAAAATGCGGCTGTTTTCAAACTTGATTTGACGTGTTGGGCATAACCCACGCTGTCATCTTCGCGTGAGAGTTCATGCAGTGAATGGCAGCGTTGTGGAAAGTACAATATTACGCACGAAAAGATGAGCGAGAAGGAGAAAATAAGCCATCTACATCTGAGTTTGCTTCAGCTTACTACAAGACGACAGCGAGTGAAGCGGCTAGGAGACAGAAACGCACATATTTCATCACAGAATAGCGGTGAGACTTCGACTCAGATCGGCACATTGCGCACAATGACTTGTTTGCAATTGATGAACCGCCTTCACAACCAGTGATGACCACATTTCCTGTATAGCCTATTTGTTGTATATGAAGAGTTTGGTTTCAAAACGCGATAAATTCATTATGATTAATTTTGAGTAATAATGTGTTTTCTTTACCAAGAGAGTGGAAAGATTAAAACCACTATTTTTTGTTTCAAACTTTCACATAGCATATTTTAGGTTATAATAACATAATTTCAAATCCATATTTTTATTTTCAAATATTTATTATAAAAAATGATTAGTTTCCCCCCAAAATGCAATAAATTCATGACACCTTTTTTTCCAAAATGCAATTAATCCATTGAATCAATATAAAAGTTTTTCATATTTTAACTGTTGAAATACACAACAAAGTAAGTTGATCCACATATGACAGCCTCTGAACTTGGTCAATACAGGCACTGGACTAAAAATAGCCGACATTAAATCACCATTGCTAAGAAATAGCCTACCTCCTGAACTTTTTTGACGGCGATCAGCTGTAAAATAGCTTGGTCCTGCTCGGTTTTCGTTGACTTTTAGTAAAACAATTGAAAGTTTTTTAAAAGATCCCCTGGGTCAAAGTGTCAGCGTGACAGAAGTTTGATGCTGTCGTGTGAGAACAAGCAACAGTCGAGATTTTTCCTCCTTCCGCGTGCCTCATCTTCTTAATCTCCTCAAGTAGCCTAAATAGGCTCTATGCACGATCGCTTCCGCGTTTTGTCTCAGCCCGCCCAGTTACATCCGGTGCTGCGTCAGAAGCCGTTTTTGCATTAGGTGGAGATAATGGCAAATTACACTCGCTGTTTACAAGAACTTCCAGCGGTTAACGTGAATGATGTTAACAATATTGTGAGTCACACATATGAGTAAGATAGAGAAATTCTTTAAATTATAAATTTCGAGCTACATCAACAACTTTGAGGGTGAGTATGCTCTCATATCGCGCGAAATCCGACTAGCGAATCAGTTTCTAAAATCGTTGTCTCCGTTTCTGAGAAAATGAATTTTATTAAAGTGAATTGTCCTATAGAATGTGCTATGCGGAAGTAAAGATGCCGGCTGAGATCCTACCGGAAATACGTTAGCAGCGTTCGTGCATAGAGCCTATTATTAGATTTCGATGGCTTACGTTTCTTCCCCACCGCAAAAAGTTAGTTGCCCCCTCATTTTAAGATGGGCCCCCCCCCCATAAATGATGTGTTTTGGTAGTTTTAATGCGTTTTGAATGTGAAATTAACTGCAATGAAGCTGGAAGTTGGTTAAGACAGTGGATTGAAGAGCTTTGAAAAAAGTGATAATTATTGAGAAATACATACATTCTAATTTAATTTAATTAGAATATAACATTCTAATCTTGTCGGATAACAGATTATGATCGGGTTACAAGCATCACCTGTCAGTCAGGGGAAAAATGTAATGATGCCCAGTATCAAGTGTAATTAAAGTCCAAAGGGAAACAATGTTTTTATTTTATTTTTATTACTGCCGATGTCTGAGAGACCACAACCCATAAGATTGGCCTTTCATTACAGAAAAGAGGGTCTCCACTTTGTTGCTAAAGTGAAAAATGTGTACCGTAATTGCTGCTAATGTACAGTGTCAAATAATGTTATATCATTTTATAATTGTACTAAAATGTATACCTTTTTAAAAAGAACTGCAACATGTTCAAAATTGAAACCAAAGGAAGAAATATAAGCATTCCCCTGACTTACTGCTGTGGTCGCATTTTATTTATCTAGAGTCTAGATCATGTACAGTTTAACTTGTGTGGTGACCTGCAATTGTTACCTTAAAGAGACATTTCTGCTCTATTCAGTTTTGTCAGTTAGGAAGTCTTTAATTTTAGATAAAAGCAAAGATGATAGAAACTAGATCCAATTACCGAAGATATTTGTTTGTCAAATTGTAAAGGCCCATCTAAAAGCACACCCCATTATTCCGCACATGTGTAGATATAAATGCAGATAAGCTCCTCAAATCGATGCTGGGGGTCTTAAAATGATCAGTGGGGCGAAAACTATCACCTCTTTGTCTTCATTTAAAGACAAAACGTTTTGAGCAAGCCAAGATTTAACCTCATCTAAGCATAATGAAAGAGAAATTAATGAGAATTTAACAGTTAAAAAGATAATGCAAGTAATTTTCAAACCAAATACACTACACAACTGCGTGAAAATGTAAAATATTGTTAAATACAACTATAACATTGTTTAAAAACAAACCCTATAAGCACTAAAAGGGCTGTATTATGCAAGCCAGGCCAGTAGTTTGCTTTGTCAAAAAAAAAAAAAAAAAAAAACGGCGAATATTTATGAACATGTGAACACCTGATGATAAGTATGCATGTGAACATGTTATAGACTTGTGGATGCCCAGCCTGATCTCATGAAAATGCATCTCTATAGCAATGCAATGTTTTATGCGAAAATTAGTTTTTTACATGCATATGATACGCACTTTATTGCATGTAATACACACACACCCTACAACACTAATCCTAACCAAACATATAATACATATTACATATTACACATTACACACCACTACTAAATCTACCCTAAACCCACCCATGCATATCATATGCACACATAAACTCCTTTCCGTGTATAAATTGCACAATAAACACAATGTGTGCTATAGAGATGCATTTAGTGTGACCGGGTTGGAATGACGTACCAATTTCACAAATTCCCATTTCTGTTGTTTGCGCAGATGGGAAAGGCATCGTTTTCAGTTGAAAGTTATGTCATGTAAACAGACCCTAAAGCGTTTATTATTTATTGCACTTTAGTTTTGTTAATTGTTCATTTAAGTTGGCCTATTTATTATACAGTTATATATACAGTTTTATTCTGGTTTACTGTGTTCACAGAAGCACTGCGGGTGCTTGATGTGACGGTGTGTGAATCCTCATGTTCTGTTGTTTATGCTGCTATTTGCACATGTAAATCTACATGTTTGAGGTTTTTGAATCAGTCACAGACTATTATCTATTCTAATTCCATTTAATTCTAATCTAACCTTCAAATCATGTCAGTTAACTGATGATGACTGGTTAACAAGAATCAGCTTTCAGTCAGAAAACAAAATGTTAAATGAACATCCCTACTTCATATATTTCAACTGAACCAACTAAAAATGTTCAGTGCAGCAAGTCTACGTAACATTCTGAGATTGATCTCCAAAATCTTTACAGTGTGTTTGTGATGGCAAGAAATGTACAAAGCAGCCAAACATGTATCATTCTATACCATCCAACTGGGGACGTGAAGTTCATTTTAAATTAATAAAATCATTATTCACTGTATAAAGTATGCTTTACACTATACTAAATATAGGTCACCTGAAATCGTTACCTTAAAGAGCAATTTCTGTTTGATTAATCACATAAACCCTAAAGGGACTGCATAACCAAGCAGAAAGTATCTATGAAGAGAGAAAATAAGCGTTAAAAAAAAAAATATATTATGAATGAAAAAAGGCATAATATATAATATACTATATAATGTACTACATATATATAGTTACATAATGAAGGCAGACTTCACTGCCAGTTCACTTCACTGTTCACACACACACAGCTCCATTGCAGAGTCCCCACTTGTATAGGTAGAGATCGTTCAGAAAGTCCTCACTTGGTCAGTGTAGAGCGACATTGGTCTGTTAGTAATATAGACGTGTGTGTGTGCAATGACACATAACAATGGCAAGTAAATTGTTAGGGACTGCATAACCAAGCATACAAAGTATCTATGAAGGCCTATATATATATATATATATATATATATATATATATATATATATATATATATATATATATATATATATATATATATATATATATATATATACAGTACAGGTCAAAAGTTTGAACACATTACTATTTTTAATGTTTTTGAAAGAAGTTTCTTCCCTCATCAAGCCTACATTTATTTGATCAAAAATACAGAAAAAAATGTCATATTGTGATATATTATTACAATTTAAAATAATTGGTTTTCAATTTATTACACTTTAAATTATCATTTATTTCGGTGATGCAAAGCTGAATTTTCAGGATCATTACTCCAGTCTATCAAATGATCCTTTAGAAATCATTCTAATATGATGATTCATTATCAAAGTTGGAAACAGTTCTGCTGCTTAATATTTTTTCATAACCTGTGATACTTTTTTAGGATACTTTGATGAATAAAAAAAGAAAAAGAAAAAAGAAAAGAAAAAAAGAAGCAAATGTTTTCAAGATAGAAATCTTTTATAACAACAATATACACTACTGGTCAGTAATTTGGGGTCAGTAATTTTTTTCTTTATTTTTTTTAAAATAAATCAATAATTTTATTCAGCAAGGATGTGTTAAATTGATAAAAAGTGATAATAAAGAAGATTTATATTAAAAAAAATATATTTTTTATTTTTAATAAATGCAGTTCTTTTTAACTTTTTATTCATCAAATATATTAGGCAGCAGAACTGTTTCCAACACTCGTAATAAATCAGAACATTAGAATGATTTCTAAAGGATCATGTGATTGACTGGATGTCACATGTGACACTGAAGACTGGAGTAATGATCCTGAAAATTCAGCTTTGCATCACCGAAATAAATGATAATTTAAAGTATAATAAATTGAAAACCAATTATTTTAAATTGTAATAATATATCACAATATTGAATTTTTTTCTGTATTTTTGATCAAATAAATGCAGGCTTGATGAGCAGAAGAAACTTCTTTCAAAAACATTAAAAATAGTAATGTGTCCAAACTTTTGGCCTGTACTGTATATATATATATATATATATATATATATATATATATATATATATATATATATAGTTACAAAATAAAGACAGACTTAACTGTTTACACACACACAGTTCTATTGCAGGCTATTGTGAGTCCACTGTTGTATAGGTAGAGATCGTTCAGAGTTGAGATTCCATCTTGGCATGTTTAAGTTTTTTTTTTTTTTTTTTTTTTTTTTGCATATTTGAAGTTATATTATGAAAAAAATTTGCATTTCATTTTTGTTTCTTCAAAATGACCAGATGCAGCAAGTCAACTCAAAAGTTTTGAATTTGATCTTAAAGAAGGGTCCACTGTTGGATGGTAACGAGCGACACATGTTTGGTTGCATTTAAATTGAGCAATATTTCAAACACTGACTATCTCTGTACATCAACATCCTAGAAACAAAGGAAAAAGAAAAAATAAGGACATGTCTGTTGATTTTTTTTAAGAGTAGAAATTATGTTTTATTTAATAGGCAGCCAATACTATCAGTCGCATTATTAATATCCTAATTATATAATAATAATTGCATTATAATTATAACATTGAGTTGCAGATCCCCTCTTGGCATATATATATATATATATATATATATATATATTTTTTATAAAAAAATGCATATTTGAAGTTAATATTATTATGAATAATATAATATATATGGTAACCCTTTATAATAACTGCATCCTATTAATCATTAGTTAATCAATAAACAGTTAAATAATAAAGCAGACATTAATAATCAGTTTATAAATACAACTTTAAATGTTGTATTATTGATTTAGAAGAATATCTATAATGTGTTTAATAATTTTATTTTCATACTTTATTAATTATCAATGTATCATTTCTAAATGCAGTATAGCGTTATTTTAAACCAGTTATTTAGGTGTTGTCAGTGATGAATAAGATCACTTAGAAAGTTTAAGTAAATGTAGTAGATTCAGGTAGTTATAAAGCATTTAGTAGTGGTCAGTTCACTATTTTGTGAGCTCATCTGAAGTGAGGACTAGTTATGCCCTGTAAACAATTTATAAAGGAGATTTAAACACTTTGTAGGTGATCTTATGAACCACTGACAACTCCTAAATAACTGCTTTGTAAATTATGCTATACTTCATTTAGAAATGATAAATTGATCATTAAAAAAGTATGAAAATACAATTATTAAACACATTATTGATATGCTTTTAAAACAGGAATAAAGCATTTATAGCTGTATTTATAAACTGCTTATTAATGTATATTAATTCTTTAAAAAATAATTAACTGTTTACTAATGCTTAAGTAATGAATAATAGCGTGGAGATATTATAAAGCTCCTGAACTAAGCCGCCAGTTAAACATCAGCTCTACAGTCTCAGAGCCTCTCTAGGACAGCAACCTATTCAGACAATAGAGAAGTGTGAACGACGTGTGTTAATGGGCCACTGCAGTTCCTGCTCCAGCCTACAGGAGCGCTGCTGAGTATGAACTTAAACACACACACACATGTAGGTCCCCACTTGGTCAAAAATGAAAAAAATTCACCAGAGCGTGTTTTAGCTGATTTTAACATGTTTTAAAGCATGACCAACAGGGGACTTGAAAAAAGTCCCCACTTGGCTCGACGGTCCCCTGTTGGTGAGTGTGTAACGACACCAAGGTCCCCACTTAGATAGATAGACAAGTACACACACACACACACACACACACACACACACACATAAACTGGATGGCCAAACAGGCTGAACATTAGCCACACCCCTCCCACCCTCACCAAAGCACTTACATCGACCCCATCCCCAAACGATGGAGAACCCAGTGCTACCCAGGCTACCGGCTTTTGCCTAATGGAAACAGTTAAGCTTAAGACGGGCTCCCGCAACTTACAACAATAAAGAACAAGGCACACGTGATGAACATCAGCTGTAACAAAGCACTTAGTGTGTTAAGTAAAAAGATCGTAATTGTCCATACCACTTCCACGATGGTAAAACTGCCTGAAAAGATACCAGATCTCTTACTTGGTTAATGTCTTAATGTATGCTCTGGCGTCCTCCGGTGATTCGAACACTCTCTCGGTACTGTCATATGTAACACGAAGGCGAGCCGGGTAAAGAAGGCCATACCGTAACCCAGGCAACGTTATCTCACGGAGCTGAGATATAACGCCATCTCTTTACGAAGTGATGAAAGCAGCTCCTCCTTGAAATTACAGCACTGTCGCAAGGGGAGGAGGAATCACTACCAGGCGGGGATGAAGCGTGTGCAGCAGGCCGCTGAAGCGCAGCAGATGGAGCATTGCCAGATTTGGGTTTAGCAGGCATTTTACTCAGCGATAGTTAAAGAAGAAGTGTTAGATAGAGCACACACCAAGAAAAATAACGCGAAAATGTGCCAATGAACGTAATTTAACGCTAACAGCAGGAGCTCCGAAAGTTGCGTCCTACTCCATAGATCGTTAAGCCGGAAGTCCATCTTTCTTTCTTTCTAACTAATCTTTGTTTTTAACTAATCTATCTATTTATCTTTTAAACATATCTATCTCTTTCTAACTAATCTTTCTTTCTTTCTTTCAAAACGAATCTATCTTTCTTTCTAACTAATCTATCTTTCTTTTCTTTCTTTCTAACTAATCTTTTTTTCTAACTAATCTGTCTTTCTTTCTTTCTAACTAATCTATCTTTCTTTCTAACTAATCTGTGTTTTTAACTAATCTATCTATCTTTTTAACATATCTATCTCTTTCTAACTAATCTTTCTTTCTTTCTAACTAATCTCTTTCTTTCTTTCTTTCTAACTAATCTTTCTTTCTTTCTTTCTAACTAATCTATCTTTCTTTTCTTTCTTTCTTTCTTTCTTTCTTTCTTTCTTTCTTTCTTTCTTTCTTTCTTTCTTTCTAACTAATCTTTCTTTCTAACTAATCTGTCTTTCTTTCTTTCTAACTAATCTATCTTTCTTTCTAACTAATCTTTCTTTATTTCTTTCAAACTATATTTCTTTCTAACTAATCTTTCTTTCTAACTAATCTTTCTTTCTTTCTAATTCATCTTTCTAAGTAATCTATCTTTCTTTCTTTCCAACTAATCTTTCTTTCTTCGTAATCTTTCTTTCTTTCTAACTAATCTTTCTTCGTTTGTTTGTTTGTTTGTTTGTTTCTTTCTTTCTTTCTTTCTAACTAATCTATATTTCTTTCTTTTTAACTAATCTCTCTTTCTTTCTAACTAATTTATATTTCTTTCTTTCTAACTAATCTATCTATCTATCTATCTATCTATCTATCTATCTATCTATCTATCTATCTATCTATCTATCTAACTAATCTTTTTTCTAACTAATATTTCTTTCTTTATAAATAATCTTTCTTTCTTGCTAATCTTTCTTTCTTTCTTTTTTAACTAATCTTGCTTTCTATCTATCTATCTATCTATCTATCTATCTATCTATCTATCTATCTATCTATCTATCTATCTATCTATCTATCTATCTATCTCCATCTAATATTTTTTTCTTTCTAATTAATATTTCTTTCTTTCTAACTAATCTTTCTTTCTGTATAATAATTATTTCTAATCTATCTATCATTCTAACTCATCTCTCTTTTTCTTTCTAACTAATCTTTTTCTTTCTAACTATTCTATCAAACTTTAAACTACATTCAATTTCAAACCATTTTAACTTCAAACTACTTTAAACTTCTTCAAACTCTCTGGTCCAGCTTTCTCAAGCCAACTTAAAGTTAGTCTCAACAAACTTTTTTTCTAGTTGTTTTCATCTGATGTGCATTTTCTACGAGGCCAATAATCTGTAAAAGCGCAAACCTACAGCAAAATGGCTAACCAAAAAAAAATAAAATAAATTTTTCAGAAAGAGGAGATTAATGTCATTTTAGAGGAGGTGGAGCTATACAAACGTATTTTTTCAGCAGGTTTTAAGGGCAGTCATACAAAACAAAAAATCTGGGAGGATATTGCTACAAAACTGACTTCAACTAGGGGCATTAAAAGATCAGGGAAGGAGGTCAGCAAGAAGGTCAGCTAAAAGGAAAAGGAAAAGGGCACTGCAGAGGACAACATTTAATAAAACAGGTAGGCCTACTGGGCCCAATGATTGAGTCCCCCCTTCTCACAGCAGAGGAAGAAAAGGCCAGTACTTGGCACAAGTGCTTCAGATGGCATTTCTGGTGGTATAAGCATCCATGGAGGAGTAGGGGTAACTCAACCTGAGCCTAAGTCAGGTCCTTCATACTCAGAGGAACTGTCAGCTCTACGATGATTTTCAAGTGCTACTTAAAGGGAGGGTGAAACACTCAGTTTCAGTCAATCTCATGTTAATCTTGAGTACCTATAGAGTAGTATTGCATCCTTCAATCATATCTCCAAAAAGTCTTTAGTTTTATTATATTTATAAAAGAAAGATAGTGGTGCTTACGCGCCAATAGCTAAGAACACACAGACATTTGAAGCAGTTTTACTCACGGTTCCAACGCACGACCGTTAACCTTTATCGTTGGGACTGCTCCATCCTTAAGAATTAGATGATCTGCAAATCCGGCGTCGAACTGGGCCTTGTTTATAAAACAATCATCGTCGAAATGCAGGGAACAAACAAAGTCCTGTGACTGCAGCGAGCACAGCGCTTTGATGGGCGTACTGCTTTCGCTCTCTTGCTCTGGTCTACGGGTGCGCGCGCGCCCTTCCGGGAGAAGTGCCCTTAGGACCCGTATAAGGAAATTCCACCCATCTGACGTCACACAGGCCCATATTTGAAAAAAAAAACGTTCCGAAACTTGTGACAAACCGGAAGGAGTATTTTTGGCACAGAAATACTCCATCAAACGTACTTAAACTTAATTTTTGAAACTTTGTCCATGTTTAGCATGGGAATCCAACTCTTTAACAGTGTAAAAAACTCAGTAGGCCTATGCATGAAATAGCATTTCACCCCCCCTTTAAGTCACAATGCTTTTGGGAAACAGACCGTGATATTAAGATCAGTCGTACGATCGCTTTTACGAACTTACTAATCGGTGAGTGGCGGCTGGTGAAAACTATCTTAGGTGGGGCTGTGCCATATTCAGTCAGTATCAATAGTCTGGTAACCATAGGAGCCATCAGGTCTTTTAGCATTGTGGCTCTTCCTCAAGTCATCCGTCAAGCATCCACCCTTCTCTCATTCAAAAACCTCTTCAAAAAACACATTTTCTTCTCTGAATATTACTCTTCAGCTCACAGTCTGTAAATTCTACCTTATTATATGTTGTTTGTTTGAATCCCTATATCTTTAACTTAACGTTGACCTCTGTATTACTTTCTGCAGTCACTCCTCTTTCAGTAAGGGGCAATATTTGCCCCCTTAAATTGATATAGTTCCAGTGCATTTTTTACCTTTACAAATACCTTTATAAAATAAATAAAATAAATATAAATAAATAACACTCTAGCACCCTCTATTGGCCAGCCGCCCCTGCTGAGCTGATGAATATATAATGTACTGATGATATTCATGACTGATATCCCGGAGAATACAATACAGTTGAGTCTGCCTTATTTATATATTCATACTCCATATGTTCTGTCTCTTTCAGAGATGTCTGTGACCGGCTCCAGTCCAGATGATCCGGGTTCTTCTGATGGGCAGAACTGGCTCTGGGAAAAGCTCATCAGGAAACACTTTACTGGGAGAAAAGAGGCTTAAAGTTAAGAAGAAACAAGAAGCTGAAGTGGATTTTCCAGATACATTACAATACAATACAATACAATCTTTATTTATAGAGCACAATTTAAAAACAACCGAGGTTGACCAAAGTGCTTTACAACATTATGAATACTACAAATAAATACACAGTAAGAAAGACACAAGTTTATAAAACATAATAACATACAAGCTGTAAACACAGGCGAGGTTCCTAAGGCCAAAAACACAGAACAATAGTTCAAGGAATGTTAAACGCCAAGGAAAACAGATAGGTTTTAAGAGTGGACTTAAAAACAGACAAGGTTGGGGCAGTTCTGATGTAAAACGGAAGATCGTTCCATAACTTTGGACCAACAACAGAAAAGGCTACGGTCACCCCTGGTTTTTAGTCTTGTCCTAGGCACTTGCAACAAATTAAGATTAGTAGATCTTAGTGATCTTGATGGAATGTAAGGTGTTGTGGTTTAATTCTTTTCAGGGGAATGACTTCAAAGATATTTGATATCAGAAAAAATTTTACTTTATTAACAAACAAAGCCGAGTGTCCCTCTGCAGAAAAGCCCCTCCAGAAAGGCCTTCCAGCATATGTATATACCTACATCCTTCTCCCAAATATGGTAATGCATTCTATAGATTATTTTGAGAAATAGTTTGTACCATGTGACTTTACTGAAATAGAATTTTCTGCTGCAACAACACAGCTCTCAGGTTCCAAAGTCAAGCAAAAGTCACCCACAGACAAGGAAATAATAGTGTACAAAAACCAGTTGAATTACTTATTTTCTATATAATAAAATCTTCAACATTCCCTCCTCTGGGGCTTATTTAAGCCCCACATTCACTATCATTTTCCAGAGTGTAGTTTCAAAATCCAGTCCCCTCCGTTATACTACCTTAGTAACTAAATTAAGTCACTCATTCTTATTTTCAATGACTAAAATTATGCCACCACACTCCGGTGGAGCAATCGAGCCAAACATCTTTCTCCATACATTTTTCTTTCTTTCAGTTGTTTTTTCTTTTTCAATGGAGAAAGTAAAAGACTCTAATCCTCCCTAATCAACCATCAAACATTGTTACAAGTGTGTGGATGAAATTGGTTCAGCATTGTCTTATTGTCACAGTTATGTAGAACATGTCAAACACAAAAATCCCTTATACAATTAAAAGTTATTCTTGCGGTGTAGATATCCTCTTCGACCCAGACACCCAGGATCTGGCTTATTCATTTTCTTCTTCATCCTTATTTGAGGTACTTCAATCAATGTCCAATGATTGTAAATCTCAATTTGGGTTATAAGCCCAATCTTCTTAATAATATATGATTTAGTTGCCCTCTAATATTAGTTTTCATTATCTGTTTAATATGGGAAGTACACAACAGAATAATAACCCCCTTTCAATATTGCAACTCCAAAAAACATTCCTAATTCTTTAAATAAATTTTCCTTAACTTTTTGACTCAATCGTATTTACAAATTTTTCTCCAAACATAAGTCATTCTGTTTTTTTTTTTAATTGTTTTCCTTATAATAAAGGCAAATCATTATAATAAATCTCTGCTGATTATAATAGAATAAATTATTTAGTTTGCATGTTTTTCCCGCATAATCCATATGAATTAAAATAGGGCTGGGTAAAAATAATTTTATCTCTTTTTTATTTGCTTATTATTTTTATGAAGGAATATCAATTCTTAAATTTGAAGAATCAATCTTTTAGTCAGTCATTTTTAGTTGATGAACAACCATAACACTGTAGTGCAGCTACATTAAATCACAATTTTCTTTGTTATAACGCTTTATATTTCAAATTCTGTCTACTTTATTACAAATTTAACAATAAATAGTATTTTAAAATGTTTAATCTCACGTGTTGCAGCTTTTTCTCATGATAGCTCCTCAGTTCAAGCATACCTTAACTGAATACCTTTTCCTTCCTTTCTACTAATTTCTAAATGAACTATTATGAATAAACTTAATTATGTCACATGTAATCACTCAAACTAAGAAAGCTTCAAGAGCAATGTTACATTTACTTCATAAAAGTAATTCAATGAACTCACTAGACAATTAGAAAACAAAGCCGAGTGTCCCTCTGCAGAAAAGCCCCTCCAGAAAGGCCTTCCAGCATATGTATATACCTACATCCTTCTCCCAAATATGGTAATGCATTCTATAGATTATTTTGAGAAATAGTTTGTACCATGTGACTTTACTGAAATAGAATTTTCTGCTGCAACAACACAGCTCTCAGGTTCCAAAGTCAAGCAAAAGTCACCCACAGACAAGGAAATAATAGTGTACAAAAACCAGTTGAATTACTTATTTTCTATATAATAAAATCTTCAACAAAGGCTGTAACAAATCAGTTAAGTACTGTGGGGCCAGACTGTGTAAAGTTTTAAAAACAAACATTAAGATTTTGTAATCGATTCTATACTTAACTGGCAACCAATGAAGTGAAATTAAAACCGGCGTAATATTCTCGTATTTGCGCTTTCCTGTGAGAAGCCGGGCTGCTGCATTTTGGACTAACTGCAAGCGAGAAACACAAAACTGAGAAACACCGACATACAAAGAGTTGCAGTAGTCAAGCCGAGATGTTACAAATGCGTGCATAGCTATTTCAAGCTTCTTTAGAGATAGAAATGGCTTTACTTTTGAAAGAAGACGAATATGGTAGAAACAAGACTTAACCACTGTGCTTATCTGCTTATCAAATTTTAGGTTATTGTCAAACAAAACACCCAGATTTCTGACACATGAGGTACTGTACGGTGACAGAGATGTACTATCGAAATCGTATACACATTGTTCAGTCGGACCAAACACAATAAATTCAGTTTTACTCTCATTGAGGCTCAAGAAGTTTGTTGCCAGCCAAAGTTTTAGCTCCTCCAGACAATCCAGAATGGGCTTAAAGGCATTCTTATTACCACGCTTTAAAGGAATATAAATCTGAGTATCATCGGCATACAGATGGAAAGAGACCCCATATTTACTAAAGATAGACCCCAATGGAAGCAGATAAAGAGAAAACAACGCTGGACCAAGAATCGATCCCTGAGGTACACCAGATCTTAACTGTATCTCAGAAGAGAAATGGTGCCCAATATTGACCACAAACCTCCTATCAATAAGATACGACCTAAACCATTCCAATACTTTGCCCCGTAAACCAACGCAAGTTTCAAGACGAGAGATTAGAACGTTATGGTTGACCAGATCAAAGGCACAGCTGAGGTCTAACAAAACCAAAGCCATAAACTGGCCAGAATCCGTAGTCAACATGACATCGTTTAAAACTCGTAATAGGGCTGACTCCGTGCTATGGCAAGATTTAAAACCAGACTGAAACTTTTCGTAAATGGAATTATAAGACAGATATGACGGAAGTTGGTTTAAAACAGCTTTCTCAAGGATTTTAGATAAAAAAGGCAAATTTGAAATGGGACGGAAGTTAGACAGCAGTGTGGAATCAAGATTTGTTTTTTTTTAAGATGAGGTCTCACTGTAGCTAGTTTGAAATCATGGGGAACAGTCCCAGTTTGGAGACACTTATTAATAACAGACAGCAGATCAGGGCCAACAGTATCAATAATCTGCCTGAGAAAGCGTGATGGAATAACATCCTGGGGACACATTGTGGATTTCAGACTGGACATAATTCTGATCAAGGTGTCCAGGTTCACAGACTCAAATTCAGACCAGATAGAAACAGAGTATGGAACATCAACCAATTTGTATGATGACAGTGACAAAGCAGCTGTTATTTCAGAAATCTTATCAATAAAATAAACAGCAAATTTCTCGCATAGAGTGTCAGACACCTCAGGAAAAAGATTAACATTTGGATGAAGTGCAGTCTCAATTGCAGAAAATAAAATGTTTGGCTTATAGTTGTTTTGTGTTATTAACTCTGAGAAATATTTACACTTTGCTGCTTTGGCGGCTCGCTGAAAGGCAGAAAGAGAGTCCCGTAGGATTTCATACGAAACTTGTAATTTGTCTTTCTTCCACTTACGCTCTGCCTTTCTGCAAGCCTTTCTAAGGGAACGAGTAGTATCATTGTGCCAAAATACTGAATTATGCTTACGTTTTTTCGCCTTTAGTGGTGCAATAGAATTTAAGATATTTAGACAGTTATTGTTAAAAATACTAAGATGTTCATTGGCATCCAAGCAACAGGTGAAAGAGTTCATAACCTGAGTAGCACTTAATAGTTCATACTTTGTAGAGAATTCTTCACTTGAGCGATCCGTAAAAATATGAGTCCAGCGTAGCTTTGATGATTGATTTAGGTTATTTCCATCAAACATCATAGAAAACCGTATAGGCAAATGGTCAGATATACCAGCGTCCATGATCTTTATATCCAGCAGTGATAGACCACGAGATAAAATCAAGTCCAAAGTATGTCCCTGAACATGAGTAGGTCCAGACACCCATTGCACAAAATCAAAGGAATCAAGTAAACTAAGAAAATCTTTTGAAAGTGGTTTAGAGCCACAACACACATGGATGTTAAAATCTCCCAGTATTAAAATCCTGTCATAACTAACGACAATTTCACTCTACTGATCTACTGGATCCATATCTGAATCTGGAGATGATGATGAGAGAACAGCTCGTCTCTCGACACACCTGCACTTTATGATAATGAACTCAGTAAAGTGGAGATTGTAGCTGAAATAGAAAAGTTTATTATATTCTTGTCTCCTGGACTAAACACTTAAAGTGGACAAAAAAAAAAAAACATACCTATGGACTAAACATGTGATGCGCATGTGCACACCGTCTGTGTTTTCGCGGTTTTGCATTTTTGAGGTTTGCGCAGAGAAAACTTTTTTTTTCAGCATTTTTCAGGGCTTGCAGCTTGATCCTATTTCAGGGTTTGCGTTCTCGAGCCTCAGGCACTGTTTGGTGCGGATTACTTCATGTAATTATTGATTAAACTCTTTACTCATTTTATCAACATCTCATTGTTATTATCCATTTTCTTATTTTCTGCTGATTCTGCTTTAATTAGGAATAATTTTAGTTCTTAAAGTCATGAAGTAACTTGATATGGTTGCTTTTTGAGCTTTCCATGTTTTCATTTTCTCAGAGCTTTTAAATGCCTAATAAATTATATTTCACTGTAGACATGACTGACACTGATTGAGATTGATGTCTGTCTACATTTAACAGTTTCATATCCAGTATCATATGTACATTTCAAAGAGTTTGTTCTAGTCAGTTTGAAGTTCATTCACACCATGAGGCTTCACGAAGTCAGAACAATCACTATGAACTTTAAACAACACCAGCCCTGGCTCCAGCTTTGAGATGTAGGGTGGGCCAAGTGAAACTCCTAGTTTTAACATTATAGTATTTTTTAATCAATGAGTAAAAAGACCAAAGATCATGTCTGGGGCCCCTGGGCTTGAGTTTATGTTCGGGCCCTACATATGCTGCGAATGACCTTAACTGAACATCATTATAGAGTAGCACAACATACACAACAATTAAAATATAACCTATTCGAGGCTCCTACACTGTAAAAACTAAAGGAGCCTCAAGTATCCTGTTGGATACTCAAGGAACTTCAAAATGTAATTTTGGTGCCTCAAAGCTCTTTTTCCTATAGTAGGGTTACTGGAGGAGCATTGACAATCTTTGAGGTTCTTGCTGGAACTTATGGGATCCTTTAAGCACTTTGTATTTACTTCAGAGGTTCTGGAGTCACCTTTTCATTACCATGAGACCTTGAAGTGCTTTGGGGGAAAATAGAGGAACTTAAATGCGATAAAAGGGTTATTGGAAGATCTTTTAACATTTAAGTGGTTCCTGGAAGATCTCTTATGTTAAAGCCAGCATCTGGAGGAACCCAATGGTTCAGTGAGGCCCGAATTAGATTATTATTCTATTATTATTATTATTATCCTATTATTATTATTATAGGCTACTTAAGTTTGATTCAGTATACATACCCAGGTGAAAAAGACGTACTATTAAATGTATTAAAAATGTACTTGAGTGTGTTTTTAGTAGACCTACAATACAAATATAGCCTACTTTAATGCATTTTTATTATTATTATTATTATAGGCAAGTTTGATTCAGTATACATACCCAGGTGAAAAAGATGTACTATTAAATGTATTAAAAATGTACTTGAGTGTGTTTTTAGTAGACCTACAATACAAATATACTTTAATGCATTTTTAATACATTTAACAGTAACTATAGTCTTTTTCACTTGGGTAGCTTACATATATTTAGTATAGGCCTATTTTATTAAGTCATTTAAACCTTAAACAACAACACTAAATAATAATAATATTATATGAAGAAGAAGAAGCAGGAGGAGAAAAGTATTATTCTGTCACGAAACTGCTGCTATTCCTCTGCTGTCGTCGCTTCAGTGATCCTCGCGCTGCTCGCGCGCAACAAAGCTCAGCTGATCGACGTCATCGGTTTGAAAGTAACGGCTCCTCTCATCAAAGCTTCCGCCGTTTGTTCGGCTCTCCATTACAAGGTTTGTAAACTCGCCAAATAAATATAAATACAGAGTCTATTCACTATATATTTAAACACACATATATATAAACTAAATTTATTATACATTACTACGTTTTTACAGTGTTTACCACTCGTTTATTGCACAGTATCTGGTATGAAGGTTTTAGCCGCGATGCTAACTACGTTGATCTAACGTTAATGAACAAATGGAAATGATTGACTTATTGTCTTAGATTGATTTAGTCATTCAATTCAACATATTTTGTACAACTGTGTCTTCAAATTGCTGATATACCCTAACTAATTTAGAAAATTCTCTGATTCTTGGCGTTTGTTATGAATAACAAAAACAGGTTATAGTTTGCTCTGTTTTTGTTTAGCCTAACGTTAACTTTACTTACTACAGGTGCCCTCATTCTCTCTCCATTTACTGGTCAATAAATATTATGTTGTGAATAATCAGCTTTGTTCTTTTGTTTCCCCAGAACAACCATTACATTTCTAAAATAATCTGAACATTTCAGTGGCAACATTGAATTACAGTAAGTTACCTGCACCACATGCAAGTACTTTATTACTATGAACTTTCTCTGTGTGAAATTGTATTGTTTGACTGTGTACTTGTGTTTTTTAATCAGTTACTCTCTGAAAATCTTTTCTCATGATCTCAAATCTCATTCATGTTACTCAGAAAAATAATATCACAGGTTTGATTCACAAAAAATGCAATAGACATTTTAACTCTGAATTATAACTTCAAGTTTAGTCTTTTTCGACAAAAAAATAAATAAATATGAAAAAGCAATTAGGCTTCAGAAGACTTGCAACACAACCCATAACACATGAGTTGTGAACTCATTGATTATTTTTAGGATCTTTTCTGGGACATTTTTGGAGCTTAACCATTTTTACATAAATTGTTGCATTGAATTGAACTAGACAAGTGTGCATAAGAATGGTTTCATGAATGATTTACACATTTTTTTTCTGCTTGTGTTTCATGCAGTGTCAGCGATCGGTGACTGGGGTTGCATTATGCCTGAGATCTGCTTTTGGGTTCCACAGACAGAAAGTCAAACAGGTTTGGAACGTCACAAGGCTGAGGAAATTATTTAAATTTCACAACTATCACTTTAATAACATTACTAACAGTAAATTTTGTACTTTGCAGGGATCTCGGAAAGCTGAAATACAAGTTTGATCAAGAATAAAAATCCTCCTGTAGACCTGAAAATCATTGAAGTGCCTGGACCATCCACCAGAAAAGAGGAAAAACAAACGGAAAACGATGCTGTACCTTTTCACTTTTCTAACTCGTTAAGTACCTCACACCAACTTGGTCCCATAGTGACATTTTTGACCACAAACGAAATTGCTGATCGTGTGAATTCATATTGAAATGACTGAATTCACCAGTGAACATTCACAGAACAACAGATAATTTTACTGCACCTTAACTCTGTTTCGGGTCGAAGCCTCTACTTCTACTTCCTCTATCTTGTTTCATGAGAATACTCAACAACCATTTATGAACACTGTTGATTCAAGTCACACATTTAAGCTTTTCAAAAGCCATATTGTACATTACAGTCTCCAGTCTAACGGCATCCCAGACTTCAACATTTTATGATTCAAAATAGCTGAATAACTAACCATCTGAGATTTCAGTATAGAGATAAAGGTTTCAGCACAATTAGTGTATATTAGCACTGTTGTTTGTTTTTGGCATCTGATAAAGCTTTTGGACTTGGAAACAGTGATGTCAGACTAACCATCGGACTGAAACACAAATGTTTTAAAGTTAAGTATGATGGACATTTTTAATTAGTTCAAATGTAATTTTTTTACATTGATTTATTTAGTGGAACATATGTGTTTCCATGCATTTTGTTGAGATGTCTTTTCTTGTTTATCTATTGTATATACATGGTTGATTATTCATGTTGCTTATGTATTATACTAATTTTTTGTGTATTCATTGATATTAAGCTATAGTTAGCTTTTTTCCCCATGTGCATGGAAGTGTATGTATAAAAATGAACATCAAATATGTAATAAACAATTCTTATTTTGTATTTGGTTCAATTTGTTTATTATAATATAAGTCAAAGGTAACCATAGTAACAACATGAAATTAAATATTTAAAAAAAAAATGAAATTTGGTTCCTGGAGGCACCCAAAGTGGTTCCACACAGTGCCTAATATAAGAGTTCCTCAGGAAACCTGTGTGGTTCCTCAGAGAACCGGCCCTTTTTAAAGGGTGCCTAGAGGATCTACAGACGGTTCCGCCGGTGTGGCGAAGTGAAGAACCCCAAAAGGTTCCTCCAGGCACCTTTTATTTTTACAGTGTAGAACAATTAATATGCAACATGCCAAGCCTAGTCAAAGTTTAGAGGTAATATTAAATAGTCATTAATATACAATACAGGATGTGCTCTATCAGCATAATTGCGTAATCAGTGTTGGGTGTAATACAGTACTAACTAATTAATGAATTACTGTAATTTAATTATTTTTTATTCTAAAATTAAAATAAGGAATTTCTCTTTAAAAATAGTACAGTAATCTTATTACACTGTTGAAGATTTAATAAGTAGCTTTTAGTAGAATAAAGTAGAAGTCACGTGAATACAGTCTTCTGTAGAAGTGTTTTTATTTCAGTGTTTTTTCTTTAGTAAGGACATGCGCTAGTCGAACTGCCTCATGTATCTAAACATAATAGAAGCTTTCTACTTTTATCTGGGGTTTCAACAAAAGGAAATTCTACAGGTGCTAATCTACCAACATGCCTTTACTATTAGTCTTAGGACGCTACAGAATAAACTGAGCCGGACTTTACAGGCCAACACACTTTTCAGACTAGATGGAGGTGATCCTCCTCTGCTTATTCTGACTATTTTGTGCTTCACTTGAAAAAGTTCCTTTCAACTTTAGTAACTGGAGTCACTTCAGTTCTAAAATAATAATAATAATGGAAGGCTACTAGTAAAGCTGAATCTGCGTGGCCCTGATTGGCTGCGGTGGTGTCCCGTACGCAGGCTGATAACGTCACCGCTCGCTCGCGCCGTCTCTCTTCCGTCATAAGCCTCTGTTACTCCAGTTTGGACGCGTAAACGACAGCTGCGCACAGCTCGGACGCGGACTACTTGTATTTATACTTTCTGCTGAGGTCCGCTCGGTAAACGCGTTAAACGCATACGCATTAGATCGGTCTGGCCAGTATAATCGATAATATTTTAAATATTTAAAGTTTATATTTGCATTTATGTCAAAACCTAGACACTTTCAAACATCAAAATTACATTTATTCATATGTATTCGTGTCAAAATGACATATAAACATCTTTTCCTATTCTATTTTGCCTGGAAACGCTTCCAACAGGCTTGCGTGAAAAATAGGCATTGTTTCTATTTCTAGAAGGCACGCGTTTTCCGTTTTTTCAAATTCGGCGTCCATGTTATTTCCATCTCTTTCGCGGTTTTAACCTAATGAACGCGCGCCCTTGGTCCGCGCGGGCACAAAAAATGGGAGGCACGCGCCAGTCCGCAACAAGCCTCCGCGCGCACCCCCGATGACGATTTTTACGTCACGCGGACCCTTGCGGACCCTCGCGCCATCGCGGTCGCGGAAAGTATAACAGAGGCTATAGTGTTTCAGCGTCGAGTCTTCTGAGGTGAGGAGAGCAGAACACGGTATTTCTCATATTTACTCAACCATCACACACACTTTATACAGTTTGATTAAGCGACAGACTCATTTCTGTATTGTTTTCATTGATCACAGCGATACTTGTGCGTCTTTTCTGGCGTCTTCCTTCTGAAATAAACATTTAGTGCAGCAGCAGCGAGCATGAGGAGAATATGTTGAGTTCATTCAGACCTGAGCGAGTTTGTGTTCGTTTGTGTGATTGTCTCGATGTTTGGAGTGAGAACTGTTACTGAATGTCAAGTTAAAGTTTGAGATCTGTGAGGGGAATCGATCTCAAGTGTTTCTGTTGCCGTTTTCATGTTTACCTTTATTTATTATTGTCGACATTTATCGTTGGCAGATTACATTTACTTATTAAAATTGATGTAGACACTTTATATTGTCCCTGTATGAGTAATGAACGTGGGAAACATCAAATCTATACATGCATGGGAATATATTAATTAAGTTTGACACAGGAAACGTTACATTTTCTTTAATTTTTAGTTGTATGATCATTGTCAGTTTCTGTACATATGTAACATGTTAATGATGGAATTACTTTATTGCAATTAATAGTTATTATAAAGTCGAACTATACTTAGATTCACATATTATGTGTTGTAGTTATTTGCCTGAAGAGGTTTGTAAAGACAGGTTATTTAATTATTTTGTTTTATTATTGATGATTTATGTTATATTGATATATTGCAATATAGCAGTTTTACAGGCTTTTATCATCTATCTGACTCAAATAATGTGTTTCTAACAGCAAACACTCAGAATAAAGTGAGATGATCTGCTGATGATCCTGAATGGCTTGTTGAATGAGTGTTGATAGTCTGAGGCTCATCAATATTAACAGATCTGCTGAAAACACTCTTTATTTCATGACAATAGTTCCTGTTTTCACCTCATTTATTATGCTGATGTCTTCAGATCTCCTGTAAATTGACACTTAAAGCTCATTTCATTGGTGTCAGCAGACTGAGGGGATTTGTTGGCTACTTTATGTACCTTTTATTTCTGTTTTTATGATTTTGTTCTGTTTTTCTTCTTACCATTATTTATATTTGGTAGAATTAAAATTATTTATATTATTTTCTATATTTCTAGATACCTGTATTGTAATGAAGAAGTAGAATATTGTTAGGATTAGCAATAAAAATAGGCTAATTAATGAATTGGCGTCAGTTACTGTACGAATAATAGATAGACAGACATAAATGCTTAGAAGTGTCATTTATTATAAAAACAAACTCAGTGATTTATATTTTTGATTTTGGCAGATCAGCTCCTCCCACTGTATTCACATCATCAGTGAAGCTCCTCCCACAGTAATTCAGCAATAAATGCTGTAAATTCCCATAAGCTACAAGTGAAGACGAGCATCAGAGCATCAGGAAGAGCTGAAATCTGCAAAGACTGAGTTTATTAAAGAGGACAGAGAGAACATGAGTGAACCAGAACCCTGCAGAATGAAACACACTGAAGATCCTGAAGAACAAAGAGGTTGGTGTTTATTCTTCATTCATTCATGATGCTGAAGAACATTCATGTTAGAAACATTCAAGCACTTCATCACATTTAGATAAACAGTTCAACTATGAAACGGTACAGAATGTTCTGGGTTTATTTTCAACAAATGGTCAGTAGAGGGAGGTTTGAGACCTTTTTATATTGATTGTCAACATCAGATCAGGCTAAATACTGTTTTAACTGTTTTATTTTACATTTATTTTATATCTGGTTCCCAATTTGCAACAACATTACCAGAATTTTAGTCATTTTCAACATAGTTTACAAAATGTATATTTTTAGGAATAGTCAGTAAACACCAAGTTGTTAAAGTTGTATTTGTCAAATATCATACAAGTTATTCATAGTTATAGAGATTCTTCTTACAGTAACTTTGGTAACAGGGTTGATGAATAGTCAATGCTACAGTTTGTGTAAAAACTGAGACAATGGATTGAGATTATTTTCTTGTCTTCCCATCATGCAGTAGAAAGAGCCTAGATGATGTCACTTCCTGAGTGTCTCAGTTTTAAGAAATACTCTTTTTTTAAAATCAGGAAAATCATGTCAGGAGTAACAGGGTTGAGTGAAACATGTAGGACACAGATAAAGATAATAAAAAATTTTAATTTAAAAATAGTTAAAGCCATGGCCACTCAACACATTGAGCTTGTGAAGTTTCTACAGACACTGCAACGGCCGTGAAATGACGGAAATAAATTTAACATACAACAAATAATAATAATAATAATAATTCAAAATGTTTAAATAAACAATCCCCTCCACTTGAATGCTAAACGCTTGTGTTATTTGTCACAGGTAATTCACTTGAGCTTATGTTTCTGGTGTCCCACTTTCACATGCGGATGAATGGAAGTCAGTGCAAGGAAAAGTCTAGTGTGAACGGCCATTAATAATTAAAACGGTTTTAGTAAAATGTAATATCAATCTCAAAGTTGGTGTCAAAATGGCAGTATTGTATATTTTAATGTTAATATCATGTTAGATAATTGTGTCATTGATCAAATATGTTTAATAGTTCTTGCTAAAGAAACATGGGATTCGTGCCTATAATGTTTTAAAAATAATAATTGGAAGATAAATTTACCTCATTCATGGAAAGACGTACCGTATTTTCCGGACTTATATATATAGTCAGGTGCGACTTATACAGTGCTATGCATAAGTTTAGACACCCATACTAAAGTTGACTAGGCTCTTTGCACCCAATGCAGTTTGGTTTTAGGGCTTATCATTCGACAGAGACAGCAACATGTTATTTTTTGGAAAAGGTTAAATCAAATATGGACAAAGGAGGGATAGTGGGAGGAATATTTCTAGATCTGCGTAAAGCATTCGATACAGTTAATCATTCAGTTTTACTGCACAAACTTCATGCATTTAATTTTTCTTCAAAGTTTATTAGTCTTATTAACTCTTATCTTTTATCTCGTTCCCAAAGTGTAAGAATTGACCAATATAGTTCCACCCCCTTACTATTATCAACTGGTGTTCCACAGGGTTCAATTTTAGGTCCAATTCTTTTTAGTTTATACATTAACGAGCTACCATCTTTGTGTAAGAACTGTGACACTTTGATGTATGCAGACGACACAGTTATTTTGGCCTATGGAAAATCTACAGAGTAAGTTGCATCTAAACTAACTGAGGCCATGTCATCGATTTCAATCTGGCTTGAACAATCCTGTCTGCAATTGAATATATCTAAAACAGTTACCATGTTTTTTTCTAAAAACAATATAAATATAGAACCTGAAATTTTTATATCTGGAGAAAGGTTACAGGTCGTCACAGAATATAAATATCTAGGATTATATATAGATTCAAATCTCAATTTCAAAACTCACATCAAAAAAGTTAGTAATAGGATTAAGTTCAGTCTAGTCAATTTCAGATTCATTAGAGATTTCCTTTCAACAGAAGCTGCTAAATTATATTTCTTTTCCATGATTTTATCCCACATAACATATTGTTTAATAAGCTGGTCCAATACTCACTCTACAACAATAAAACCATTAGAAAGATTATACAAACAAGCATTAAAAATATTGGATAAAAAAACATATCACTACCACCACTGTAGTATTCTGAGGAAATATCAGTTACTTACTTGGGATAATTTAATTAAATTCAAAAACATTTGTTTAATTTATAAAATTAGATACGGCTTAGCACCTCCTCCACTATGTGATTTTATACATTTTAGATCCAGTGAGGTTAGGGTAACTAGAGGGGCAGTGAGGGAAGACTGCATCATACCCCGGAGAAAAACAGCTTTTGGTCAGGCCGTTTTCTCCGTAAGAGCAGTTCAGCAATGGAACACTGTGCCGGCAACCATTAGAGAGTCCTTGTCATTCTTTTCAAAAAGAATGCAAAAAAATGGCTTGTAGAGAGCCAAACCTGTGGGCACTAATGTTTTATGTGTGTGTATTTAAATATTATATTATTATTTTTATGTATTTGGTAACCATAATGTGTTGTATGCAATTATTTATTTTATTTTTTTTCTTGTGATTTTGTACTTGTGATTATTTTTAAAGGTTGCCTTGTTTAAATCTGGCTGGGGGACTACCGATGAAAATTAGCACTTTTGAGTCATATTTTTGTGTCATATTCATATCGTTTTCACTGTGCTGTATGTAAAATTAGCGTTACCTTGTCTTTATTTGAAAAAATTGATTACAGCACGGAATTACCAGATTACTGAGAGCCCTGTTACAGTGTTTAGGCTACCTTCTTTTTATTCACATATTCATATATTTCTAAACGATTACTTTGTGAAAAATACTGTAATAGGATTGCAAATTTAAGAAGTTGCCATCTAAAGTATAAAAGCATGTTTATTTTTAAAATGTGTTTTATAATTTATTTAATATTGATTATCCCTGGAGGCTTAACCAAAGTACTCCAGCCACTCGACATCTCTGTGAACCGGAGCTTTAAGGCAGTCTTGCGTCACCTGTGGGAAGAGTGGATGGTGGATGGAGAGCACAGCTTTATGGCAACCGGGAGGATGCGCCATGCAACTTTCCAGCAAGTCCTTGGATGGATCGACACAGCATGGACTTTAGTGACAACCGAAACCATTCTGTCGGGATTCAGAAAGGCTGGAATAATTGGAACTGATGCCGAATCTGACGACAGCCCCGCAGAAGAGGAGACAGCGCTTCATCTTCCTCTGGAGTTGGCGGAGTTGTTCAAAAGCGACACAGAGGATGAAGAATTCAACGGATTTAGTGACGTGGAATGAGATCGCGGGAGCTTGGTGAACTTGCTTTACCGATAACTGTTGGACTCGCTGGCTTATGTTAATTTAGCCTATTCAGCCTCCTGGGTATGTTCTTTATGCTATTGTGTATCTAACTGTTAATGTGTTACGTTAACATACACCTATTCAGCCTGTTTTTCTGTGTGCTATTGTGTATCAGTAGCTGAATAACTTAAATGTCTGTCTGCTTTAATAACTTACCCTCTGGGGTCTGAGCTGTTTTCTGGGCCCTGGCAGGGCTCCAGACTAACTTTTTTTATTAGGAGCGCTGTAGCCCCTGACTTAAAATTTTAGGAGCGCAAGCAGAAAATTTAGGGGCACACCTTAAATCACCTTGCAATGCAATTATTCACATTTTCCCCCAAAATAACTGTATTACTGACAAATGCTTTGATAATAAATAGCCTTAACGTACAGAAATTACAATGTGCAGTTTTATTTTAAGTTCACAGGGCTCCAGACTAACATTTGAGGGCAGCGGCACTAAGTTCTACAGAAAGTATTTGGTAGCACTGTGGGATGACAAAGCACTGAGCTTAATTTGAGGTGTATAGATAAAGTTAACTTTAATTATTATCATTCATAATGTCTTAATATTAATTCAAAAGCAAAATGAGTGACAAAATAGATATTAGGGAGTGAAAATAGCCAGTAAGCGTCCTCTGCAGCTATGTTTACAATAGTAATTTAATCTTTATCTTTTTTTTTTTTAAATAAGTGTGAGTTTTCCTACTTCTTGAAACTTTTAGTTTTATAAATAGGTACAATCTTTAAAGGATGAACAAAAAATGTTTTGGTCAACACATTAAAAATAACATTTAAATATGATAATATAGTTTTGAAGTGCTGGAAAAATATGTGTAGGCTACTGTTATAACCACAGTATACCATAGTTACAGTTAGTGTTACTACAGTAAATCCAAGGTGAATGTTGCTGATTTGTGGACCTAAAGCCTTCTATAACTTGTTCGCTCATTGCACGTTTCTCCTGGTTTCCACGTCAGCGCTGTTTGATCTGATATGGTTTATAACAGAGAATTCTGCGTCAAATCTGAATGTTTCTCACTGGATCTCGCAGCAATGTTATTAATTCTGTCGCGAACTCAATGGATTTCTTCACTGGATCTCCACGATGTAACTGTTTCGCGTGATCGCGATCGGCCCGCGACTGGCGAGAGGAGCTCTGCGCTGTCTATTATTGGTTCGAACTATTAAACGGTCTGTGAAGCAGAATGAGTACTGAGTAGCGCAGTTTTTTTCCACTTTCATTTTGTTTTTATTTATTAACATGTCACGGCATACTCTATGCTTGAGGCTGAGATTGAGTGTTTAAACTGCGAAGTGCCTGCACTGTCTGCAAACTTCGTTTTCCCCGCAGTTCTGGGGTAGCGACTGCAACATTCGCAGCTCATGGAGTTCATCTCCTTACAGTACCTCAACCAGCTGAATTCTCGTAGCCAGTCTTCCCGAAAATAGTGGGTTCAGGCCTTTATCACCTTACAAACCTCTGACTCTGAATCATCATCATCCGACTGTGTCTGTCCGTGACATTGATATTTGTCTCCGTCTCCTTCCCACGGACGTTTACGCGCGCTCGATTATCTCTAGGACCCTCCCCCTCCACACATTAGCCAGTTACAGTGGCCATTCCCTATTCTTCTCACACTCATTGGCCTGCCACATATTCCAGATTCATTGACGCGCCCCTTCCACGTTTAATGTGAAAAAATAAAAAAAATAATTACTGGTCGCACATGTGCGACTGGGTGTAAAATTCAGTCGCACACTCTCAAATTTTGGTCGCAAAATGCGACCATTTGGTCGCAGTCTGGAGCCCTGCCTGGAGGTGTTCTGACATGCTCTGACATTTGTGTTTATTTCTGTTACTTGTGACATTTTCATGGCTAAAGTCTAATTACACTGTATTCAGCACAAACTCTGCTACAATAATATATCAGCAGCATGTATGTAAAAGTTTGTAGTTTTGAGATAATGACATTTATGCGTGGTTTGTGAAAATACAAAAAAAAAATCTCTCTGAAATAAGGCCATGAAACCCATACTGATTATTTCTTCACTTTTGGAAATTGTATGACGTAGCCTAGAATATTTGCTCTAAAACTATGTGAAAATCACCCTGACTGCTCATTCAGAGAAGACAATATATTGATTTAAAATTTTTACGACGTGTTTTGTGTGAGAAAGCTTTATGCGGGAGGTCATAAATATGTATGGCTTTTCACACCTGAGAAAGACAAAGACCCTCCCCTAACGGCCCTATTAGGAGCTATCAGGCACTGTCATTCTGAGCAACCTTTCACCTTTCATTTATTTACAACACAACAATCCAAAGATACACAACAAATGACAAAAAAAGCACTTAATGAAAACAATGATCCAAAGAAAGAGACCTTTGTGCCATTCCTAAAAACATTGTACATACCTTTCATTTCCAAGGTGTTTGATTTTCACTTTACCATGTTCATGTACAGAGACTCGTGTGAATGTTGAAGTAAGCAGGACTCAGTGGTATCTGGGCCCTGAAAAAAAAAAAGTGAACATACTGATATCAAGAGAAAGGCCTGCACGATTTTTGGGAATAAATTTGAGATTTTTCTGGTTAAAATTGCTTTTTAAAATTCACAGAATACACACACACAAATGTTTCCAACAATATATAATATAATGAACACCAGGTGTGTTGTGCCTTGTAGGCATAGGCTATGCACAGTGCTGCATAAAATAATAACAATAACCTATAGCAGCCTATAAATCTTCCAAAAGATTTCAGTAACAACTAAGCTAGAGAAGAATATATTGATTATCATGTTACTTCAAATTAGAGCCCGACCGATATGGATTTTTGGGGGCCGATGCCGATATTAACTCGAAAAGAGCCGATTTATAAGCCGATATTTTGATTTTGAAAATAAACTGGATATTAGACCCATTTCCTATAAACTGCACTTACACAATATTCAATAGCAAAATATCTGCCTGTTCTATGTATGTGGGCTGTATAAACCATTTTCCAGAAGGGATTATGTTAAAAAAAAGCCTTAGATTACAGTCTCAATGACTAAGCAATTGCACATCAAAAGTATATATTTTTTAATGATCAAAAAACAGTCTGATTTTAAACATTTAACACTTTTACTTACTTCCAGTTGAAGCTGGTTTTAACAGTCTGTGTACTGTAAATAAATTATAATACTAAAGTTAAAGTAAAAGAGCTATACCAAAACAAATTAAATATTCCACAAAACCATGTCAATGAATTGAAAATTAGAGAATCATTTTCAATCATCAGTTGCTGCCTGCCTTCTAAAACCTACTATTTAGCGATCTAAATCCATTATGTGACTCGTTAATGCTGCGGCTGAACGACAGTCTGCAACGTGTTTACTATTACTACTGTCTCTTTAAGAGCTGCGCGCAACGCGTCTAATATACACGCATTTAACAAGCAGATTTTCTCTCAATTTTCTCAAGTTTGCTTTCACTTTAGACATCACCGACTTTATGTAAACTTTGTGTGTATTTGACAGTATTAGCACAATAAGACTCGAAAGATAACTTAGTCCAGTATCCAGGCGCTGGTAGACAGGCTTTTAGTGCATGTGAGCTTCACATGATGTACACGCTGAGAAACACATGTTAGAACAGCACATCAGCACGCGAATTAAATGTTTAACCGACAAGGCATCAAAGCACATGCAAATTATGAACTTTTATGAACTGCAGTGTCCCTTTTCGCTGCTTTAACATTTTATGTGAATATACGTCGCGTTGTTCAGTATGATGGGCGCTAGAATAGGAACTGATAGAATGCCCGATACTACGATATTTCTTCAAAAGCAGATCGTGGAGACATTTTAATCGTCCACGATCAAAAATCGTCATATCGCACACCCCTACCATGAACACACTTCACCGATGATCTCACTCGCGGATAACTGGTTCTCTCTGCCCGACTCTGTCTGGATCAGCAGGTTGCAGGATGTGTGGCGCGTTTATACCCTGTTACCAACAGGGACGTGTAGAGTGCCCTCTGGTGGACAAACTATACAACGCCAACACTCATGACATGGTTGAAGGGTGTTTCGTCCGTTTTTATATTATTTTTGAAATATTAATTTATCGGCCATTACAAATGCCGATACTGATAGTTTGGAAAATGCCTAATATCGGCCGATAATATCGGCCTGCCGATAAATCGGTCGGGCTCTACTTCAAATGTTTCCATACGTTATGATGATATGAAATTAGATAATAGTAACCATAATGTTTTATATTTGAGCGCGATCGCGTATGAATGTATCATATTTTGGATCGTGATCGCGCTCAAATATAAAACATTATGGTTACCATATATCCTACATATCTACGTTTGAGCAGATATCCACAAACACAGTAACAGTAAACACGGGTCTAAATATTATAATATTCACCATATATCTAGCAACAGTTCAACTGCAATGTGAAATTTATGCAACAATAACAATCTAATATGTAAGAATTTCTTACCTGTATTTCTTGTCTTCAAATCACGTTCTTCTTCTTCTGATGTAAATCCAACATAAGCTCACAGCGCGTCTTTCAAACTCGACGAAAAGCAGAGACTTGAAGTGTTTTGGTGTTTTGTTTTTGAGGTAATGAGCGCTATCGCCCATGTGGAGATTTGCATGTGAATCTCTTTTGCGCGAGTGGGCATGGTCAAATTAAAAAATAATTAGGAAGTGTTTGAGAATCTGGGCATCTTGTTGGTTTTATACAAATTACTTAAACAGAGAATATTTGTTTTCAGTTTGAATCCTATCATTTAAAAGTACACACTTAAATGTTTATAAAGGTATATGGCTCATAAATGTGTGACAAGTATTCGCTTTTGTTTCAGTTTATAGACGTGCTCAAGAAAAAAAGTTCACCGCGACGGAGAGGCAGAACGCACACCCTGTCTATTTTCTTTATTTTACAAAAGCACAATGTTTTGATTTGATTGTAAGTGGACACATACAAAAGTAGAAATATCACAGATTCTTTTTTTATATTTCTTTTTTTCTGTATGACCATAAATGACTGATAAATTTAAGTTTATAGTGCTACAATGTGATGAAAATCCAGCAAAACGCGCGGGCACGGGTTAATGTCTGTTTAAATAACTTGTTATTGGTCTTGGATTTTGTTAAATCCATTTCTAAATAAATGCAACTTATAGTCCAGTGCGACTTATATATGTTTTTTTTCCTCGTCATGACGTATTTTTGGACTGATGCGACTTGTACTCCGGAGCGACTTATAGTCCGGAAAAATACGGTAATCAATTAAAAAAAGGCATCAAATTATTACAATATTTTATAACAGTTGTCTACTTTCTACTATTACATCAGGGCTCACTTTCAGGTCCTTTCACTTTGTAGCTGCCTGGTTTAAGAAAGGTTGGACTCTTCGACTGATGATTCTCACACACTTTATTTGAATGTCCGTCATCACATACGATCACCGTCGGACACCATTGACTCGTTGAGAATCAACGTAAAAGCTTGTACAAAAGAAAAGAAAAATACCAAAATGAATAAACCTTGAAATTAACATACATCAAAACCAAATAAATAAAGATTAAAGACTTAAATATACATAAACAACAAAGCAACAACCAACAATTAATCTTGATACAAAGAAAATAAATCAAAACAAAACAAAGATAGCAGAAGTCTATAACCGTACCTTGTTCTCCATTTAAACCAGGAGCTAAATCCTTTTAAACTCCTTGCAAACCGTAAACCTTTGATACCACAAACATGTACGTCTGGGTCTCGTTCCATACTGAAATGTTTGGACCATATGCGCATTATATCCGCTCACGCGGGCGAACGTCAAAATAAAAGACCTCCGTTACCATAACACAAATGAAACCCAATATATAAAAAAAATAAATACCATACAAAAATAAACAAAAACAAAAAAATAATAATAATTAAATTTAAGGACTATATTATTTACATACTTTCAAAACAGACAATATAACAAAGTCATTAACACTCCCACCAAATTATGAGTGCAAATCTCACACCAAAATGTACAAGCACGAGTAATTTCCCTTTATCCTTTTTTTTTTTTTACTTTTTTTTTGTTTTTATACTTTTTTCCTTTCTTTTTTTTTTTTTACAATTTAACCTCAAACCAACATTAAAAATTCCAAACCATGAGTTTAGACATTAAAATGATACTCATTGACCTCTCAATCTCTCAATGGGAAATGTTCGAATGAAGAACACTAATGTCCCTCCATTAGTAAAATTAGTTTTTGCACTGGTCTTTCAATTACGGACGGTTTGCTAACACGCTTGCCCTTTGCATTAAGCTTCGGATCGCCTAGAAATATCTTAGCTCTTCTTACAAGTCCATCATCGCTAGAAATAGTTTCCTTTATTCTGCCAAGCCTCCATTCGTTTCTAGGCATTTCCTCTTCTTTGACGATAACAAGATCATCAACTTGAAGATTTCTCTTAGACACATTCCACTTCTGTCGGGCAGCTATATTCGCAAGATACTCTTTGCGCCAGCGACTCCAAAATTGTTCCGCTAAATACTGCACATGTCTCCATCTTTTCCGTGCAAATACATCCTCCCTAACGAAATTTCCTGGTGGAGGCAAAGCAGTAGTCGATTTTAATGTAAGCAGATGATTTGGAGTGATTGGTGCTAGACTTTGAGGATCAGTCAGGCAATCAACAGTGAGCGGCCTATTATTCACAATAGCCATTGCTTCATACAAAAAAGCTCGTAAGGAGGAGTCATTTAACCTTCCCGGATGAAGTGCAAGAGTAGCATTTAACACAGATCTGATTGTTCTAATTTGACGTTCCCACACGCCGCCAGCATGACTTGCATGCGGTGCATTCATAACAAAATCGCACTGCTTCTCTGATAAGAAGGTTTTCACTCTTTCCACATCCATTTCCTCAAGTGCATTCTTTAACTCATTTTTTGCTCCCACAAAGTTACTTCCTTGATCGGACCTTAACTGCTGCACAGTACCTCTCATGGCAATAAAACAACGAAGAGCATTGATAAAAGAATCCGTTGTCATATCAGTGAGCATCTCAATGTGTACAGCACGGGAACTGAAACAAGTAAAGAGAAGACCATACCGTTTATGAACACTTCTGCCCTGCTGTATAAGAAACGGGCCAAAGCAATCCATGCCAGTATATGTAAATGGAGGCGATGGAACCACTCTCTCCATGGGGAAATCCGCCATTTTCTGTTCTTCAACTGGTCGCCTGTGCTTTCTGCAAATTATACAACTCCTAATACAGGATGTCACAATCTTGTTGATTCCTGGTATCCAAAAGCCATTAGATCTTATCTCATTTACAGTAAATCCTTTGCCTTGGTGCGCAACTTTGTTGTGAAATTCTATCAAAGAATTTGCGGACTTTCTATCAGAATTAATATTGACTGCAGATAAAGTACTAATTGTTGGTGATTTTAATATACACATCGATAATGAAAAAGATGCATTGGGATTGGCATTTAAAGACATTGTAAATTCAATTGGAGTTAGACAACACGTGTCAGGACCTACTCATCGTCGTAATCATACTCTAGATCTAATATTATCACACGGAATAGATGTTGATGCCGTTGAAATTCTGCAGCAGAGCGATGACATCTCAGATCATTACCTAGTCTCGTGTAATTTGCATTTAGCCAAGGCTGCAAAGCTGACTCCGTGTTTCAAATATGTGAGACCTATCACTTCTGCTACTAAAGATTGCTTTATTAATAATCTTCCTAATCAGTTTCATCATCTCAGCATCTCAGATAGCTTAGAAGAACTAGATATTACAACAGAAACGTTTAACTCTCTCTTTTCCAGCACTTTAGACACAGTTGCTCCGTTGCGCTTAAAGAAGATTAAAGAAAATAGTCCAACGCCGTGGTACAACGAGCACACTCGGGCCCTTAAGAGAGCAGCCAGAAAAATGGAGCGCAACTGGAAGAAAACAAAACTAGAGGTATTTCGCATTTCATGGAAGGAGAGCTCTATTGCTTACAGAGAGGCTTTAAAAGCTGCTAGATCTGCTTATTTTTCAACCCTATTAGAAGAAAATAAACATAATCCTAGGTATTTATTTGAAACGGTGGCTAAACTAACGAAAAATAAAGCTTCAAGCCCAGAAGTTTCCAAGCAACACAGCAGTAATGACTTTATGAACTTCTTCAATTATAAGATTGATAATATCAGGGACAAAATTATAACTATGCAACCGTCTACTACAGTATCGCATCAGGCAGTGCATTGTAGTCTCCCTGAGGAAAAATTTGATTCATTCGTTGCTATAGGAGAGGAAGAATTTACTAAACTCATTAAATCATCTAAATCTACAACATGTATGTTAGACCCTATACCGACTAAGCTACTGAAAGAAATACTTCCAGAGGTCATAGATCCTCTTCTTAATATCATTAATTCGTCTTTGTCTCTAGGATACGTACCAAAAAACTTTAAGCTGGCTATGATTAAACCGCTTGTTAAAAAAACGCAACTTGATCCTTCAGAATTAGTCAATTACAGGCCGATCTCGAATCTACCTTTTCTGTCAAAGATATTAGAAAAGGCAGTATCCTCACAACTGTGTTCCTTTCTTGAAAGAAATGATATCTGCGAGGATTTCCAGTCAGGATTTAGACCGTACCATAGTACCGAGACAGCTCTCGTTAGAGTCACAAATGATTTGCTCTTATCATCCGATCGTGGTTGTATCTCTCTATTAGTGTTACTTGATCTTAGTGCTGCATTTGACACCATTGACCACAACGTTCTTTTAAATAGATTAGAACATTATGTTGGCATTACGGGAATTGCACTAGCATGGTTTAAATCATACTTATCTGACCGTTATCAGTTTGTAGCAGTAAATGATGAGATGTCTCATCGATCACAAGTTCAGTATGGCGTACCACAAGGCTCAGTACTAGGACCGTTGCTGTTCACTCTGTACATGCTACCCTTAGGAGATATCATTAGGAAACATGGCATTAGCTTTCACTGTTATGCCGATGATACTCAGCTCTATATTTCTTCAAAACCTAACGAAACTTATCAATTCACAAAATTAACGGAATGCATAGCGGATATAAAAAATTGGATGACTTGTAATTTCCTACTTCTAAATTCTGAAAAAACAGAGTTTCTAATTATTGGACAAAAAACTTCCTCACGTAATAATCTAGAATACTGTCTAACACTCGATGGCTGCTCTGTTAAGTCTTCGTCGTCGGTTAGGAACCTGGGTGTGCTCTTTGATACCAATCTTTCATTTGAAAGTCACGTGTCTAGTATCTGTAAAACTGCATTTTTCCATCTTAAAAATATATCTAAATTACGCCATATGCTCTCAGTGACAAATGCGGAACAATTAGTTCATGCGTTCATGACCTCAAGGCTAGATTATTGTAATGCTCTACTGGGTGGTTGTCCTGCACGCTTAATAAACAAATTACAGCTGGTTCAAAACGCAGCAGCTCGAGTTCTTACCAGAACCAGGAAGTATGACCATATTAGCCCAGTTCTGTCAAAACTGCATTGGCTCCCTATTAAACATCGCATCAATTTTAAAATATTGCTGATCACTTACAAAGCACTGAATGGTTTAGCTCCGCAGTACTTGAGCGAGCTCTTAACGCATTATAGTCCGTCACGTCTATTGCGATCTCAAAATTCCGGCCAGTTGATAATACCTAGAATATCAAAATCGACTGCTGGCGGTAGATCCTTTTCCTATTTAGCACCAAAACTCTGGAACAGTCTTCCTACCATTGTCCGGGAAGCAGACACACTCTGTCAGTTCAAAGCCAGATTAAAGACACATCTCTTTGACCTAGCTTTCACATAATACATTATAGACTTCTATAATTTAATGTTAGGCTGCATAGATTAGGTCAGCCGGAACCGGGAACACTTCCCAAAAATCCTGATGTACTCGTTACATCATGAGAAGAATGGCATCTACGCTAATTTTAGTGTCTGTGTTTATCCTGAGGTTTTCCTGCAGCCTGCCGGATCCAGGCCGTATCCAGATCTGACGAAGGACCTTCGCCTGGACCGATGACAACGCAGTGCTGAAGTGCCAACTAGTCTCTCCCTATGGAGGATCCCACTACCACTCTACAGATAAGGCGTTTTCGGGAAAATCCGTTTCGCGTTCCTACCCCAAAGCAACAAAATAAAATAAAATTCTTTATCAAAATTTATAGGGAAAGACAAGTACTTTGTTTAGGCTTGGCTTGTAGGGAATTCCAAACCTGCATATATTCAAACGCACATAACTATAGAACCCATTCTAAATGCTCATGTGAACGCCATCAGTGTTTCTCACAGGTTCGCGTTTAAAGTCTGTGTAGAGGGAATGGTGTCGTCTTAGCGGCCCCTAATTTAATAACAAATGATCATTGCGACGGAAGCAAATCAATCAAAACTAACTTTAGATGGAAATAACTTAACTCTGCTGTAAAGCCGAAACAATCTCTGTTACCTTAAATTATACGCTTATCTCTGTAAAGCTGCTTTGAGGCAATCTACGTTGTTAAAAGCGCTATATAAATGAAGATGACTTGACTTGACTTGAAAGTGAGCAACAATCATTTCTGTGATCTGATGATTTCTTGGAATTATTATAGGATGTTTCACAGAATCTGGAAAGGTTGAGAGGCAAAGTCTACCTCCCACCCTGAGTAAACCATCTTTATCCATGAAAGGGTCAAGAGAGTACAATGCACTCCGAGATGAGATATTTCTTCCACTCTTAATCACTTTCAGATCATCCTTGTAGGAAGTATCTTGCAGACATTTGATTATGTGAAGTTCTGCCTTTTGACGCTCAAGCATAGTACTGAGATGATTAGATTTGTCTTTGTTAGCTCTCCTTAAAAGACGAGCTACAGCTCTGACTGCCTTTGACCAAGAAGAAAACTTTGAAAGAAGGTCTATCAAGCTCAGATTCCTTGTGCAATCAGTATTCAAAGCACAACATATTTTTACCTCTGGATCTCCAAGCAGAAGTTCAGGAACATGTTCTTCTGGTACAGACATTTCTTCATCCCACAAGAACTTAGGATCAGTGAACCAGTTTGAGGTGAATAACTCCTTCGCTGTTAAACCTCTGGATGCATGATCAGCAGGGTTTTCCTCTGTTGGAACATATTTCCACTGCTGGGGAGTCGTACTGAGATGTATTCTTTGCACTCGATTGGCAACAAAAGTGTGAAATCTGCGTGCCTCATTACTTATATATCCCAATACTACTTTGGAGTCTGTCCAGAATGTCTCCTTGACAACAGCATAGTCCAGTTCTCTCTTAAGCATACTGCTCACTTTAACAGAAACGACGGCAGCTGTTAACTCTAATCTGGGAATTGTTGTAACTTTAAGAGTTGCAACTCTTGATTTCCCAACAACCAATGCACAGTGAATATCTCCATCCTCATTTTTGAGTCTCAAATATGAACACTGACCATATCCATGGACACAAGCATCAGAAAAGTGGTGCAATTCAATTTGAATAGCTCTTCCAAAACTAGAGGGTGCATATGTTCGTGGTACATCTATTTTCTGCAGATGGTTTAAATCTCGTCTCCATCGCTCCCACCTTAAATTCAGTTCATTTGATAGAGGGTCATCCCATCCACTGCCACGCTTGCATACATCCTGCAGTATTCCTTTTCCACTCAACAGCACGGGTGCAATAAGTCCCAGAGGATCATAAACGGAAGCAACAGAAGACAAGATGCCACGTCGAGTAACAGGTTGATCCTTTAACTGAACTTTAAACTTAAAACAGTCCGATTCTCTTTCCCATTGTATGCCAAGAGTTCTTTCCAGGGGTAACTCGTCAAATGAAAGATCAACATTCTTCACATCAGAGATTCTTTCTGAGATGGGAATGCTATCCAGCACTACTTTACTGTTTGACACAAATTTGTGGAGCCGTAGGCCACCTATAGCACAAAGCTGCCGTGCCTCATCTGCAACTTTAACAGCTTCTTCAGCATTCTCCACACTGATCACTCCATCATCCACATAGAAATTTCTTCTCACAAACTGTGAACCTAGTGGATACAACTCACTGTTTTCAGTTGCAAGATGTTTCAAACCATAATTTGTGCACCCTGAGGATGAGGTGGCACCAAAGAGATGAACCTTCATGTGAAACTCACTTGCAGGCTGGTTGAGATCGCCATCTTTCCACCATAGGAAGCGCAGGAAGTCTCTATCAGATTCGTCGACATGAAACTGGTGGTACATTTTCTCTACATCACACATGAGTGCAACGGGATGTTGACAAAATCGAATCAAGATGCCATTTAGACCGTTTATCAGGTCGGGACCTTGAAGCAGGAAATCATTTAAAGAATACCCCCTATACCTGGCTGAGCAATCAAACACTACCCGCAATTTATCTGCCTTTTTTGGATGGAAGACACCATGGTGCGGTATGTACCAGGTTTCTCCCTCCTTGCCGCTGTCACGTACTTCCTCCGCATCTCCTCTCTGCAAGATTTCATTCATGAATTCATCATAACGTTTTTTATACATCTCATCTTTAGTCATCTTCCTTTTGAGATGGTTGAGTCTGATAATGACACCTTGTTTATTGTTTGGTAAGTTAGGCCTCACTTTAAAAGGAAGTGGCATTTGGTAATGGCCATGAACATTCCTCTGTATACCTTCCTTTAATTTCTCAAGAAAAAGGATGTCATCCTGGGAAACCTTTGCACTCTCTTCTTCAGTGTCTTTAAAATCACTCTCAAGGACACGAATGACATCACCTGGCATGATAGAAGGGAGCTCCTTAACCGCAATGCGGTGAGACAATCTATTGATTTCAGGTAGATCAAGGTGTGGTGAAGAACAACCTACTATACTCCATCCTAAGTCTGTCTGAATGGCGTAGGGTTCATCATCACCTCCCACAATTACTTCTCTGGGGATCATTGACCTTGAAAAATTGTAACCTATTAAGAGAGCAACATCACAGTTCTGTAATGGAGGTATCCTGTCCGCAATGACAGTGAGATGATTCCAGTTTTTAGCGACTTCACAAGTTGGAATATGGCTACGATTAGCTGGTATGCAGTCTTTGGTGTAAGCGGGTGGTAAATCAATATAATTATCAGATTCGTATGCTCTCACTTGGAGTCCTGATACTCTCTCACTCTGCAGGATAGTATCTTTTCCAAGCATGGTGGTAAGCTTCAATCTTACTGGAAACGTTGTTGCCTGTAGAGCATCGCACACTTCTCTGTCGATAAACGTAGTATCACTCTGAGAATCCAAAAGTGCATATATCAGCTTCTCACAACTTGGATTTTGTTTTACAGATACCCAGACAGGTACAATCATTGAAGTATAAGCATTTCGCTCTTCCGCGTTTACACTCAAAGTCACTGCATTCATTGTACCATCAGGGTCACTTTGAGTCTGAACTGCAGAAGATAAAGTCTTTACCACTTTCACAAAGTTGTCGTTGTGTAAACTAGTTGGATGCTTCCTTTTACAGGTATTACAAATGAGACGACAACGACACTCCTTTGCACTGTGACCAGACTTCAAGCATCCATAGCAAAGCCTCTTCTCTTGAATAATTTTCCGTCGCTCCTCCAATGGTTTACTGAGAAAGCTGAAACAATTGTCAAGTTGATGGTTATCTTTCTGGCAAAGCATACACAACATTTTATTCACTGGTTTGACAGCTTTTTGACTCTCGATGTTTGCGTGAGTGGTGAAAACTCTAACTCTGTTTCTTGTAGTTGTTTTCAGATTTGACTTTTCAGTGAAAGGTTCTGCAACGTGAAGAGCATGAAATGAAGTAACTGGGTTGCAAGCAATCTCTGCTTCAGTAGACACAAAAGCAGCAAATTCTTTAAAAGTGGGATACTCGTGATCTCCAGAAAGAGATTGTGTGACTTGACGATTCCATCTGCCAATTGCCCAATCTGGTAATTTCAGCACAAGTTTCTGATTTTCTTGATAATCATTTAAAATTTGAAGGCCTTTGACATGTGGCATGGCATCTTGGCATGCATTTAAAAAGTCAGAGAAGGTTTGAAGACCAATGGCATCCTTTTGATGAATTTTAGGCCAGCTTGCCAGCTTTTCTCTGAACGCTTTTTGTATCACAAATGGTTGGCCGTAACGATCGTTCAGTCTGCTCCACGCATCTTTATAGGCTTCATCATCTGCTCTGAAGAATGTTCCTTCCAAAGCTTTCCTAGCAGGACCACTCACATAGCCTACTTCTTGAGGTAAAACATCTTATCAGCAGGAGAGACAGTTTTCTTGTCAATAAGTGCAGAAAAGGATTGCTTAAACTCAATGAAATGAATGGGGTCACCAACAAAAACAGGAGGCTCTGGCACCGGTAACTTACTCATGGTCAGGCCATCTTGAAATGCTTGAACAAGAAGCGGTATATCAGTTGCTGATGCTTCAACTCTCTCCCTTTTAGTTTCATGACACACCCTTTGAAACGTTTCTTGCTTTTTCACATTTGTTTGAGAGAAATCTGATTCTGATCCGTTTATACTGCTACAATCTTTGGACAAGTTAGTCTTCTCTTTCTCAACCTCTTGATTATAGACTTCTAGTTTAGCTTGAGCTGCTTTCAGATCCTTTTGCGCTTGAATCTGCTCTAGTTCCTTCAACTCGATGTCAAGAGCCCTTTTATGTTGTTCTTCTAACTGCTTTATCTTTTCTTTTTGCTTTGATTCTTCTAGCAAAACATTATATGCAGCTTGCTTAGCTGCCACTTCTGCCGCAGCGTCTACACGTTTGGCTTCTAAGCTTGATACAACAGAGCGATGACTAGAGTAATTACTAGTTTTCTGACTAACTCGTGAAACCGTTGAACCAAAGATTGAATGGGCATACTGATGGTCTAATAAGGTACGAAGACGACTTCTCTCCCTTTCACCATCAAAATCTCCATCTAAACCTGTTATTCTTTCATAAATGATTTTAATGATGTCAGCTGTAACTGCTTCACAAGCATCCATTTTTCTCCTCATTTCAATAGCAGGTGATACACGCTCTCTAAAGTCTTTGTAAGCACTCAGAACTTTGTTTTTGGCCGCCTCCAAAGTATCAATCAAAATAGCTAACTGAGTCCCTAGTGCGTCTGATTTAAGATGCTCACGTGCACTACGAGCTTCTATTTTCCATTGATTATATAAAGATACAACCTTTTTCTCCTTCTTTGATAGCTCTTCTTGCTGATACGCTAACATTTTTTCAGTAGGGACATGCGTGCGCTTTGAATGGCGTGTACTCTCACTTTGAGTTTCTACATGATGGCTCTCAGTTTGCCTATCTGCCTCCTTTGCACCTGCATCTGATTTTGACATTTTCAGTTCACCAAATTAGATAACATTATTCACATTTAAAATTCAAATCAATTTGTTGAAATATGTTCAGCAAGTTCACTTTAGCCACATGTGCTGAAACATAACCCTTAAAAGTGAAACTCGTTTGATACACTTTAGTCCATTAATATACGATCTACACGCGGCAATGTTCATTCACCCTTTAAATCAGACACGAAAAAATGAGAAAAGATTTCTCTTCAGAGCTCATTTCATATCTTTGTCTTTGGTACTCACTGCGATCCACCAAAAAATTTGGAACAGTTCACTTCCCTTAATCAGTTCATTAAATCGCTCCAACTGCTGCCCGTAGGTTTGTAGAGCCGTCCTCTTGAACTTCACTTGAAACTTGATCCATATAGAAAACAGTCAATCACCTAACGTTAGTCCACGACGAGCGCGCCGACATAAGTTCCTCCATCAACCATGGCGTTCCTTCAAGCAGTACAGCGGTTTGATGATGGCAAGCTTTTACTGTAGCTGCCTGGTTTAAGAAAGGTTGGACTCTTCGACTGATGATTCTCACACACTTTATTTGAATGTCCGTCATCACATACGATCACCGTCGGACACCATTGACTCGTTGAGAATCAACGTAAAAGCTTGTACAAAAGAAAACAAAATACCAAAATGAATAAACCTTGAAATTAACATACATCAAAACCAAATAAATAAAGATTAAAGACTTAAATATACATAAACAACAAAGCAACAACCAACAATTAATCTTGATACAAAGAAAATAAATCAAAACAAAACAAAGATAGCAGGAAGTCTATAACCGTACCTTGTTCTCCATTTAAACCAGGAGCTAAATCCTTTTAAACTCCTTGCAAACTGTAAACCTATGATACCACAAACATGTACGTCTGGGTCTCGTTCCATACTGAAATGTTTGGACCATATGCGCATTATATCCGCTCACGCGGGCGAACGTCAAAATAAAAGACCTCCGTTACCATAACACAAATGAAACCCAAAAAAAATAAATACCATACAAAAATAAACAAAAAAAATAAAATAATAATAATTAAATTTAAGGACTATATTATTTACATACTTTCAAAACAGACAATATAACAAAGTCATTAACACACTTTATATTTCTCTCTTTGAATTATTTTGATGTACTGAAAATTAAATGTAATATTTGTTTCTTTCATGTCAGACCTGATGGAAGAGAGCGAGGAGAGTGAAGAACTGAGTGAAGTGGAGGAGGAGAGTGAAGAACTGAGTGAAGTGGAGGAGGAGACTGAAGAACTGAGTGAAGTGGAGGAGGAACATCATGTCCAACCTGGAGAAAACCCTTTGAGTCGCTCAAAGACTAAAAATAATTTTTTAAAGAAAAGAAGAGCCAAGAAATCTTTCACCTGCACTCAGTGTGGAAAGAGTTTCACAAAGAAAGGAAATCTTGAGCAACACATGAGGATCCACACCGGAGAGAAGCCGTTCTCATGTGATCAGTGTGGGAAGAGTCTCACAACCAAACAAAGTCTTGAGCATCACATGAGGATCCACACCGGAGTGAAGCCGTTCTCATGTGATCAGTGCGGCAAAACATTTCTTAGTGCATCACACCTGAAGAAACACCTGACAGTTCATACGAAGGAGAAGCCGCATTCATGTTCTGTGTGTGGAAAGAGGTTTTCACTGCTGCCTAATTTATACACACACCAGAAAATTCACACTGGTGTAAGAGAGTACATGTGCTTTGAGTGTGAGAAGACTTTTACTACAGCGAACTGTTTAAAACGGCACCAGAGAATTCACACTGGAGAAAAACCTTACAAGTGTTCACACTGTGACAAGAGATTCAGTCAGTCAGCAAATCTGAAAACACATGAGAGGATCCACACTGGAGAAAAACGTTACAAGTGTTCACACTGTGACAAGAGATTCAGTCAGTCATCATCTCTGATAAAACATGAGAGGATCCACACTGGAGAGAAGCCTTACAAGTGTTCACACTGTGACAAGAGATTCAGTAACTCATCACATCTGAAAACACATGAGATGATTCACACTGGAGAGAAGCCTTACAAGTGTTCACACTGTGACAAGAGATTCAGTCAGTCAGCAAATCTGAGATCACATGAGAGGATCCACACTGGAGAGAAACGTTTCAAGTGTTCACACTGTGACAAGAGATTCAGTTGATCATCAGATCTGAAAACACATGAAAGGACTCACCCTGGAGAGAAACCTTACAAGTGTGATCAGTGCGGAAAGAGTTTCTCCTATAAAATTTACCTGGATCTACACATGGAGAAACCCCTTCACCACAGTCTGAGGAGAAAGAGAAAACTTAACATGGTTTGGACTAGGGATGCAAATTATCGATTAATTCATTAATCATTAATTGATTGACCTTATCGATTGATTAACGATTAACTGATAAGCGTCTATTTTCCTGAGAATGTAAATTTCTCACGGTATCAATAGTGTCTTTAACCCTCTGAGGTCGGCAATCACGCCGGCGGGATCTGCTCGGTTTTTTCCTTATCAGTTGAATTGAGACCCGAAATACTCTTTTGACTTTGATTTTACAAAACAAGTTTCATACATCAATCGATTCTGTTAAATGTGTATTATTTTTGTGTATACTCACAATAAAAACAAAGTGTTGTGCTTTTTGCCAAATAAAGAAAAATAAACACGAAGCGAGTTCTGCCTACTCTTCGTCAATGAAGTCAATTCTGAAACACTTCCGAAAATGAACTGTAACTCAGCGAATACTCAGTCAAACAGGCATATCCTCATATCCTCAAACATTGGAGTGTCCGTGCTCAACTAAGGCAGAGGCGACATTTATGCTAGTGAACCGAACAATGGTGTAATGATTCAGTTCGACTCCCAAGATGAGACGATGCTCACCCGACTGGCCAATAGGAACGTGGCCCCGCCCATGACACAAATTTCACAGCTAAAGCAAAATCCTGACACGAGAGCAAAAAATTGCATCGAGAGCAAAGAAAAGCGTTTTGAGAGAAACTTTTTTTTTTTTTTTGAGAAAATATTTTCACACTGATAGCAAAAAATATAGTATTTTGAGAGAGAAATAATTTTTAAAATATGATTTTTTTTATTTTTTATGTTCTATGAGAAAATACTTTCTCTCAAAACTTTTTTAGTCTCAAATATGATTATTTTTTGCTATTGGTATGAAAACTTTTTCTCTCAAATATTATTTTTTCTCTCATGAAATGCTTTTTTGCTATCAGTGTGATAACTTTTTTCTCAAACTTTTTTTTTTCTCTCAGATCATTTATTTACTCGCATGTAATAAAGACACAAATCTATCTCCATACACCTGTTGCATGTGAAACATTAAGCAACATAAAATAAATGTTAAATAAAAATCTACATGGGTAGGCTTAGCTTACAATATTAAGCCTACATATAATAATCTATCTGGTAAACTACTTGAATGAAAAACTTGAAACATTAGCAGCAGCAGCACTTATAACCCCCCTCGGTCTGAGAAAGGTAACAGTAATATTACTAGACCTGGAAACTTCAAATATAGAACTGAACACAACTTAAATCATCCCTGAGGAAGGTGACAGTAAAATTAGAGGGCGTCCCTCATTTACACTGTCAGTGAAATGTGACCAAATTCCGATTTTTTTCTCACATTTGACACAGATTTGATGTGTTCTATGACAGTGTAAACAGGAAAAAAACGCATGCATTCGGATAGATCGAGATCGGTTTCAGGCCTCATTCATATGTGGAATTAAATCTGTGCCAATGCGATTGTCATGTAAACAGGCAGGTCGGATTTTCTGAGGCATTAGGCAACGTCTCCGCAGTTTAATGATGAGAGAAACCCACGCGCATCTGCAAAGTGACGGATGACCCGACGAAACGTGTCGTACGAGGAATGTGGACAAACGTTGACACAACATATTGTTGTACACAACAAAATTTCGGACCCACTGCTCCTCGTTAAAGCCAATATTTAAAGCCAGTATGCTCCCACCAGTCCTGAGATCTCTCTCACACACAATAACTGAAGCATATGCGCAATGGTGGCACTTTTCGTCCTCCTTCGCCTCAAATTTGAAATGCTCCCACACTCCACTCCGTTTTGACCGCCTCATGTTTGGTCTCTTTTTTGCCGCCTCAGGTTTGTGTCGGTTCTCTCATCGCCCGCGAGAACCTCGTGTCACGCTCGCAATGTTCAATTAGCCGACAATTAATTTAATTTAATCGAGTAAATTCTTGTCGACAATTAATCAATAATCGATTAACCATTTACATCCCTAGTTTGGACCGTATTAACCAAAATAATTATTGGCATAACTGTCTCTTATAACCCTGCCTGTTTCATTGTCCTCAAAATGGCTTCAATGTCCCAGTCTTCCTCTACAATCCTTGGTTGCCTCTCTCTCCTCAGACAGGCAATGTTATGTTGCACAACACATGCAACTACAATGTCACATGCCCTTTGTGGAGTCACTCTGAGGTAATTCAGGCACTGGAACCTTGACTTGATGAGCCCAAATGCCATCTCTATACGAGCTATTGTGCGTGCATGGGCAATATTGTAGCTGTGCTGTGCCTCAGTCTGTGTCTCCTGATAGGGAGTCAAGAGATAAGACAGGCATGCATATCCCTTGTCTCCCAGCAAAACTCCTTAGAATTCACCTGAATCGAATTTTTAAATTTTTATTAAAGGGGTCATATAATGGTGCATGCACTTTTACAAGTTGATTGCACTGAATTGTCTGTTGGCAGTGCCTGTACACAACCATCCTATCATGATAAAAATCCATCCAGTGGTTTTGTTTTAATCTCCTTATATGTTTGACCCTCTCTGAAATCAAGCCGTTCGATATTGTGACGTCATAATATCCAACGCCCCTCCCGCGATTGTGATTGACAGCCGTGTTTCAACACAAGACCCGCCCTGAGTGAGCTGTGACAGCTGTCGTCATAGTAGTCCGCCATTGTTGTTATGCTGGAGCAGAATGGCGTCTAAGCGATTGTGGTGTTCAGTTCTTAGATGTAATAAGGAACACAGCAGTCATTTTACTGTTCCGAAATCCGACCCGCTGAAGACGCAGTGGCTGAGTTTAGTTTTTGAAGGAAATATTCCCAACGATCAATCTAAATGCCATTATGTTTGCGCTAATCATTTCTCACCAGACTTCTTTTTAAACGAGTGTCAGTAGCCTATAAAGCTGAAAAACTAATCTGTACCAACTATTTGTGTGCCTGCTGCAATTCCAGAAGAAGTATAACGTTTTATTAACCTGTATATTAATCTTTGCAAATCGCTTGCACTTTATGATGAATGTGGCTAATGTTTACACTCATTACTGCATCGTAGGGTACATTACGGCATGTTTTCTATGTAACGACGTTCTCAAAACAACTCATAATCCTATACTGTATAATAATGAACAACGCTTTATGGTAATGTGTTATAAAAACTGTGTACAACAAATTATTAGGTAACGTTATCTTTCAACTACTGCTAGAAACAGTCAACACAGAGATAACGATACACAATAAGCATCATTGAGAAGCCTAACATTTACAAAAATAGTTTTTGAGCATCAATCTGTCAACGAACTAACCTATAAATAAGTAAAGCTAAACACGTAGCGTTTGTATCTCACTATTCTACCGTGCCAGTACATACAAGAATAGATCAAAATGGCATTGCGTTAACCAACCATTCAGAAACGTCCTGTCCGAGCCGTAATGGTCGAACTTCTTCTGGGCCGTGTGAAGAAAGGTGACGAGGCTCCACCTGAGAGTGTCATTGCACTCGCTTCAATCTCACCTCAAACTCGACGTCAACGCAGAAAGGGTCACAATAAAAAGCCTGCAAAAGCTGCCGAGGAACTTCCTGGTTTGCTAAAACACATGACAATCTAAACATTGTTTTGAATAAAGAGTACTCTGTCTATCCCTGTTTCTCCCAAGTCACATGAGAGAACAGTGACAAGGGTCTGTGTCCAGACATACAAAGGAGCTATTGTATTCTCAGAAGGACAGTCATGCGGGTATAGAAAATAGACTACGCTAGCTGGGATCAGCTGTTGTGCATGTGATGTTTAGTCTATTTGTGCTTACAGTAAATATGATGTAGACACCTCAATTCAGGATATAAAAGGAAGAAATCTGGACGGGAAGATCGCTCTTCCTTGTAATCTCCAGCCCGGAACCCCTGCACTCCGGGTACAAGAAGCCATTAATTGCCTAGCTAACATTACTCTGTTAGTTCAGAACTTTATTATATTCTGTAACAAGTTTTCTTTTCATTTTGATTCTTTTAATAAATATTGTTCAGCATTTATTACAATCATTTGACTGGAACTTGGAATTCTTGAGTACGTCTCCACTTTTCTTCCCTGGACCAGAAGGATCCTAACCGGGAGAAAACTACCAGAGGGTGAGCATTCATTTCTGTTAAAGAAGATGTATGCACTGTTTGATTGATTGATAGCCTAGCTTACAACAGGGTTATTGTTGTATAGCGAACACGGTTGAAGAGTACCTAAAAAGGTAGATTTATACTACAAAGGGGAGATTTATTATATTCATAATTCTTATTATCTTTATAATAAAATACGAATTTGTAGAGACTGTTCACCTAACTCTTAAAAGTTCGACTAAGAGATAGGCTCCTTAGTTACCGCGGGATTATTTATATGTCCTGGTAGGATGTAAAATAATTTGGAACGGTATTAATCGAAAGAAATCTTTTACAGCCGTCATCTTGTTCAGAGTCCGAATCAGGTTTAAATTGGTATGGTTGCAAAGACGTATCCCCAGAAACTCCCGTTGCCATTATTGTTCCAAAATATAACCTCAACTCAACTCAAGTTGTCAAGGCAACGGTCCACGTGCGTTGTTTCAGAACGCCCCACAGAACAGAGGGGCGGGGTGAGCAAAGCTCATTATCATTTAAAGACACATGCACTGAAACGGCGTGCTGAAAACAGAGCTGTTTTTGACCAGGTAAAATGAGTGTTTTCTTACAATACTAATGAGAATTTTTTAAGTATATTACAAACTTTTAATTTAGACCCTAAAGAAACATATTAGCTTGTACAAAAATGGCATTATATGACCCCTTTAACGGCCAATACTCTTTTCAGGATTGCGCTACGAGATGGGGCACCAAATCAGGTTCAAATTGGTATGGTTGCAAAGACGTATCCCCAGAAACTCCCGTTGCCATTATTGTTCCAAAATATAACCTCAACTCAACTCAAGTTGTCAAGGCAACGGTCCACGTGCGTTGTTTCAGAACGCCCCACAGAACAGAGGGGCGGGGTGAGCAAAGCTCATTATCATTTAAAGACACATGCACTGAAACGGCGTGCTGAAAACAGAGCTGTTTTTGACCAGGTAAAATGAGTGTTTTCTTACAATACTAATGAGAATTTTTTAAGTATATTACAAACTTTTAATTTAGACCCTAAAGAAACATATTAGCTTGTACAAAAATGGCATTATATGACCCCTTTAACGGCCAATACTCTTTTCAGGATTGCGCTACGAGATGGGGCACCAAACAAAAAATGGTGGAAAGGGTTTTGGAGCAAATCCCGGCTATCAGAAGAGTTTTGGATGACCGGAGACACCAACATCTAAATCCAAGCTGTCAGGACATCGCTGTCCTTGAGTCCGTGAATGCAGCACTGAAACCCGCGGCTGAGTTTACGGATCTGCTGTCCGGCGAAAGCTACGTTACAGTGTATTCCCATTAATATTTACCTTTTTTAGCACACCAGGGTGACTAGGAACATGAAATTGTCCAGCTATGACTTCTTGTTTCACAGGAGTTTAAATATGAGGAAGCACAAAGGCCAAATTCCCTGAATCATCCATCACAATGAATAAAACCAAAGAATATAGTTCTGATGTGCAGCAAAAGATTGTTGAGCATCACAAAATAGAAAGTGGCTGTAAGAAAACATCTAAAGAATTGAAAATCCCCATTTTGAACATCAGGGCAATAATTAAGAAGTTATAATCAACTAAAGATGTTACGAATCTGTCAGGAAGAGGACGTGTGTCTATATTATCTTAATGGATAGTGAGGAGGATGGTTTGACTGGCCAAAGACTCTTCAAGAATCACAGATGAAGAATTGCAGAGATTACTGGAGTCTTGGGGTCAGAAAGTCTTTTTGGCAGCAAACCCAGCAAATGTGTTTGGTGCAAACAGGGATGAAGAGTACCCCATGCCTACGGTTAAATACACTGCTGGATCTTATATGTTGTGGGCCTATTTATTTGCTGGAGGTCCTGGACATCTTGTTCAGATACATGGTATTATGGATTCTAGCAAATACAAACAGATAAAAAAAATCAAAAACCTGACGGCCTCTGCTAGAAATCTTATAATGGGCCGAGGTTGGATCTTCCATCAGGACAACGGTCCAAAACAAACATCAGAATCAACACAAAAATGGATAACTGAGCACAAAATGAAGATTCTTGCCATGACCGTCCCAGTTCCCTGACCTGATGAGTGGAGTGAACTGAAGAGAAGAAGCACCAACATGGATCTGGGAATCTGAAGGATCTGGAGAGATTCTGCATGGAGGAATGGTCTCTGATCTCTTGTCAGGTGTTGTCCAAACTCATTAGGCATTATAGGAGAAGACTCAGATCTGTTATCTTGGCAAAAGGAGGTTGCAAAAAGTATTTAATAACAGGGTGCCAACAATTATGGCCAGCGTGTTTTGGAGAAAAACATTTATTTTATAATGTTATTTACCCCCACTTTCAATTATTTTACTTCAATGTAAGGTTAGATTTTTGTAAAATTTTTTAATGAAAGATCAAAAGGATAAACAATGCAGATTTATTTTTTATAGCCATTTTTATCATATTTATCAGGGGTGCCATCAATTTTGACCACGACTGTATATATGACCTACCCCAACCCCATCCCTAAACCTACCCGTCACTGGGGTTAATACCATTTATGAGTCTTCCCCTACCATCCTAGGAAAAAAAATATCGCTCCCCAGATGTAGATATACATTTTGCTTCGTTTCGGGATATTTCTGCCAACAAGTTCACACAAGATACCAACCGATACATCCTCTGTAAAATGGGCGTGTCAAGAACACTTCTGGGTTTTTTAACCGTTCTTGCCAAAATGCAAACACATGTATTGGGACAGTACTTGGGCAGCGACTGATGACGTTTCACAAGTCCACAAGAACACAAGTACAGACAAGAATGCATATTGAGAAAGATACGCAGTTTTTCCGTTTTTCCATGAGCACCACCTACTGTCAGAGATTGACACTGCATTTACTGACATTTTTTGCATTGGTCTGAACAGACAAATCTCATGTGAATTTAGTGCCGAACATTCGTGTTAATGTGAAAATGTCCTGTCGCTCATCGTGGCTGTTGGGAAATTAACTAAATATGAGCTACTGTGTTGATGTGGTTTCTCCACTGCATGGATCTTTAGGTGTTGCTTTAGGTGACTTTTAAAATAGAAACTCGTCCCGCACTGATCACACGTGTGTGGCTTCTCTCTGCTGTGGATCCTCTCATGTGTTTTCAGAGATGATGACTGACTGAATCTCTTGTCACAGTGTGAACACTTGTAGGGTTTTTCTCCAGTGTGAATTCTCTGGTGCCGTTTTAAACATTTTGCTGTATTAAAAGTCTTCTCACACTCAAAGCACATGTACTCTCTCACTCCAGTGTGAGTTTTCTCATGTGTGTGTAAATATTGCCGCAGTGAAAAACCCTTTCCACACACAGAACATGAATGTGGCTTCTCCTTCGTATGAACTGTCAGGTGTTTCTTCAGGTCTGATGCACTAAGAAATGTTTTGCCACATTGATCACATGAGAACGGCTTCTCTCCTGTGTGGATCCTCATGTGAACATTAAGAGTATGTTTTTGTGGGAAACTTGTTCCGCATTGATCACATGTGAACGGCTTTTCTCCTGTGTGTATTTTCATGTGTTCTTTAAGGATTGAAGATTGACTGAAACTCTTCCCGCACTGATCACATGAGAACGGCTTCTCTCCAGTGTGGATCCTCATGTGAACATCAAGAGTATGTTTGAATGTGAAATTGTTTCCACATTGATGGCATACATGCGGCTTCTCTCCAGTGTGGATCCTCTCATGTGATCTCAGATATGATGACTGACTGAATCTCTTGTCACAGTGTGAACACTTGTAAGGTTTTTCTCCAGTGTGAATCCTCTGGTGCAGTTTTAAATTGTTTGCTGTAGTAAAAGTCTTCTCACACTCAAAGCACATATACTCTCTCACACCAGTGTGAGTTTTCTCATGTCTATGTAAATATTTCAGCAGTGAAAAACTCTTTCCACACACAGAACATGAATGTGGCTTCTCCTTCGTATGAACTTCCAGGTGTCTCTTCAGGTCTGATGACCTAAGAAATGTTTTGTTGCATTGATCACATGAGAACGGCTTCTCTCCGGTGTGGATCCTCATGTGATGCTCAAGACTTTGTTTGGTTGTGAAACTGTTTCCACACTGAGTGCAGGTGAAAGATTTCTTGGCTTGTCTTTTCTTTAAAAATGTCTATTTAGTCTTTGAGCAACTCAAAGGTTTTCCTCCAGGTTTGACATGATGTTCCTCCTTCACTTCCCTCAGTTCTTCACTCTCCTCCTTCACTTCACTCAGTTCTTCACTCTCCTCCTTCACTTCACTCAGTTCTTCACTCTCCTCCTTCACTTCACTCAGTTCTTCACTCTCCTCCTTCACTTCACTCAGTTCCTCACTCTCCTCCTTCACTTCACTCAGTTCTTCTCTCTCCTCCTTCACTTCACTCAGTTCTTCTCTCTCCTCCTTCACTTCACTCAGTTCTTCACTCTCCTCCTCCACTTCACTCAGTTCTTCACTCTCCTCGCTCTCTTCCATCGGGTCTGACATGAAAGAAAAAAATATAAAATTTAATTTCATTCATTACCACTTAATTCGCCATGAACTTGTTTGTTTCTTGTATTATTTTATGCAATCAGAAACACTCAAACCGGTCGCGCTTTGTATCTCTCTGTGCAAATCCTTCCTTCCCGCTCTGCCAGAAAGCAGCTGTCATTTACTGACGGAAAGCATGACAATAACCGCAATAAAGCCGTATATTGTCGAAAAGCGCATGTTGTCTTTTTTTAGGAGCAATTTGAATGGTTTTGATAGTGCAAACGGTTAAAGAGTTACGGTAAAATAAATACAGCTTGCTGGTTTGTGCCGGTGACGACACAGCTGAATTAAAAGGGTTAAAAGAGATAATTATAAAGTGAAAGGACATGAAAGTGAGCCCTGATGTAATAGTAGAAAGTAGACAACTGCTATAAAATATTATGATAATTTGATGCCTTTTTATAAATTGATTATATGTATTTATTCATCCATGAATGAGGTAAATTTATCCATCCATCCATCTTCTTCCGCTTATCCGGGGCCGGGTCGCGGGGGCAGCAGTCTAAGCAGGGATGCCCAGACTTCCCTCTCCCTAGACACTTCCTCCAGCTCTTCCTGGGGGACACCGAGGCATTCCCAGGTCAGCCGGGAGACATAGTCCCTCCAGCATGTCCTAGATCTTCCCTGGGGTCTCCTCCCGGCGGGACATGCCCGGAACACCTTCCCAGGAGGCATCCGGAACAGATACCCGAGCCACCTCATCTGACCCCTCTCGATGTGGAGGAGCAGCGGCTCTACTCTGAGCTCCTCCCGAGTGACCGAGCTTCTCACCCTATCTCTAAGGGATCGCCCAGCCACCCTGTGGATAAAGCTCATTTCGGCCGCCTGTATCTGGGATCTTGTCCTTTCGGTCATGACCCAAAGCTCATGACCATAGGTGAGAGTAGGAACGTAGATTGACCGATAAATCAAGAGCTTCGCCTTGTGGCTCAGCTCCTTTTTCACCACGACAGACCGCTACATCGACCGCATTAGGGCAGAAGCTGCACCGATCCGCCTGTCGATCTCCCGTTCCATCCTTCCCTCACTCGTGAACAAAACCCCAAGATACTTGAACTCCTCCACTTGAGGCAGGAACTCTCCACCAACCTGAAGTGGGCAAACCACCCTTTTCCGACTGAGAACCATGGCCTCGGATTTGGAAGTGCTGATTCTCATCCCAGCCGCTTCACACTCCTTCAAGATCCTGGTCTGATGGGGCCAACATGAAAACATCATCTGCAAAGAGCAGAGATGAAATCGTATGGTCCCCAAACCTGACACCCTCCAGCCCCTGACTGCGCCTGGAAATTCTGTACATAAAAATTATGAACAGAACTGGCGACAAAGGGCAGCCCTGCCGGAGTCCAACATGCACCGGGAACAAGTCTGACTTACTGCCGGCAATGCGAACCAAGCATGAACTGAGAATCAAATTTTCCTTGAGCTTTTCACATATAAGTGGTCATCATATTATAAGAATATCCTGTAAGTTTCAGAACTGAAAAAAATTCCCTTGTTAGTCCAATAAAAGCTTGTATTGACACCAGGCACAGCGAACGACAAAGTGGGGATCTATGACGTCAAAGGGTATCAAACCCCGCCTCCACAGAAGATGATCAACGCCTACTTCAACACCGACTCACGTGTCGTGTACTGACGGGCATCAATGCGGCACACTCATAAAAACCGAGCATTTCAGGAGCTCAAAACCAGGGTAGAAAATTCACAAGCTCAAAGTGTAGAGTGGCCCCAGCTTTAACTAGATTTAAATTAACATTTTTATTAGCATTATCTGTGTCCTACATGTTTCACTCAACACTGTCTCCTGACATGATTTCCTCCTTTCACAAATAGAAAATAAAAATTGACAATTCTTAGAATTGTGACACACAGGAAGTGACATCATCTGGGCTCTTTCTGCTGCATGGTGGGAAGACAAGAAAATAATCTCAATCCAATGGGCTTGTTTGAGATGCCTCGCCTGAATTGCACAAGACTAGGTGCTGCAGTGAGGGGAGGAGTGAAGAAAGTGCAGGCGAGACGAACAGATCTTTCTTTTCTCATAGTGGATTTGACACCTATGAGATCAGGCGGATATCGCGGGATTCACGCTTGTGCACGGTGTTGCTAATAAACTGGATCTAATTTAAGTTCTGTTGCTTTTATCTGAAAATAAATATAATGATAATTACATACCCCAAAGACGTGTTTATCAATCATTTTTACTTTAATACAGACATTTGTTTACATGATATCAGAGTTTTAAAATCAAACAGTTTAAAAGAGATCAATACATCACGGTTGTTTAAACCAATGAGAATTAAGCTGTGTCGTCAGCAAGTCGTTTCCCATCATGCTTTTGATCATCAGTGCAACTGCAGAATCTGACACGTCCATCAGAGCAAGGCGGACCGCACTCGGACACATTTCTAACCGGCATGCATCTCGCGCTGATCAACGGTGATCAGTTCTGCACAGATTTTGCACATCTCAAACAAGCCTATAGTCTCAGTTTTTACACAAACTGTACCGCATTGATCTAGTGGTGTGCGATATACATCATTTGCGATAATATCGTAATTGTTGTTTAAACGATATGCACAATCGAGTATGTCACTCATTTTCAGAAACCACTCAAAACGCTGCATCAATTGTTCACGAATTGACGGCGTGCAAGGCTGCACACGTGACACGTGCATTCAGAGCATGCGGTGCTTGACAGAAGTTAAAATGAGCAAAAAAATGTGAGAGAAGAAGATATTCAAAACACCAGCAAACTCACAATCCAAGCTAGATTTAATTCCTATATGTGGGTCGTCAACACTAGCATGGAGGTGGTTTGGTTTTGAAAGGCCAGATGTTCTGCAAAATGTGCCGAAAATAGGTTACAGTCAAAAGCAGCTCAACCACCAATCTCTTTCACCATCTTCCAACTACCCACCGCACTGAATATGAGGATTATGAAAAGCTTCGGGAGTCAGCCGAACACGACGCGCCTGCAGCTGACAGGGTAAAATAAAAAATAAAAAACACGCAACAAACTTTGGCCGATTAATTTACCAAGAAAGTTCCTTACGACAGAAAAAGCGACAGATGCCAAGATGGTGAACGTGATTTTACCAAGTACCCCATGTTCCTGGATCAACATCTTCTGGAACGACTTTCCAAACAACCAATCAGATTTGAGGGACAAGTTTACAGTTTATGATAAGTTTAGGCTTAGAACCAGGGTGAGGTGCTTCAACATCAGTGTCATTCACCTATCATTTCCCTCTGAGTTTAGGGAAAAGTTATGGGTAGGGTTAGGTTTAGTGGTAGGGATAGGGTAAGGACTAAATTTTGGGACAGGAATGTTATTCCAGGATCAACAAAATATGGTGATCCAGGAACATGTCTTACTTGGCAAAATCACAGTGACCATGGCAAGATATAACAAACGCTGTCACCAATTACATTGCCAGAGACATGGTTGTTGGGAAAATTCGTTTCGCGTACCTACCCCGAAGTGACAAAATAAAATAAAATTCAGTATAAACATTTATAAGGAAAGACCAGTACTTTGTTTAGGCTTGGTCTGTAGAGAATTACAAACCTGCGCACATACAGTGAGGAAAATAAGTATTTGAACACCCTGCTATTTTGCAAGTTCTCCCACTTGGAAATCATGGAGGGGTCTGAAATTGTCATCGTAGGTGCATGTCCACTATGAGAGACATAATCTAAAAAAAAATCCAGAAATCACAATATATGATTTTTTAACTATTTATTTGTATGATACAGCTGCAAATAAGTATTTGAACACCTGTCTATCAGCTAGAATTCTGACCCTCAAAGACTTGTTAGTCTGCCTTTAAAATGTCCACCTCCACTCCATTTATTATCCTAAATTTGATGCACCTGTTTGAGGTCGTTAGCTGCATAAAGACACCTGTCCACCCCATACAATCAGTAAGAATCCAACTACTAACATGGCCAAGACCAAAGAGCTGTCCAAAGACACTAGAGACAAAATTGTACACCTCCACAAGGCTGGAAAGGGCTACGGGGAAATTGCCAAGCATCTTGGTGAAAAAAGGTCCACTGTTGGAGCAATCATTAGAAAATGGAAGAAGCTAAACATGACTGTCAATCTCCCTCGGACTGGGGCTCCATGCAAGATCTCACCTCGTGGGGTCTAAATGATCCTAAGAAAGGTGAGAAATCAGCCCAGAACTACACGGGAGGAGCTGGTCAATGACCTGAAAAGAGCTGGGACCACCGTTTCCAAAGTTACTGTTGGTAATACACTAAGACGTCATGGTTTGAAATCACGCATGGCACGGAAGGTTCCCCTGCTTAAACCAGCACATGTCAAGGCCCGTCTTAAGTTTGCCAATGACCATTTGGATGATCCAGAGGAGTCATGGGAGAAAGTCATGTGGTCAGATGAGACCAAAATATAACTTTTTGGTCATAATTCCACTAAACGTGTTTGGAGGAAGAAGAATGATGATGAGTACCATCCCAAGAACACTATCCCTACTGTGAAGCATGATGCTAGCTTTGGGGGTGTTTTTTTGCACATGGGACAGGGCGACTGCACTGTATTAAGGAGAGGATGACCGGGGCCATGTATTGCGAGAATTTGGGGAACAACCTCCTTCCCTCAGTTAGAGCATTGAAGATGGGTCGAGGCTGGGTCTTCCAACATGACAATGACCCAAAGCACACAGCCAGGATAACCAAGGAGTGGCTCTGTAAGAAGCATATCAAGGTTCTGGCGTGGCCTAGCCAGTCTCCAGACCTAAACCCAATAGAGAATCTTTGAAGGGAGCTCAAACTCCGTGTTTCTCAGCGACAGCCCAGAAACCTGACTGATCTAGAGAAGATCTGTGTGGAGGAGTGGGCCAAAATCCCTCCTGCAGTGTGTGCAAACCTGGTGAAAAACTACAGGAAACGTTTGACCTCTGTAATTGCAAACAAAGGCTACTGTACCAAATATAAACATTCATACAAATAAATAGTTAAAAAATCATACATTGTGATTTCTGGATTTTTTTATTTTTATTATGTCTCTCACAGTGGACATGCACCTACGATGACAATTTCAGACCCCTCCATGATTTCTAAGTGGGAGAACTTGCAAAATAGCAGGGTGTTCAAATACTTATTTTCCTCACTGTATCTTCTAGTCAGTTATCTTCTCCTGTAGCTCAAACAGTAGAGTGTTGGCGCTTATTATTATTATTAGAATTTATTAGGATTAACCCCTTGAGAGGTATCATCTCGTTTTCGAGGGGGTCCTTACAATGAAACAATTACAACTTAAAGAACATAAGATTACAATTAACAATACATCAACAAAGAGGCAAACTACAAAACACCACAAAAAAAAAAGCAACAGTACACAACAACAACAACAGTTTCAGTGATAGCATGTGCAATCTACTTTAAAATAAGATAATAAAGATTGTTTAAACAACCGAAATGAAGTAATCTATCTATCTACACTGTAGTGGATCTAATATCTACAGGCAAATTTTTCCAGTCTAATATGGCTTTAAACATAAATGCTCTCTAACCAATTGTTTTTTTAACACGAGGAATGAGAAAGTAAGTCTGGACAGAATGCCTAACTTGATGGTTTGAAGAAAAGAGTACAAAGTATTGTTGTAGATAACTAGGATAATCAAATACATTTAAATATAAATTGGAGCCAGTGAATCTGCCTTCTCACATTCAAAGATGGCCACTGAAGTGCATCATACATTGTACAGTGGTGAGTGGAAAAAGAACATCCTAAAACGAATCTGCAAATTCTATTATATGCCGAATTAAGTGAGACCAGATCAGATTTTAATGCCGTCTGATAAACCACATCACAGTAATCAAAAAACGGAAATATTAATTGAGCAACTAGTTTCTTACGAACAATATAAGAGAAGCAATTTCGAGATCGATGCAAAATACTCATTCCAACATTGACTTTTCGTAAAACATGATTAATGTGTGGTTTAAAGGAAAGTTTAGAATCAAGCCATACGCCAAGATATTTAATAGTGTCAACTCTATGCAGAAGAGTACCGTCTTTACATGATATAACACAAGAACAGGTTTTGGAATTAAGTTTGTCTAGAACCAAAAATCATAGTATATGACTTGGTTTTAATAAGCACTAATTTGTTAGCCAAAAACCAGTCTTGTAAACTATTAAAATCCGATTGAAGAGATAATTGAATTTGTATAGGATCAGAATTACATGTATATATGACAGTATCATCCACATAAATTTGAACCTGACAGTTTTTAAGAAGTAATGGTAGATTATTTACATAATTAGAAAAAAGAAGTGGTCTCAAAACTGAACCTTGAGGCACACCTCTTTGCTGAATCAGAAAATCAGATTTATTCCCATTTATAATCTTATAGAAATGCCAAAAATTGCAGTGTGTAGCAAGTATGACAAGCGGGAGTCAGAAACAGACCTTGTTTCACAAAACCAAGAATGCAAAGAACGGACTTATGTTCTTGGGGAGAACGAACTTGCTAGTTGTTCTTGGAAGAATGAACTCACAAGGTGACGAGCACACAGAACGCTGCTGACAGTTTGAGACGATGTGTTCTTGCTGGATAATACCCCCGCACAGACGCCGTCTGCAGTACTCAAACATAACGAGAATTATTGACGCTAACGGCCAGGCTTTATCGTCCAAGCCTACCCTCAGCTCAAGGGATTACTCTACAACTGTACACTACAATGTAATGTATATTCATACCAATAAAGCAACGCTTATGGAGATTCTCACTTCCGAAAACGTTTGAGCACATTTTCGATTCGCCATAAATTTTCGTGAAAATGCCAATATTTGAAATCTACAGTTGATTTATCGCATCAAATGTTCTCAAAAGTGAATTTAGTGATGAAATAGCGTAGAAAAACGACTTGCTGTATTAACCTGCCTCTCTTTCCTCGAATGCTGGGATATTTCTGCCGTCAAGTTCACACAAGTTACCAACCGATGCATCCTCTGTAAAATGGGCGTGTCAAGAACACTTCCGGGACTTTTAACCGTTCTTGCCAAAATGCAAACTTGTGTATTGGGACAGTACTTGGGCAGCGACTGATGACGTTTCATAAGTCCACAAGAACACAAGTACAGACAAGAACGCATATTGAGAAATGGCCAGAAAGATGCGCAACGCTGTTGTTTTCCGTTTTTCCATGAGCGCCACCTACTGTCAGAGATTGTCACTATTTACTTTTTTTTTGCATTAGTCTGAACAGACAAATCTCATGTGAATTTGGTGCCGAACATTCGTGTTAATGTGAAAATGTCCTGTCGCTCACCGTGGTTGTTGGGAAACTACCTTAGAAAAAACATGTTTCTCAGCACAAAGATGAGCTACTGCATGGACCACTGCATGGATCTTCATGTGTTGCTTCAGGTGACTTTTAAAAGAGAAACTCTTTCCACACTGATCACACGTGTGCGGCTTCTCTCCAGTGTGGATCCACTCATGTGATCTCAGATTTGATGAGTCACTGAATCTCTTGTCACAGTGTGAACACTTGTAAGGTTTTTCTCCACTGTGAATTCTCTGGTGCCGTTTTAACTTGGCCGCTGTAGTAAAAGTCTTCTCACACTCAAAGCACATGTACTCTCTCACACCAGTGTGAGTTTTCTCATGTCTACGTAAAGATTGCTGCAGTGAAAAACTCTTTCCACACACAGAACATGAATGTGGCTTCTCCTTCGTATGAACTGTCAGGTGTGCCTTCAGCTCTGATGACCTAAGAAATGTTCGGCTGCATTGATCACATGAGAACGGCTTCTCTCCGGTGTGGATCCTCATGTGAAGCTCAAGACCTTGTTTAGTTGTGAGACTCTTTCCACACTGAGCGCAGGTGAAAGATTTCTTTAAAAATGTCTTTTTAGTCTTTGAGCAACTCTCCTCCACCACTTCACTCAGTTCTTCACTCTCCTCCTTCACTTCACTCGGTTCTTCACTCTCCTCCTTCACTTCACTTAGTTCTTCACTCTCCTCCTCCCCTTCACTCAGTTCTTCACTCTCCTCCTCCACTTCACTCAGTTCTTCACTCTCCTCGCTCTCTTCCATCGGGTCTGACATGAAAGAAAAAAATATTAAATTTAATTTCATTCATTACCACTTCATTCGCCTTGAACTTGTTCTTTTCTTTTATTATTTTATGCAATCAGAAACACTCAAACCAGTCGTGCTTTGTCAAGTCAAGTCAAGTCAACTTTATTTATATAGCGCTTTTCACAATACAGATTGTATCAAAGCAGCTTCACAGGATTAAATAAAATAGTACATCAGTGTTTGTTTCTAGTTTAAAACATCCATGTTTGATAATGCTGATCAATAGTATTGTTGATTGATAAATTAAATTAAGTATCCCCAACTGAGCAAGCCAAAGGCAACAGTGGCAAGGAACCGAAAAACTCCATCAGGTGACCTAATGGAGAAAAAAAAAAAACCTTGGGAGAACCCAGGCTCAGTCGGGGGCCAGTTCTCCTCTGGCGTTTATGAAGTAAAGACCGGATTTTACTGTAAGATTAAAAATATTATATAAATGCCTGGCTGAAGAGATGCGTCTTTAATCTAGTTTTAAACTGGGAGAGTGAGTCTGAGCAACGAACAGTATCCGGAAGACTATTCCAGAGTTTTGGTGCTAAATGTGAAAATGCTCTCCCTCCTTTAGTTGATCTAGATATCCTAGGTATGACCAAAAGCCTCAAATTTAGTGATCTTAAAGAGCGTGATGGATTATAGGGCGATAGAAGATCCGTTAAATAGACTGGAGCTAAGCCGTTTAGGGCTTTATAAGTCAGTAGCAATACCTTGTAATTAATACGGAACTTTATAGGTAACCAATGCAGTGATGATAAAATTGGTATTATATGGTCAAATTTTCTTGATCTAGTAAGAACTCTAGCGGCGGCATTTTGGACTACCTGTAGCTTGTTTATTGAGGATGCAGGACAACCAGCCAATAAAGCATTACAGTAATCTAATCTCGAGGTCATGAACGCATGAACTAACTTTTCTGCATCAGAAACAGAGAGCATATTACGTAGCTTAGCAATGTTTCTGAGGTGGAAAAAGGCTGTTTTTGTAACATATGAAATATGATTTTCAAAAGACAGGTTACAATCTAATATAACACCCAGGTCTTTTACAGTAGAGGATAAAGTAACGGGACATCCTACTATGTTAAAGTTGTATTGTAAGAGGTTTTGTGGGCGGTTTTTTGAACCGATAAGTAGTACCTCTGTCTTGTCTGGATTTAATAAAAGAAAATTGCGCGTCATCCAATCTTTTATATCTTTAACACACTCTGTCAATTTGGATAATTTAGCGTTTTCATCCGGCCGTGATGAAATATATACAGGTATTTGAGTGTCATCAGCATAACAATGGAAACTAATTCCATGTTTCCTTATAATATTTCCAAGTGGCAGCATATATATTGAGAATAATAGAGGGCCTAACACAGATCCTTGCGGCACTCCATAGTTTACTGGACTTATGATCGATTTTTCTCCATTTAAATAGACAAAATGGTATCGGTCAGATAGGTATGATCTGAACCAGCTTAGTGCTTGTCCTTGAACACCGGTATAATTTTGTAGTCAATCTAAGAGTATTGTATGATCTATAGTATCGAACGCAGCACTAAGATCAAGTAAAACTAATATTGAGATACAGCCTTGGTCAGAAGCTAAGAGTAAATCATTTGTGATTTTAACGAGCGCAGTTTCAGTGCTATGATGCGGCCTGAACCCAGACTGAAACTTTTCATAGATGTCATTTTCTTGTAAGAAAGAGCCTAGTTGGGCGGACACAACTTTTTCTAGTATTTTGGACATAAAAGGAAGATTTGAAATGGGTCTATAATTTGCTAGATTATTTGGGTCTAATTGTGGTTTCTTAATGAGAGGTTTTATAACTGCCAGTTTAAATGTTTTTGGAACATGACCTAAAGTTAAAGATGAGTTAATAATATTGAGGAGAGGCTCTTCCACTACAGGTAACACTTCTTTCAGTAGTTTAGTTGGTATGGGATCTAATAAACATGTTGTTGTTTTAGAGGAAGTGATAAGTTTATTTAACTCTATTTGTTCTATAGTTGTAAAGCACTGTAATTGTTCTTGCGGGGTGATAATCGAGGCTGAATTATAAGGCGCGATTGAGGATTGAACGTTTACAATTGTGGTTCTGATGTTTTCTATTTTCTCAGTGAAAAATTTCATGAAATCATTACTACTAAACTGTAACGGAATATTTTGTTCAGGTGACGCTTGTTTATTTGTTTGTCTAGCCACGGTGTTAAATAAAAACCTAGGATTGTTTTGGTTATTTTCTATTAGTTTGCGGAGATGCTCAGCCCTGGCCGCTTTTAGGGCCTTTTTATAACGTGACGTACTGTCTTTCCAAGCGATTCTAAAAACCTCTAAATTAGTTTGTTTCCATTTACGCTCTAAATCACGAGTTTCTCTCTTTAGAACACGCGTAGTATTGTTGTACCATGGTACTTTAATTTTCTCTCTGACCTTTTTTAGTCTCATAGGTGCAACAATATTCAATTTTCCAGAGAGAATGGTGCTCATAGTGCTGGTTAGTTCCTCTAGTTCATCTGTTTGTTTAGGTTCAGACAGCAGCTGAGACAGATCCGATAAGCAATTTGAAAAATTATCTATGGTGGATGGAAGGATTGTTCTGCCTAATCGATAACGCGGCGCAGCATGATATATTACAGGGGTACGTAATATGCAAGTTACCATGTAATGGTCAGTGACATCATCACTTTGTGGAATGATATCTATATCGGTTGGATCGGTTCCAAGTGATATAATTAAATCGAGTGTATGATTAAAACGATGAGTTAATCCGGTAACGTTTTGCTTAGCCCCAAAGGAGTTTAATAAATCGATAAACGCAGCCCCTAACGCATCATTTTGATTATCTACGTGTATGTTAAAATCTCCAACAATTAATGCATTATCGACATTGACCAATAGGTCTGAGAGAAAATCTGCAAATTCTTTTAGGAAATCAGCGTAAGGCCCTGGCGGTCTATATACGGTAGCCAAGGCTAAAGATAATAGGGATGTTTTTCTAGCGTCTAAGAGCGTAACATTTAGTACAAGTACTTCAAATGAAATAAACTTATAACCCGTTTTCTGAGTAACACTAAGAAAATCTCTATAGAGTGTTGCAATACCGCCGCCACGACCAATCAGACGGGGCTCATGTTTGTAGGAGTATCCTGATGGAGTAGACTCATTTAGACAGAAATAATCATTTGGTTTAAGCCAGGTTTCAGTAAGGCAAAGTACATCGAAGCTATTATCTGTGACTATTTCATTTACAATAACTGCCTTAGGTGTGAGTGATCTAATGTTTAAAAGACCTAGCTTTAGAAATTGTTTTTGTTTACTAATAGCAACATTTTCTGTTTTAATAACAATTCGATTTTTCCTAGATCCTGCAGTAGATTTATTATTTGATCTCACTAAACGAGGAATAGACACAATTTCTATGCAATGTTCTACACTAGTATTTATATCAGTTAATTTGGTGCAGCAGAGACTATGATTTGGACTTTTGGTTACTAGTCAAAAGGTATTTAACATTTTGGAGATGTTATCTGACAGAAGATCCGATCCGAATCTGTTTGGGTGTAAGCCATCAGCACGGTAAAGCCTAGGACGCTCCCAAAACAGATTCCAATTATTTACAAAGAGCAGTTTCTGCTCATTGCACCATGATATTAACCATTCATTTAGCGCGAATAATCTGCTAAACTTTTCATTGCCTAGTCGGTACGTGGGAAGCGGTCCTGACACAATAATCGTTATATCAGGCGATGTGCTGCGTACCGTATCGATCAGATTCCTGAAGTCTTTCTTCAGAACCTCCGTCTGGCGCAGCCTGATGTCTGCCCCTCCCGCGTGCAGGACCACGGTTCCGACGCGCTCGTTCAGAATCTCGGGGACGCGAGCAGCGATTTCAGAAACACGAGCACCAGGAAAGCAGTGACTGTGCACCTTATTTTTACCTAATGTAGCGTGTACGTGTCGAACGATGGAATCACCGATGATCACAGCATCGCGTTCTGTTTCGCGAAGAGGGGAGAAGCGGTTTTGTGTAGATAACTCGAAAACCGGGAGGGTCGGAGAGGGTCTTGGTCTAGACCTGACTCGTGTCTTCCGCTGCGGAAATATCCAGGCTTCGTGATGGCGTGTTGGAGCCGGAGTGAACGAGATCATGGCTGGTCGTGACCTCGACGCTCGGGACTGATGCTGAGTAACGCACGGAGTAGACGAGGTCATAGTCAGCGGGTTAGTAACATTAATCTCTGATTTGTGAGCATCGGCGGCGGCGCGAGATGTTTCAAGAGCTAATCGCCGGTCTATTAGCTCGGCTTGTCTTGCTAAAAGGTCGTGGATCTGTTTCTCAACAGCTTCCCGCTCAGACTGCACCGCGTGCAGCTCAAATGTGTCCTCACCTGCACCAAAAGGTAGACTACTTACATCTGATATATTCGCCATTTTAACAGGTGGACAGTAAGTTAGCAACGACGCTACCAGTGATGCTATCAATATTAATACTAATTTCTGACTAACGTCTTAGATATAATCCGTCTTTTAGCGGTACGGGTGTAGAGTAGACGCACGATAGGCGAAAAAATAAATAAATAAATGTTTGTAAGTGTGTGTTGAGAAGACGCGTTCAGCCGTGATCCACGGACGTAACCTAAAAGAGTATCCAGCGTTGGATCACTAACAGGCTTGAGACGCGTCTGCTCAACAGTCCGTGTTGTAACTATGAGGTTTGAGCAGTAGTGCTTCTCGGTGAGGAAAAGTAGAAGATGTTTGTTGTAAGTAAGTTTAAAGAGTAAAATCAAGAATTATAAATCAAATCGATGGAGCTCCAAAGACAACAACGCGTTCAGACGCGACGCATGCGCATTCGACAACAGGAAGTGTGAGCCAATGTATCAGCCACAGAGCTTTGTATCTCTCTGTGCAAATCCTTCCTTCCCGCTCTGCCAGAAAGCAGCTGTCATATACACTAACGGAAAGCATGACAATAACCGCAAATAAAGCCGTATATTGCCGAAGCGCAAGCACAAGCACAAGAGCAAGCGCATGTCTTTTTTAGGAGCAATTTGAATGGTTTTAATAGGAACCGATGTCAACGCAGTGCTGAAGTGCCAACTAGTCTCTCCCTATGGAGGATCCCTTTACCACTCTACAGATAAAGCGTTGTTGGGAAAATGCGTCTCGCGTACCTACCCTGAAGTGACAAATTAAAGGGGTGGTAAAACACCTTTTTTTGAAAGGCTTGATTGTGTTTGTGGGGTTCACTGTAATATGTGTTCATGCTTCGTTTTAAAAAATGTGCATTATTTTTCACATATTTAACCATTATTCTACACTGCTCTGTCCCTCCTTGTAAAAATGCTCTGATGATTCCGGGTTCTATGAAGCCCCGCCCTCAAAAATACGCAATGGGCTCAGATTGGTTAGCTGGCCCAGTGTGTTGTGATTCGCTAACCGCCAAGTTCACGTTGTTCAGAAACGCCCCTTACCGGTAGATTGTGCTTAAGTAAACAACGGCGTTAATATTCCCATACCGGTTTGAGCCCGAATCAGACCCAGAGAATGTTAGTGGAGACAATCGAGCAGAACCTGGTCAAGAACGGCTGTTTAAGGACGTTTCAGAAAGGTATGTTTTTTTTTTTTTTTTTAAGACTGCAGATCTATTATGATCGCGACACTGTTACTTTTGTATATTTAAAACGATTGTAGCTAACGTTAAATATCTGTCGCCAGAACTATTAACCCAATACGAACACTAAACATTGGCTTTACAACAGTAGCCAAATCAAACACAAACCATGTTTAGCATGCCTGTAGATAAACAATACACAAAAGCTATAATCAAAGAATAATTTATAGTGATCACTTATAAACGACAACAACCTCAAACTTTCCAAGTTCGCTGCGCTGGTGATATTAAACACAAGTTTGTATGTGTTTGTCGGATAAGTATGAATTAACATTAGCATTTAACAAACTGGTTTGTGGAGCCAAACAGCGTTGTCCTTTGTTTACTTCCTCGCTACAACAATACAAACTATTACAGGAAAACACATCAACGAAAAGATCATACTTACAGGTTGTGGCAAAACTGTTTTTAAAGTTGGAACTGCTCCATCTTTCAGGACAAGCCATTTGCGAATCCTACATTGAACTCGTGTAGATTAAGGAAGCTTTCCTCCGGAAAATGTGCAGCACAAAGGGACCGAGTTAAAAATAAATTGTAACCGTACTTAGGAAGACTGAACAAAGTGGACCTGCAATCTGGGTGAAAATAACAGCGTTTCGACGGCATAGCGCCAAGACACTCTACTACCACAACAACTCTTTTCCACAGCAACATAAAATGGCCTCGCCCCCTTTATGTATTGTGTTCCCAGAGGAGGGGTTTATGTAAATGTTGGGCTTAGTGATGTCAGCAAGCCCACAGGAATGTCGTGTAGTCCCTATCAGCCGTTTCTGTAGTTCTTAGAAATTGATTTCTTTAAAAGCAGATATCTCCCTTTGCTTTAAACTTTGAACGTTGTAACTTTGCAGATGTTGTTTATGCTCAAACAGCAACATTACACACTAACTAAAGTTAGAAAAGTGAAATTGTGTTTTACCACCCCTTTAAAATAAAGTAAAAAAATAAAGGAAAGACCAGTACTTTTTTTAGGCTTTGTCTGTAGAGAATTACAAACCTGCGCACATATATTCAAACACACATAACTATAGAACCAATTCTTAATGCGCATGTGAACGCCATCAGTGTTTCTCACAGGTTCGCGTTTAAAGTCTGTGTAGAGAGAATGGTGTCGTCTTAGCGACCCCTAATTTAATAACAAATGATCGTTGCGACGGAAGCGAATCAATCAAAACTAACTTTAGCTGGAAAATAACTTTATTAAAGAACTGCTATAAAGCCAAAACAATCTTACCTTAAATTATATGTTTATCTCTGTAAATCTGCTTTGAAACAATCTACATTGTTAAAAGCACTATATAAATGAGGATGACTTGACTTGTAACATGTCTCCATGCAGCTCTCAAGCCAGATGCTGTGGACAGGCTGGTGTTTTTATCACACACCTTGAAACGCATGTAGATCCAAAGAAACGCAGTTAATGGCAAAAAATGTTCAAGCTGCTGAAAGCCTGTTTCCTCTGTTCGAGTGACTTTTATATTATAAAGACTAGTTTACCTTTTAGTCTTTAAATCATAGACTTTGTTTACAGTAGAATCATTTGTTCAGATTGGTCAAATATTGCTCTCAGGAAAAAAATATGTATGAAACTTTACATACATATATTTTTCCTGAGAGCAATATTTTACCAATCTGCTTATCGTTATCAGCAAAATCCCCAAAAATATTGAGATATAATCTTAATTAAATATATTTATTGATATTTTTAGCTATATTTTTAGATATTTAGATATATTGAGATATATTTTTGTCAATATCGCACACCCCTACGTTGATCACATTCATCAACCCTGTTACCAAGGTTATTATAAGAAGAATATATATAATTATGAATAACTTGTATGATATTTGACAAATACAACTTCACCAGTAACTTAGTGTTTACTGATTATTCCTAAAAAAAATATTTAGTAATTATAGGAGCCAAAACACTGTACATATTATTTGGGATATGGAATAACCTATTTGATTTATAAGGGTTATATTGCTACATTAATAGCTTATTGCTAATAGTAGTCGAACATAACTTTATTAAAAGATTATTATTTCTCAGTTATGTTTCTTAGTAATGTTAAGGAGGTTTACAGAAAACGATCATTGATATAATTTGAATTATAAATGCTGTTTTTTGTTATTTGGAAACAATGAAAATCATTTTCTGTTTAGCTCAGGGTTTAGGTTGAATTTAGGGCTACCGCCCCTTTAAGAAAATTGTGCTGGGTTTCCCGCAATACCGTTGAAGCGTCATAACTGACTTTGGACGCTCGGAGCCAGCTGTGAACGAGGACCTGAGCGATATAGTTTTCTTACCGTAGCCTATGCACGTTACATTGTCTTAGAAATATCAGACAGCATTATTTTTGGTTTAAGAAACATTTATTTTATTACTCCTGTAAGAAGATTTCACTGTGGGACCTGAATAAACGGTCATTTTTGTTATCCTTTGACATTGGAGTTCAGTGAGTTTTTTTTGCCCTGATACAACGTTCTACGGCACGAGTAACTAACTGTTGCAAGGGATTGAACTGCTGGCCCGAACAGTAATCTATATTGAAAATGACTACATTTATGGTAACATTGTTGCACCAAATTGGGAACCAGATATAAACAGTGTTGTGCAAGTTACTTCCAAACTGTAATAAATTATACATTACTTGTTACTGTTATTTAAAAGTAATTATTTACCTTACAATATTACTGTCTCAGAATTGTAATGCGTTACATTACTCCTGTATTACTTTTGAGTTACTTTCACCAAAATAACTACAGAAGTAGAACTTAACATTCTAAAATGATTAGGGCTGTAACGATATGCGATATGAAACTGCTACACTCAGATCCACGAACCTGTGTCACGGTGTGAGAAGGCAGAATCACGACACACCCCTTCCAACTCCCAGAGTTATCTTTCCCGTCCAGATCCAAAGCTACCACATCTTTAATTTATAGTATTATTTGAAATTAACATTATAAAATACGTACCTACACCACAAAACTAGTTGAGAATAAATTCTTTAAAATTGGGCAGTTCCAGCGTTATGGATGTGACATTTGCAGTAAAAACTTGAAATATAAATTCTCAGAAAATGCATTTAATACCAATATATTGAAACGTCTGTTTATATAGCCTATCCATAGGCTACTCCCTTAATAAAGGTGTCCAGACATTAGAAAAATATCAGTCTACATGCGTTTTATATTTAATATGAGAGAAATAGACATGCATGCATGCGTGACACAAAAAATGTTTAACTTTTAGGTAGCAAAATATTTTTTACTAATTCTGTGAATTACACTTTAGCCTAAGCAAGCCAAAAGTAATACTACCCACCGGATGAAGAAGGGTTGGCTATCCATTCCACATTACATAATATATTCATTTTATTTAATTTTTTTTTCGTGTTCGCTTTTATGAGGAAAAACAATGTTACAGTTGGGACAGTTCCCGGTTACGCTCTGAAAGCGGCACTAAAACACTGATTTAAAACTTTCCCAGAAATCTCACACAGAAAGCACAAAGCCTTTCTTTGGAGTGAATTTCGTTTTGTATTAATTGTATCTTAATTTTAATCAATGTTTCATCAACCAATTGCCTGGCTGGATTTAATAAATAAGTAGCTAATATAGTAGACAAGAGATTATCAGGACACGGAGGCGTGGGCGCGTGAACTGGAGCTCTTCTCATAAATGAACCGAAACACAGCGCCTACTTGCCTCACAGTCAGACATGTCTACTTTTAAACAGAACAATTCAAAACGAAAGAAAACAGACTGCTCTCTGGTTAGAAAGAAAACACAGAACAAACAGAGTAATCCATTCCGGGAATGTACAGTCTTCTTCTACCATATTCTCCCATTAACCACTTTTCCACTGGCCAGCATTTTTCATTCGTTAATGCAGTCTGGCTGTTTTTTCCCCCGTTTTTTTTGTTTGTTTGTTTGTTTTTTGAACAATTAAATTTTGGGCTAAAAGTGTGTTGTAACGCAAGCGTTACTGAAGATGTACCGAGTAAAATATTACTGAAAATTGATCAGTAATGCCTTACACTACTAGGTTACAACAAAATGTAATAAGTTACTGTAATACATTACTTTTGTAACGCGTTACTCCCAACACTGGATATAAATGTAAAATAAAACAGTTAAAATTGTATTTAGCTTGATCTGATGTTGACAATCAATATAAAAATGTCTCAAACCTCCCTTTACGGACCATTTGTTGAAAATAAACCCAGAACATCCTGTACCGTTTCATAGTTTCAAATAATCGAGTGCCTAAACAACAAAAATGAATAGCGGAATTAAATACAGATGGAATCGTCAGTAATGAAAGGACTGAAATTGCAAACCAATTTAATAGATTCTTTATCCAATCAGCTGAGGAATTGGCTGACAATTTTCAACCAGTACAATTAAAATACTTACTGAGAGACCAAACAACATCTTTTTGTATAAAAGCGGTAGACCAGAGTGCAAATACTTAAGTTTTTAGACAGTTACGGCAATCTAAAGCCAAGAATAACTTTAGCTTGGATACAGCTTTTATAAAAAAAAAAATAGTTCTCTCCTCTTAATGCCAGTTACACATGTAGTAAATGTATCCATAAGAGCAAATGAATTCCCTCAGCAATGGAAAACGTCTATTATAACTCCAGTCTTTAAGTCTGGAGCATCTGACCAGGTCTCGAATTATAGACCAATTTCAATTTTACCTGCACTCTCAAAGGTTCTTGAAAAAACAGTTGCCAAACAACTTGTTGATTATCTTGAAAGTAATCATCTTCTACACGCCAAACTATTTGAGTTTAGACCACGGTACTCAACAGAGTTGGCAAACTGTTACCTCACTGAAATGATAAAACAGTCATTAGATGAAGGTAATGTAGTGGGAGCAGTATTTCTGGACTTGAAAAAAGCCTTTGATACTGTGAACCATGAAATTCTTTGAAATAAATTAGAAAATTGTAACTTGTCACATGATGCAATAACTTGGTTTAGATCATATCTAGAATGATCTGCAATGTGTTAAAATAAATTCCACCCAGTCATCGATTCAAACTTGTCGAATCGGAATTCAATTTTAGGCCCTTTACTTTTTAGTTTATATATAAATGATCTCCCAGACAGTTGCAAAAGGGTTAAATGCCAAATGTATGCAGATGACACAATTATACATGTCTCAGCAAAAACCCCTCAGATTGCAGCTGAGATGCTTTCAAAAGAACTGGGTGGTGTATCACAGTGGCTCCGAAATAATCATCTGACTCTGAACTATGATAAGACAGTCTCTATGTGCTTTTCAATAAAAAGAAAGGTCAATGAAAATTTTTGAATAAAGATTGATGAGAAGGAGAAAGGAGATAGATGAGGTACATGAATTTAAATTTCTAGGGGTTACTTTAGATTCTGATCTTAAGTTTGATAGTCATGTAAAGAGACTGTGCAGAACTGTCAAGACAAATTTAAACTGCTCCCGATTAATAAGACAATAATACCCATTAAAGGAGAACTCCGGTCAATTTTAACATTGAGCTCATTTTTTTGTACATTTGGAGTGCTGTCAATACAGAGAACAACGACAAAAATCGGTGTTGCCTACACCGAGTTATTCTATTTTTAAAATTTGCACCCTGTTGACTTCAATGGGGCAATGTTTAAACCTGCTTTTAACCTCTTAACATCCTTGATGTGTCATTACAAGTGCACAGAAAATGTGAGTGATTCCTTCAGAGTGAACACGAGTGAATCTGACTGCAGTAGATGTGAAATGTATAAAAATGATGTTATTTAAGCCAGCGCAAATACCTGTTTACATCCTGTTTTTCGGTTGAAGTCCAAAGTAGTCGATTGCCGAGTTCACGCGCGTGATCATAGGTAACTAAATTGACCGGAGTTCTCCTTTAAGGCAACACAGCAGAGTTTTTGAGTTTTGAGTTTTGACAATTTTGTAAATTTTTTGACATTAACTTTTTAAGTGTGTGAACAACCTTGCACCAGAAATATTCTGTCAACTAGTAGTGAAACAAAAGAGCGGAATAAGAACTAGAGGCACAATAAGTGGAAACTGTATAGCCGCAAAACGTAGAACAACATTTGGTCAGACATCATTTTCAGTAAGAGGCATAAAATTGTGGAACGCCTTACCATCAGAAATTAAAACATTGACAGAACTCAAGGTTTTTAATGCACATTTAAAGCAATGGCTGAAACTGAAACAATTCTGTGAACACTGACTGTACAGGATACAACACAATGCATACAAACATAAAGTTGCATATGTTAGCATGCACAGACATATGCACACTTTTGTGTTTTTGTATTGTTAAATGTCTAGACTCTGTTTTATAGTGATTTCTACATCCATTTAAGCCCATATCTTATTGCATGTATAGGATGTATTTATTTAATGTATTATTTTTTAATTCAATACTTAATTTTACAAGCCTAACCAGGGACAGGGGTTGAAAATTAGTCATGACTATAAACCTGTAATCATTGTATTCTTTATAAAGCAATGTTCTATGCATTTGTCCCTGTCAAATAAACAATAAATAAATTGTGTAACTGTTTAAATGTGATGAAGTGCTTGAATGTTTCGAACATGAATGTTCTTCAGCATCATGAATGAATGAAGAATAAACACCAACCTCTTTGTTCTTCAGGATCTTCAGTGTGTTTCATTCTGCAGGGTTCTGGATCACTCATGTTCTCTCTGTCCTCTTTAATAAACTCAGTCTTTGCAGATTTCAGCTCTTCCTGATGCTCTGATGCTCGTCTTCACTTGTTTTCCAGCATTTATTGGAGAATTGCAGTGGGCGGAGCTTCACTGATGAAGAATTTCAGGAGATCTAATAAATGAGGTGAAAACAGGAACTATTGTCATGAAATAAAGAGTGTTTTCAGCAGATCTGTTAATATTGATGAGCCTCAGACTATCAACACTCATTCAACAAGCCATTCAGGGTCATCAGCAGATCATCTCACTTTATTCTGAGTGTTTGCTGTTAGAAACACATTATTTGAGTCAGAATACATGATAAAAGCCTGTAAAACTGCTCTACAGATAAATAATTACAGAAGCATAATTTGTACATTTAAATCTAAATATATTTTATGACAATCACGAAGTACTTAAAGGGGGGGTGAATTGCTCATTTTCACTCAATCTCCTGTTAATCTTGAGTACCTATAGAGTAGTATTGCATCCTTCATATCTCCAAAACGTCTTTAGTTTTATTATATTTATAATGTAAAGATAGGCTGTACCGAGTCTTTCCGGAAAAAACCGAGCGGCTGGGGGCGGGCCGTGTGGGCGGTGTGCTATAGTGCTAACCGAGCTAACAACAACACGAATACCCCTTTTCCACCAAGGCAGAGCTGGTGCTGGTTCGGAGCCAGAGCCTAGTTTCAAATCGGTTCTTTGTTTTTCCACCGCCAAAGCACCAGCTCCGAACCAGTAAAACTGGTTCTTAAGTAGCACCAAATCATTGCAGGGTCTAGAACGGAGCCAAGAAAGAACCGCTTGCGTCAGGGGCTGGGGGCGGGGTTACCGTGACCAACAAGACGAATAGAAACTTGTGACCGCCATTTTTAAATAGCAGCTAGTCGAGCTAATAGCAGCTCGATTATAATATCCGTCTATGTAAGTTACGGCGAGCTGCACGAACGCGTTGGATTCCGATGTATTTTTGCAAACCCATGAGCATCCATAGAATTGCAACGTCCGTTATTGTTGATGGCTTGTTCGAGATGCATCGGAGCGGCGAGGACTGATCGGAGCTGCGGGAGTGTTTGGAGAGCATACGACTCCTTGTGCTTTTAGATCGCTATTGCAGTGCTTTGATGTCATGAGGCGATCGATCTGCGAGAAGCCGATGCATCTCGAACAAGCCTGGCGTGTTTGTGTTTGGCGCTACCGCACTAGCGGTTGCTGGGCAACATGAGACGTATACAGTGACGTAAGATCTGGCTCTGTTCTGGCTCTCTAGCCGGTGGAAAGGCAAACCGGTTCTTAGTAAGCTCGTCAGTCGAACCAACTCTGAACCAGCTCTGGCTCTGGCTCTGAACCAGCACCCGGTTCTTGTTGGTGGAAAAGGGGTAAGAGAGACATTTGAAGCACTTTACTCACCGCATGCGACAGCGAACCTTTATCATTGTGACTGCTCGATCCTTAAGCATTAGACGATCTGCACATCCGTCGATATGGGCTTTGTTTATAAAACAATCATCGTCGAAATGCAGGGAACAAACAGTATACACAACTCCGTTTATGCTCAGGAAAAACAAACTCCATCCACTGTTCCCTTAACGCTGGGTTCTTTGGGAATCTGTGCAGGGTTGTCTTGCCCTGGCAACCAAAAACACACTTCTTTGGTGACATTGACTTCTTTAAAAGCCGAGCATAGCACTTTGAGGTAACGTACTGCTTTCGCTCTCTTCTCTCTCTGGTCTACGAGTGCGCGCGCGCCCGCGGAGAAGTGCCCTGAGGACCCATATAAGGAAATTCCGCCCTCTCTTACGTAAGACAGAGCCATACTCGAAAAAAAACCTACGAAACTTGTGACAAACCGGAAGGAGTATTTTTGGAACAAAAATACTCCTTCAAACGTACAACTTAACTTTTGAAACTTTGTCCATGTTTAGCAATGGAATCCAACTCTTTAACAGTGTAAAAAACTCAGTATGCATGAAACAGCAATTCACCCCCCCTTTAAATCATTCAAATCGATTACATATGTGCGCTGAAACTGATGATCATAAAACGTTTAAAAATAAAGAGCATCACAGAGCAATATTGTTCAAAGAGTAAAGCGCTATTCATTTATAATATTAACATTAAATAGTTGATTTTAAATGTCTGACGTACGTTACTCATTATAGACTCAACGTAAAGTAACTTATCAGTATAACACTTGAGATCGTTTCCCATCAATTCCCCTCACAAACCTTAACTCTTGACATTCAGTAACAGTTCTCACTCCAAACATCGAGTCAATCACACAAATGAACACAAACTCGCTCAGGTCTGAATGAACTCAACATATTCTCCTCATGCTCGCTGCTGCTGCACTAAATGTTTATTTCAGAAGGAAGACGCCAGAAAAGACGCACAAGTATCGCTGTGATCGATGAAAACAATACAGAAATGAGCCTGTCGCTTAATCAAACTGTATAAAGTGTGTGTGATGGTTGTGTAAATATGAGAAATACCGTGAACTGCTCTCCTCACCTCAGAAGACTCGACAGTGAGACTCTCAATGAGGGAAACAGTGTTGCCAACTATTTTCAATGGGAAAGTAGCGAACGCATTCTTCTTCTTCTAATGGAGTTTTTTATGGCGGTTGGCAAACCAACTTTCGGTGCATTACCGCCATCAACTAGACTGGAGTGTGAAGCACTAATAAGCGTTTAAAAAATTAACAACTTTAACAATAGAGTGAAGAAAATTTTGATATTATTTTAAACCACTCTATATTTTATCTTGTTCTGCATACATTTTCAATAAGCTTCCCATATTAATACAACATACAATTTTCTTACTTCCTTCATAAGTTCTAACCTTTCTTTTACATATTTTATACATTTTATTAAAACATGTTCGATTGTTTCTGCCTGATCACAATAATTACATTTACCCATTTTATGTTTTCCTATTTTGAACAACAAATGATTTAGTCTAGAGTGCCCTATTCAAATGCAAGAGATAATTGTATCTTCTTTTCTAATCCTAAAAACTTTTCTTCCATTTCCTACTTCTTGTTATCACTGTTTCATACTTCTTGCCATTCGTTGTTCATGAATTCTTTAATTTTACTTTTAACCTCCTTTTTGCTCAGAGTCGCTTTAATATTTATCCCACTAGAGTGCTACCATCATGCAGGGACGGACTGGGGCTAAAAAACAGCCCTGGACTTTCTCCCAAATAGGCCCATCATCCGGCCATTTGCCCCTAGCCGTGACAGACACTATAGCCAGGATGTCCTAATACTATGCCACAATACTGTAGCCTATCAGACAAGCAAGTAACATCTCAAAACCAATGATGATAATTGGGGTTGTGTTTATTAATGAAGCCTCAGCCTAGCCTTCAAATAAAAAAAAAAATGTACAATGCCATTACATTGAAAATTAAATATAAATAATGAAATGTCACTGGTCACAGAAACCCCAAATTACACAAACTTGTAATTATAATAATAATAATTCATTACATTTATATAGCGCTTTTCTCGGCACTCAAAGCGCTTTACATAGAAGGGGGAATCTCCTCAACCACCACCAATGTGCAGCATCCACCTGGATGATGCGACGGCAGCCATATTGCGCCAGAACGCCCACCACACACCAGCTTAATGGTGGAGAGGAGACAGTGATGAAGCCAATCAGTATATGGGGATGATTAGGAGGCCATGATGGACAGAGGCCAAGGGGCAAATTTGGCCAGGATGCCGGGGTTACACCCCTACTCTTTTTCGAAGGACATCCTGGGATTTTTAATGACCACAGAGAGTCAGGACCTCGGTTTAACGTCTCATTGGAAGGATGGTGCTCTTTGACAGTATAGTGTCCCGATCACTACACTGGAGCGTTAGGACCCACACAGACCACGGGTGAGCACCCCCTGCTGGCCTCACTAACACCTCTTCCAGCAGCAACCTGGTTTTCTCAGGAGGTCTCCCATCCAGGTACTGACCAGGCTCAGCCCTGCTTAGCTTCAGTGGGCAACCAGTCTTGGGCTACAGGGTGATATGGCTGCTGACCATTAATTACTATATAGCCTATCAGGGGTCTCCAACCTTTTTGTGTGCGAGGCTCCCTCAAGGAATAAAATAATCTAGAAGGGCTATACTTGTTTGTTAGACTCAAAAATATTTATTATACATGGTGCTTTTTTAACTTTACCTTTAACTTTTTTTTTTACTTTTCACCATAATATGCAAAATAATAAAATATCTTGACATTCTGGTTCAGACTTACAAGCGTTTTAAGCAATTCCTGAAAAATTATGAAAATATATATTGATTTTTTTTTTGTATGTGTTATCAAAAACAGTAGCAAAATATTTAGTATTAATATAAATGCAAAATAAACTGCCATAACTTCTAAACAAAAAGATTACTGCATTACATTTAAAGTGTAAGTTGCAGGTTAAATTTTTCACGAAGATAATGCAATGTGTTTATTAAACATAAAGATGTTAGACTGCCCACCATTGTTTTTTATACCAAAATGCTGATATAATATGAAAAGTTGGCACTTTTAACAGTGGTTTTAACCGCTCCCGCTCCCTTCCACTAGATGGGGCGTGACGTCATATGAGGAACTCACTAGTAGAGTTACCGGCATAGTCATGGCTATAGATGCCTTACATAACTTCAGAAAAGTTGGTTGTATGTTTTATTTGATAAAAAAAAATTATGGATAAAATAACTCCACTGCAAACATACTCGTGTGTGCTGACTTCAGGGGATCGTGATCCTGCCTGAAATGAGAATAAGCTATTCGCAAAACAAACGGGTTCAGGCACGTCAGATCAGCCGGTCGCGGGTCGAGCTGTTCCACTAAACTCCAGAACGCGTTCACCTCACGGCAGCACACACTCTCCACTGCTGATAGCCCACACACACACAGTGATGGGGACATCGATCTCTCTTTTCTTTTCTGACAATAAACATCGCTAATTAAATCGTGAGAAACTGATAACGCGTGGATTGAGGAAGGGTATTACATGACGTTTAAGGCGTCGATGAGACTAGCGATTGCGCCTGACGTGCATCTCTACAGCTCTGATTTGGACTGACTTACTGTAAGTAAATAATGTCTTCAGTCGTTGTCCCTCCTTGCTATTCTACATGACGGCAATATTTTGAAAAGACTTGCTTGTTCCGTTATATTATCCGGGTTAAGTTTGCACCTGGCTACTTGCTCTAACGTAGCTAACGTTACTCACCGGGACACCTGGCTAACCCTCCACTCATTCTCCTCACACCAAGCATTAATAACTCTTTGAGTGCCATGGCTCCCCTCTCTCACGCCTGACCGGTTAAAAATTGTAGGGCTGTGGTCCATAAAGAATTTGATGGTTTCCCACATCCTCAGTCGTTCTCCAGATAGCCTTAATACAGTGGGAATCTAGCAGTGTATGGGTTGCGAGTTCCTCTTGTGACGTCATCACCCAGTAACTGAAAAAACACGCTACCTTTGAAGAAACCCCAATAAATGCTATTTTAACGCATTTTAAGACAGAAATAATTAAATATATACATATAGAGCACTTTAATTTACACATTAATTGGCTGTGGTGGTTAACCTGCAACTTACACTTTAATAACTTAATTAATACATGACTATACATAAAAGCATTTTTAATATGAATATATACAGGCACATTTATAACACTAAACATTTAAAAAACTTTTAGCCTTTTTCAAACTAGAGTCAGAGAATGATGGATAGACTCAAGAAGTGACCACATGTTGAATGCAACAGGACATTTATAAATGGTTAGTTGATGAATTTTGGTGGCTTATGTGTAGTTATCTTCTAGTCAGTTATCTTCTCCTGTAGCTCAAACAGTAGTGTGTTGGCGCTTGCAACGCTAAGGTCACGGGTACTGCAAAACAAATTCAATGCACATGAGTGACCTGCCCCATAACAAATACAACAATACAAATGGCTGTTTGAAGACATGAAAATACTGTTTGATGTTCTTTCTTGCCCGGTATACAATGTAGGACTTTGGACAGTACAGTAATCTCTGTTCACATTTATGTCCATTATGTCATTACGTCTGTTGGAAACTCAGAATCGAAGACCAGGAGACTTTGGGATCACGTTCAAGAAGTTATTCTTTATTGAGGACTTCGCATTGACGTGGCTGCAGTTCTTCCAAAGTCTAAATCTAATACAGTATTCAGTGTAATTATACTTCTCAAAGAGGGGAGGGATTACATAGAGGTGGAGTCTCTGAACAAAGCATGTAAATTAAGTATGAACACACCTTACTCTGAGAGCGCCTCCAGTCCAATTGAATCAGCATAACTTATTCAAATGCTGATACTGGCCAGGAACTCCGGTTCCAAGAGCCAATCCCAGAGCCATTAAAGACAAAAGGTGAAAGTCTCCCTTACAGCTAATCCAATCAACCTAACGATTCATCGTCTAGGGCAGAGCCATTAAAGACAAAAGGTGACTTACAATAGAGAAAAACAGGACTGGCAGAAACTGTTGTTACTATTATCCTAACCTAACCTTAAAATGCTAACTTCAATGTACTCAACTTTTACTGTTGCAACCTAAATTAAACATTTAATAAATTTGTAATATAACACGTCCATATTACGTCCAAAATGTCATACCAAGTTTGTTAGATACATATCGTACAGTGTGATTTATAATCTTATAGAAATGCCAAAAATTGCAGTGTGTAGCAAGTACGACAAGCGGGAGTCAGAAACAGACCTTGTTTCTCAAAACCAAGAACGGACTTGTGTTCAACGCAGTGCTGAAGTGCCAACTAGTCTCTCCCTACGGAGGATCCCTTTACCACTCTACAGATAAGGCGTTGTTGCGGAAATTCGTTTTGCGTTCCTACCCCAAAGCGACAAAATAAAATCATGAATGAATGCCATCAGCGTTTCTCACAGGTTTGCGTTTAAAGTCTGTGTAGAGAGAATGGTGTCGCCTTAGCGGCCCCTAATTTAATAACAAATGATCGTTGCGACGGAAGCGAATCGATCAAAACTGGCTTTGGCTGGAAAGTGATTTTGTTAAAGGGCTGCTGTAGAGCCAAAATAATATGTTGCCTTACATTATACGCTTATCTCTGTAAAGCTGCTTTGAAACAATCTCCATTGTTAAAAGCGCTATATATATGAAGATGACTTGACTTGGGGAGAATGCTCTTGCTAGTTGTTCTTGGAAGAATGAGCTCACAAGGTGACGAGCACACAGAACGCTACTGACAGTTTGAGACGATGTGTTCTTGCTGGTAAATCAGTACCCAAACATAACGAGAATTATTGACGCTAACAGCCAGGCTTTATCGCCCAAGCCTACCCTCAGCTCAAGTGATTACTCTACAACTGTACACAACAATGTAATGTATATTCATACCAATAAAGCAACGCTTATGGAGATTCTCACTTCCGAACACATTTTCGATTCGCCATAAATTTTCCGTGAAAACTGCCAATACTTAATCTACACAGTTGATTTTTCGCATCAAATGTTCTCAGAAGTGAATTTAGTGATGAAAAACGACTTGCTGTATTAACCTGCCTCTCTTTCCTCGAATGCCGAAATGAATGCTGGGATATTTCTGCCGTCAAGTTCACACAAGTTACCAACCGATGCATCCTCGGTAAAATGGGCGTCAAGAACACTTCCTGTTTAAAAAAAAAAAAAAACTTCCTTAGTTCTTGCTAAAATGCAAACTTGTGTATTGGGACAGTACTTGGGCAGCGACTGATGACGTTTCACAAGTCCACAAGAACACAAGTACAGTCCGCATATTGAGAAACGGCCAGAAAGATGCACAGTTTTTCCGTTTTTCGATGAGCGCCACCTACTGTCAGAGATTGACACTGCATTTGCTGACATTTTTTTTTATTGGTCTGAAAAGACAAATCTCATGTGAATTTGGTGCCGAACATTCTTGTTAATGTGAAAATGTCCTGTCGCTCATCGTGGCTGTTGGGAAACTAACTTAGAAAAAACATGTTTCTCAGCACATAAAGATGAGCTACTGTGATCTCAGACTGAGGTGATGTGGTTTCTCCACTGCATGGATCTTCATGTGTAGCTTCAGGTGACTTTTAAAAAAGAAACTCTTCCCACACTGATCACATCTGTGCGGCTTCTTTCTGCTGTGGATCCTCTCATGTGTTTTCATATGTCCTGACTGACTGAATCTCTTGTCACAGTGTGAACACTTGTAAGGTTTTTCTCCAGTGTGAATTCTCTGGTGCAGTTTTAAATAGTTTGCTGTAGTGAAAGTCTTCTCACACTCAAAGCACATGTACTCTCTCACACCAGTGTGAGTTTTCTCATGTGTATGTAAATATTTCAACAGTGAAAAACTCTTTCCACACACAGAACATGAATGCTTCTCCTTCGTATGAACTGTCAAGTGTCTCTTGAGGACTGATGACCTAAGAAATGTTTTGCCACACTGATCACACGTGTGCGGCTTCTCTCCTGTGTGAATTTTCATGTGTTCTTTAAGGTGTGCTGATTGACTGAAACTCTTCCCGCACTGATCACACGTGAACGGCTTCTCTCCAGTGTGGATCCTCTCATGTGATCTCAGATTTGCTGACTGACTGAATCTCTTGTCACAGTGTGAACACTTGTAAGGTTTTTCTCCAGTGTGAATTCTCTGGTGCCGTTTCAAACAGTTTGCTGTAGTGAAAGTCTTCTCACACTCAAAGCACATGTACTCTCTCACACCAGTGTGTATTTTCTCATGTGTATGTAAATATTTCATCAGTGAAAAACTCTTTCCACACACAGAACATGAATGCGGCTTCTCCTCCGTATGAACTGTCAGGTGTGTCTTCAGCTCTGATGACCTAAGAAATGTTTTGCCACATTGATCACATGAGAACGGCTTCTCTCCAGTGTGGATCATCATGTGAATCTCAAGACTTTGTTTGCTTGTGAAACTGTTTCCACACTGAGTGCAGGTGAAAGATTTCTTGGCTCTTCTTTTCTTTGAAAATGTCTTTTTAGTCTTTGAGCGACTCAAAGGTTTTCCTCCAGGTTGGACATGATGTTCCTCCTTCACTTCACTCAGTTCTTCACTCTCCTCCTTCACTTCCATCAGTTCTTCACTCTCCTTCACTTCACTCAGTTCTTCTCTCTCCTCCTTCACTTCACTTAGTTCTTCACTCTCCTCCTTCACTTCACTCAGTTCTTCACTCTCCTCCTTCACTTCACTCAGTTCTTCACTCTCCTCCTTCACTTCACTCAGTTCTTCACTCTCCTCCTTCACTTCACTCAGTTCTTCACTCTCCTCCTTCACTTCTCTCAGTTCTTCACTCTCCTCCTTCACTTCTCTCTCCTCCTTCACTTCACTCAGTTCTTCACTCTCCTCCTTCACTTCACTCAGTTCTTCACTCTCCTTCACTTCACTCAGTTCTTCTCTCTCCTCCTTCACTTCACTCAGTTCTTCACTCTCCTCCTTCACTTCACTCAGTTCTTCACTCTCCTCCTTCACTTCACTCAGTTCTTCACTCTCCTCCTTCACTTCACTCAGTTCTTCAGTCTCCTCCACCACTTCACTCAGTTCTTCACTCTCCTCCACCACTTCACTCAGTTCTTCACTCTCCTCCTTCACTTCACTCAGTTCTTCAGTCTCCTCCTCCACTTCACTCAGTTCTTCACTCTCCTCCTTCGCTTCACTCAGTTCTTCACTCTCCTCCTTCACTTCACTCAGTTCTTCACTCTCCTCCTTCACTTCATTCAGTTCTTCACTCTCCTCGCTCTCTTCCATCGGGTCTGACGTGAAAGAAAAAAATATTAAATTTCATTTCATTCATTACCACTTCATTTGCCATGAACTTGTTTGTTTCTTTTATTATTTTATGCAATCAGAAACACTCAAACCGGTCACGCTTTGTATCTCTCTGTGCAAATCCTTCCTTTCGTCATTTACTGATGGAAAGCATAACAATTATCGCAATAAAGCCGTATATTGCTGAAAAGCGAATGTTGTCTTTTTTAGGAGCAATTTAAACGGTTTTGAGGATCCCTTTACCACTCTACAGATAAAGCGTTGTTGGTAAAATGCGTTTCGCGTACCTACCCCGAAGTGACAAAATAAAATAAAGGAAAAAATAAAGGAAAGACCAGTACTTTGTTTAGGCTTGGTCTGTAGAGAATTACAAACCTGCGCACAGATATTCAAATGCACATAACTATAGAACCAATTCTTAATGTGCATGTGAACGTGTTTTCTCGTGTTTTCGATATCGCGGCGCGGGTACCCAAGATCTTGAACGTGACGAGCGTGTCGGAGCCGTCGTCCTGCACGCTGGAGTGAACGATATCAGGCTGCGGTAGAAAGAGGTTCTGAAGAAAGATTTCAGGAGCCTGATCGAGACAGCACATCGCCTGAAACAACGATCATTGTGTCTGAACTGCTTCCCACGTACCGACAAGGGCATGAAAAGTTCAGTAGATTATTTGCGCTAAATGAATGGTTAATGTCATGGTGCAATGAGCAGAAACTGCTCATTGTAAGTAATTGGAATCTGTTTTGGGAGCATCCTAGGCTCTTCCGCGCTGATGGCTTACACCCAAGTAGAATCCGAGCAGATCTTCTGTCGGATAACATCTCCAAGATGTTAAATACCGTTTGACTAGTAACCAAAAGTCCAAATCATAGTCTCTGCTGCACCAATTTAATTGATATAAATACTAGTGTAGAACATTGCATAGAAACTGTGTCTATTCCTCGTTTAGTGAGATCAAATAATAAATCTACTGCAGGATCTAGGAAAAATCGAATTGTTATTAAAACAGAAAATCTCGCTATTAGTGAACAAAAACAATTTTTAAAGCTAGGTCTTCTAAACATTAGATCACTCACACCTAAGGCAGTTACTGTAAATTAAATAGTCACAGATAATGGCATCGATGTACTTTGCCTCACTGAAACCTGGCTTAAATCAAATGATTATTTCGGTCTTAATGAGTCTACTCCACCAGGATACTCCTATAAGCACGAGCCCCGTCTGATCGTGGCGGCGGTGTTGCAACAATCTACAGAGATATTCTTAGTCACCTGAACAAAATATCCGTTACAGTTTAGTAGTAATGATTTCATGAACTTCACTGAGAAAATAGAAAGCATCAGAACCACAATTGTAAACGTTCAATCTTCAATCGCGCCTTATAATTCAGCCTCAATTATCACTCCGCAAGAACAATTACAGTGCTTTACAACTATAGAACAAAAAGAGTTAAATAAACTTATCACTTCATCTAAAACAACAACATGTTTATTAGATCCTATACCAACTAAACTACTGAAAGAAGTGTTACCGATAGTGGAAGAGCCTCTCCTCAATATTATTAAAGGTTGTCTAAGCGATCCCGGGAGACGTTTCTTCTTGTTGACATTCGAATTATTGTCAAACAAATCGGAGGCTAGCTAGACCCTCCCTCCTCCTCATCCGCGCACTAACCCCCGAACCCCACCCCCACATCATTCTTGTCGGTTATTGGCTGGAACAGTTTGTTGTGTTTCGTGCTGCGGGTCGCTCTGTTTGTTGCTCAGTTTGTTTTTGTTGCAGTTTGTGGAGCCTGTGGTGTCTACAGAGACCGCGTTTTTTTACAGTGTGTTCAGGGGACAGGCAGCTAGCAGATAGTGAGGAGATGTTTGCGGTATGTGACAAAAAATGTTTTGGCCTAAAAAACGCGTGACATGACTTGGAGCACCTTTAACTCATCTTTATCTTTAGGTCATGTTCCAAGAACATTTAAACTGGCAGTTATAAAACCACCCATTAAGAAACCACAATTTGACCCGTATAATCTAGCAAATTATAGACCCATTTCAAATCTTCCATTTATGTCTAAAATATTAGAAAAAGTTGTGTCCGCTCAACTGGGCTCTTTCTTGCAAGAAAATGACATCTATGAAAAGTTTCAGTCTAGATTCAGGCCGCACCATAGCACTGAAACTGCGCTCGTTAAAATCACAAATGATTTACTTTTAGCTTCTGACCAAGGCTGTATCTCATTAGTTTTACTTGATCTTAGTGCTGCGTTCGATACTATAGATCACACAATACTCTTAGATCGAGTACAAAATTATACTGGTGTTCAAGGACAAGCATTAAGCTGGTTCAGATCATACTTATCTGACTGCTACCATTTTGTCTATTTAAATGGAGAAATATCGAAGATAACATCAGTAAACTATGGAGTGCCGCAGAGATCTGTGTTGGGCCCTTTATTATTCTCAATATATATGCTGCCACTTGGAAATATTATAAGGAAACATGGAATTAGTTTCCATTGTTATGCTGATGACACTCAAATATATATTTCATCACGGCCGGATGAAAACGCTACATTATCCAAATTGACAGAGTGTGTTAAAGCTATAAAGGACTGGATGACACGTAATTTTCTTTTATTAAATCCAGACAAGACAGAGGTACTAATCATCGGTTCAAAAAAAACGCCCACAAAACCTCACAATACAACTTTAACATAGTAGGATGTCCTGTTACTTTATCCTCTACAGTAAAGACCTGGGTGTTATACTAGATTGCAACCTGTCTTTTGAAAATCATATTTCATATGTTACAAGAACAGCCTTTTTCCACCTTAATAACATTGCTAAGTGACGTAATATGCTATCAGTTTCTGATGCAGAAAAGTTAGCTCATGCATTCATGACCTCGAGACTAGATTACTGTAATGCTTTATTAGCTGGTTGTCCTGCATCCTCAATAAACAAGCTACAGTTAGTCCAAAATGTAGCTTAGAAAATATGATCATATAACACTGATTTTAACATCACTACATTTATTAGCTGGTTGTCCTGCATCCTCAATAAACAAGCTAAAGTTAGTCCAAAATGTAGCTTAGAAAATATGATCATATAACACCGATTTTAACATCACTACATTGGTTACCTATAAAGTCCCATATTAATTATAAAGGTATTGCTACTGACTTATAAAGCCCTAAACGGCTTAGCTCCAGTCTATTTAACCGATCTTCTATCGCCCTATAATCCATTGCGCTCTTTAAGATCACTAAATTCGAGGCTTTTGGTCATACCTAGGATATCCAGATCAACCAAAGGAGGGAGAGCATTTTCACATTTCGCTCCAAAACTCTGGAATAGTCTTCCTGATAAAGTTCGTTGCTCAGACTCGCTCTCCCAGTTTAAAACTTGATTAAAGACGCATCTCTTCAGCCAGGCATTCATATAATACTTTTAATCTTACAGTTAAATCCGACCTCTAGTTCATAAAGGCCAGAGGAGAACTGGCCCCCGACTGAGCCTGGGTTCTCCCAAGGTTTTTTTTTCTCCATTAGGTCACCTGATGGAGTTTTTCGGTTCCGTGCCACTGTTGCATTTGGCTTGCTCAGATGGGGATATTGAATTTTATTTTATTTAATCAATCAATAATACTATTGATCAGCGTTTTTTCATTAGAAACAAACCTTGTTGTATTATTTTAATTTAATACTGTGAAGCTGCTTTGATACAATCTGTATTGTGAAAAGCGCTATACAAATAGACTTGACTTGCCAATCAATATAAAAATTTCTCAAACCTCCCTTTACTGACCATTTGTTGAAGAAAACCCAGAACATTCTGTACCGTTTCATAGTTGAACTGTTTAAATTTAAATGTGATGAAGTGCTTGAATGATTCTAACATGAATGTTCTACAGACTCATGAATGAATGAAGAATAAACACCAACCTCTTTGTTCTTCAGGATCTTCAGTGTGTTTCATTCTGCAGGGTTCTGGATCACTCATGTTCTCTGTCCTCTTTAATAAACTCAGTCTTTGCAGATTTCAGCTCTTCCTGATGCTCTGATGCTCGTCTTCACTTGTAGCTGATGGGAATTTACAGCATTTATTGGAGAATTACTGTGGGCAGCTTCACTGATGATGAATTACAGTGGGAGGAGCTTGACTGATGATGTGAATGTAGTGGGAGGAGCTTTACTGATGATGTGAATGTAGTGGGAGGAGCTACACTGATGATGAATTACAGTGGGAGGAGTTGATCTGCCAAAATCAAAAATATACAAGTTACGGAGTTTGTTTTTATGCTCATGGACATCAGAACATGATAATGTAAATTCTTCCAATTTCCAAATATAAATAATGGTAATAAAAACAGTTAAAAGCATAAACAGAAATAAACATAGGCTACTGTTAGATAGACTGTTAGCGAGTTGACCAATAAAATATTGTATACCTTACAACATATATGAATATGATGCATTGAATAACAAGGCCATATATATGGTCAGTTTCTGGCTATCCTACCACATGTGCATTTGTAGCCTGGAGGACCCTTATACTGTGTTCATAATAGAGAGAATAGGAGACAGTGCCTTCTTACAGAACAAAGAAATCCCTCTGTTATACGCTTTTGCTGAGACTACCATACTAGAATTTCTTAAAGCTACATATAGTAGGCAATAAATCCCCTCAGTCTGCTGACACCAATGAAATGAGCTTTAAGTGACAATTTGCAGGAGATCTGAAGACATCAGCATAATAAATGAGGTGAAAACAGGAACTATTGTCATGAAATAAAGAGTGTTTTCAGCAGATCTGTTAATATTGATGAACCTCAGACTATCAATACTCATTCAACAAGCCATTCAGGATCATCAGCAGATCATCTCACTTTATTCTGAGTGTTTGCTGTTAGAAACACATTATTTGAGTCAGGATACATGATAAAGCCTGTAAAACTACTCCACAGAAAGAAAAAAATATGACACTGATAAAACAACAATGACTAATGACCCATAGCTTCATCAACCACTACAGATAAATAATTACAGAAGCATGTGTACATTTTAATCTAAATATAGTTAGATTTTATGACAATCACGAAGTACTTAAATCATTAAAATATTACATTTATGTGCACTGAAACTGATAATGATCATAAAAATTTAAAAAATAAAGAGCATCACAAAGCAATATTGTTCCAAGAGTAAAGCGCTATTCATTTATAATATTAACATTTAATAGTTAATTTAAATGTCTGACGTTGCTCATTATAGGCTCAACTTAAAGTAACTTATCAGTATAACACTTGAGATCGTTTCCCATCAATTCCCCTCACAAACCTTAACTCTTGACATTCAGTAACAGTTCTCACTCCAAACATTGAGACAATCACACAAACGAACACAACATCGCTCAGGTCTGAATGAACTCAACATATTCTCCTCATGCTCGCTGCTGCTGCACTAAATGTTTATTTCAGAAGGAGGACGCCAGAAAAGACGCACAAGTATCGCTGTGATCGAAGAAAACAATACAGAAATGAGCCTGTCGCTTAATCAAACTGTATAAAGTGTGTGTGATAGTTGTGTAAATATGAGAAATACCGTGAACTGCTCTCCTCACCTCAGAAGACTCGACGCTGAAACTCTTAATGAGGGAAACAGTGTTGCCAACTATTTTCAATGGGAAAGTAGCGAACGCATTCTTCTTCTTCTAATGGAGTTTTTTATGGCGGTTGGCAAACCAACTTTCGGTGCATTTCTGCATGATCACAATAATTACATTTACCCGTTTTATGTTTTCCTATTTTGAACAACAAATGATTTAGTCTAGTGTGCCCTATTCAAATGTGAGAAATAATTGTATCTTCTTTTCTATTCCTAAAAACGCTTCTTCCATTTCCTACTTGTTATCACTGTTCCATACTTCTTGCCATTTGTCATTTATGAATTTATCCCACTGGAGTGCTACCATCATGCACGAAGTTCAAAACAAGAAGGGTAATGCCTTGTAAACAAGTAATAAAAACTCAGTGAGTGTTTTAGCGCAATTCTCACGTCATGGGATCACAACACTAAGAGATAGTAAATCTTTTCCTGGATTTTTTTTTTTGTGCGTTCCCGAGATTAGACCTTCCTTAACATAATGCCGAAAACCCGAAGTCTCTAGGTGGTCTGGTTGAGGAGTAGATAGAAGTGCAAGATTGGTGCGCACAGACAGAACAGAAATCATGAGTTAACAATCGCAATTTTGTCCGGTGGAAAATTGCGCTAAAAAGAAAACACGCAAATATCGCGGTTGCGGCACTTACTTGCATTCCTCTGCGGTTGGCTTGTCAGTAGCGCGGTACTACTATATATATTGCAGTTATCGCGACAGCCCTACTCAGGCACAGGGGGCGCAGCTTTCTTCATTACCTCACACAGACACACTAAAAATTTAAAAAACATTTTCAAACCAGAGTCAGAGAATGATGGATAGACTCAAGAAGTGACCACATGAAAGTTGCTGTTGTTTTTCCGTTTTTCCATGAGCGCCACCTACTGTCAGAGATTGACACTGCATTTACTGACTTTTTTTTTTTTCATTGGACTGAACAGGCAAATCTCATGTGAATTTGGTGCTGAACATTTGTGTTAATGTGAAAATGTCCTGTCGCTCATTGTGGCTGTTGGGAAACTAACTTAGAAAAAACATGTTTCTCAGAACATAAAGATGAGCTACTGTGATCTCAGACTGAGGTGATGTGGTTTCTCCACTTTATGGATCTTCATGTGTAGCTTCAGGTCACTTTTAAAAGAGAAACTCTTCCCACACTGATCACACGTGTGCGGCTTCTCTCCAGTGTGGATCCTCTCATGTGATTTCAGAGATGATGAGTGACTGAATCTCTTGTCACAGTGTGAACACTTGTAAGGTTTTTCTCCAGTGTGGATCATCTCATGTGTTTTCAGATTTGCTGACTGACTGAACCTCTTGTCACAGTGTGAACACTTGTAAGGTTTTTCTCCAGTGTGAATTCTCTGGTGCCGTTTTAAACATTTTGCTGTAGTAAAAGTCTTCTCACACTCAAAGCACATGTACTCTCTTACACCAGTGTGAGTTTTCTCATGTGTATGTAAAGATTGCAGCAGTGAAAAACTCTTTCCACACACAGAACATGAATGCGGCTTCTCCTCCGTATGAACTGTCAGGTGTTTCTTCAGGTCTGATGACCTAAGAAATGTTTTGCCACATTGATCACATGAGAACGGCTTCTCTCCGGTGTGGATCCTCATGTGAACATTAAGAGTATGTTTTTGTGGGAAACTTGTTCCGCATTGATCACATGTGAACGGCTTTTCTCCTGTGTGGATTTTCATGTGTTCTTTAAGGATTGAAGATTGACTGTAACTCTTCCCGCATTGATCACATGAGAACGGCTTCTCTCCAGTGTGAACTCTCAGGTGTCTCTTCAGGTCTGATAACCTAAGAAATGTTTTGCCACATTGATCACATGTGAACGGCTTCTCTCCGGTGTGGATCCTCATGTGATGTGCAAGACTTTGTTTGGTTGTGATACTCTTTCCACACTGAGTGCAGGTGAAAGATTTCTTGGATCTTCTTTTCTTTAAAAATGTCTTTTTAGTCTTTGAGAGACTCAAAGGTTTTTCTCCAGGTTTGACATAATAATCCTCCTTCACTTCACTCAGTTCTTCACTCTTCTCCACGTCACTCAGTTCTTCTCTCTCCTCCTTCACTTCACTCAGTTCTTCACTCTCCTCCTTCACTTCACTCAGTTCTTCACTCTCCTCCTTCACTTCACTCAGTTCTTCACTCTCCTCCTTCACTTCACTTGGTTCTTCACTCTCCTCCTCCACTTCACTCAGTTCTTCACTCTCTTCCTCCACTTCACTCAGTTCTTCACGCTCCTCCTTCACTTCACTCAATTCTTCACTCTCCTCTTTCACTTCCCTCAGTTCTTCACTCTCCTCCTCCACTTCACTCAGTTCTTCCCTCTCCTCCTTCACTTCTATCAGTTCTTCCCTCTCCTCCTTCACTTTACTCAGTTCTTCACTCTCCTCCTTCACTTCACTCAGTTCTTCACTCTCCTCCTTCACTTCACTCAGTTCTTCACTCTCCTCACTCTCTTCCATCGGGTCTGACATGAAAGAAAAAAAAAATTCATTCATTACCACTTCAATCGCCATGAACTTGTTTGTTTCTGTATTATTTTATGCAATCAGAAACACTAACCGGCCACACTTTGTACCTCTCTGTGCAAATCCTTCCTTCCCGCTCTGCCAGAAAGCAGCTGTCACTTACTGACGGAAAGCATGACAATAACCGCAATAAAGCCGTATATTTCTGAAAAGCGCATGTTGTCTTTTTTAGGAGCAATTTGAACGGTTTTGATGGGACCCGATGACAACGCAGTGCTGAAGTGCCAACTAGTCTCTCCCTATGGAGGACCATAAATCGTATAACAAATTGCACCATTTTCTTAATTTCTAAGTCAATAAAGTGTACGCTAAATTAATAAATGTAGTGTAGCCTAAATGTAGTAATGAAACAAAGTTTGGGATCAGTAGTTTTTCAAAACAAATTAATACTTTCATTCAGCAAGGAAGCATTAAATTGATAATTGACAGAAGAACAAAGACAGAAGACAAACATTTAAACTTTAACATTGTTTAAAAAAAAATATATGAATATGAACTTTACCCCTTCTTGAACTGCCACCTTATCGTGGTGGAGGGGTTTGAGTACCCGAATGACCCTAAGAGCTATGTTGTCCGGGGCTATATGACCCTGGTAGGGTCTCCCAAGGCAAACAGGTCCTAGGCGACGGGTCAGACTAAGAGTGGTTCAAAAACCCTTTATGAGTTATATAAAATCGAGGACCGTGACTTCGCCCAGTATGACGCAGCCGGGGCCTCGACAACCCGATCCCTGGACGTGGAAAATAGCTCTAGGGACGTGGAACGTCACCTCGCTGGCGGGGAAGGAGCCTGAGATTGAGGTTGAGAGGTTCCGACTAGAGTTAGTCGGAATCACCTCCACGCATGGCTTGGGCTCTGGAACCACACTCCTCGAGAGAGAATGGACTCTTCATCACTCTGGAGTTGCCCGTGGTGAGAGGCGGCGGGCTGGTGTGGGTTTGCTTAAGCCCCCCAGCTCAGCTGCCATGTGTTGGAGTTTACACCGGTGAACGAGAGGGTTGTTTCCCTGCGCCTACGGGTCGGGGATAGGTCTCTCACTGTCGTGTGTGCCTATGGGCCGAACGGCAGTGCAGAGTACCCAGCCTTCTTGGGCTCTCTGGGAGGGGTGCTGGAAAGTGCTCCAACTGGGGACTCCGCCGTTCTACTGGGGGACTTCAACGCCCACGTGGGCAACGACAGTGACACCTGGAGGGGCGTGATTGGGAGGAACGGCCCCCCTGATCTGAACCAGAGTGGTGTTCAGTTATTGGACTTCTGAGCTAGTTACAGTTTGTCCATAACGAATACCATGCTCAAGCATAAGGGTGTCCATCAGTGCACGTGGCACCAGGACACCCTAGGCCGTAGGTCGATGATCGACTTTGTGGTCATTTCATCTGACCTACGGCCGTATGTCTTGGACACTAGGCTAAAGAGAGGGGCGGAGCTGTCAACTGATCACCACCAGGTGGTGAGTTGGATCCGATGGCGGGGAGGAAGCTGGACAGACTCAGCAGACCCAAGCGTACTGTAAGGTTCTGCTGGGAACGTTTGGCCGAGTCTCCTGTCAGAGAGATCTTCAACTCCCACCTCTGGCGGAGCTTCAACCGGATCCCGAGGGAGGTTGGAGATATTGGCCCTCATTTATCAAAAGTGCGTACACCAAATTTCCAGCGTACACCTGGCGTACATCCAAAACCACGGTGACTTTGAGATTTATCAATATGGACGTTGGCGTACGGCACGCTCAAATCCTACGCCAGCTCAGGAGGTGGTGTACGCACGTTTTGAGTGCGGGAATGCGCAGAAAAACAATTCCTAACACCACAAAACGCACTGACAAACTAAAAGATATAATATATTATGACCCACTGTAAAAAAAAACAACAACATAGTAATTATAAACTTTAGTGTTTATTTTTGTGCAACATAGACTTCAATGTTTAATTTGTGTGAATTTACCAAAGCATTTGAATTGTAGGCATATGTATTCCTTAAGTTGCGAGCCTGTGCGCTTTAGCTGACGTTTCAAGCCTTGTTTATACTTTCGCCTGGCTCCGCAGCGCGAGTCTATGCAGACTGCTCGCGCACCTCCCCAAACGGACGAGGCGTTTATACTCGACGCGCTCGCCGTTGTACTATTCTTTGAAACGATGGTTAGGCCAGGGTTAGACCAGGGTTAGGCCCGGCAGGTGTGCACGGACTGGGTTTAGTAATGAAAGGCTTTCAATGACCAAAAAAATAATTCAGACTGACAAAATAATAAAAATGCCATTCTTCTTATTTTAAATAATAATAATAATACAAATAATAATAATAACGACATTCTTCTTAATAACAATAAGCGTCATTAATAATAAAAATCTAGAAATCAATTTTGTTTCTTTCCACTTCCCTGGTTTCGCTTTCTCTTTCTCAAAGAAGTTTCTCTTCTTTGCCGTCTTCCGTGTGTCCATGGCGTGAAATGAGGGCGTGGGGGAAGCGGAGACTTGAATATATAGGGGCGTGTTATTCTAATGACGATCGATTTCAGCCGCGGCATTTATCAAGGGCAGGTATTGCGTACACCAGAATTTCAAAGGTACGCACAGCTTCATAAATCAGGCGATGAGAAGAGTGTAAGCATAATCTTACGCCAATATATACGCCCGTTTCTACGCAAGATTGATAAATGATGGCCATTGAGTCTGAGTGGACCATGTTCTCCACCTCCATTGTCGACACGGCCACTCGGAGCTGTGGACGTAAGTTCTTCGGTGCCTGTCGAGGCGGCAATCCCCGAACTGGTGATGGACACCGGAAGTAAGGGATGCCGTCAAGCTGAAGGAGTCCTATCTGGTTGGCTTGTGTGACTCCTGAGGCAGCTGACGGGTACCGGCAGGCCAAGCGGACTGCAGCCCGGGTGGTGGTGGAGGCAAAAACTCGGGCCTGGGAGGAGTTCGGTGAGGCCATGGAGAAAGCTGGCAAACCATTCTGCGCCTCAGGAGAGAAAAACAACACCGTCTACAGTGGAGGTGGGCAGCTGTTGACCTCAACTGGGGATGTCGTTGGACGGTGGAAGGAATACTTAGAGGATCTCCTCAATCCCACTGTCACGTCTTCCATTGAGGAAGCAGAGGCTGAGGGCTCGGAGGTGGACTCTTCCATCACTCGAGCTGAAGTCACCGAGGTAGTCAAGAAACTCATAGGTGGCAAGGCACCGGGGGTGGATGAGATCCGCCCTGAGTACCTCAAGTCTCTGGATGTTGTGGGGCTGTCTTTGCTGACACACCTCTGCAGCATCGCGTGGCGGTCAGGGACAGTGCCTTTGGACTGGCAGACCGGGGTGGGAATGAGCTTTCTCCGCAGGGTCGCTTGGCGATCCCTTAGAGATAGGGTGAGAAGCTTTTCACTCGGGAGGAGGTCAAAGTAGAACCGCTGCTCCTCCACATCGAGAGGTGTCAGCTGAGGTGGCTCAGGCATCTTTTCCGGATGCCTCCTGGTCGCCTTCCCGGGAAGGTGTTCCGGGCACGTCCCACCGGGAGGAGGCCCCGGGGAAGACATAGGACACGCTGGAGGGACTTTGTCTCCCGGCTGGCCTGGGAACGCCTTGTTGTCCCCCTGGAAGAGCTAGAGGAAGTGTCTAGGGAGAGGGAAGTCTGGGCATCTCTGCTTAGACTGCTGCCCCCGCGACCCGGCCCCGGATAAGTGGAAGAAGATGGTATGGTATGGTAACTTTCTGTTAAAAAAATCCTTAAAAAACTATCACAGTTTCCCAAAAATTATTAAGCACCACAACTGATTTCAACATTGATAATAATAATAATAATAATAATAATAATAATAATAGGCCTAATAATAATAATAATAATAATAATAGTTAAGCTAAATATTTTTGCATCACAGAAAAAAAAACTTTTAATATATGTCCAAATAGATACTGTTATTTAAAATTGTAATAATATATCACAATACTGTTGTTTGTACTGTATTTTTTTATCAAATAAATGCAGGCTAGGTGAGCATAAGAGACTTATTTCATAAACTTTTAAAAATCCAACTGACCCCAATCTTTTGATCGTTAGTGGAGGCTACAGTATAAATTTCTTGGAGTGATTTTTTTTTTCCCAGAATATATTTGCTCACTATTAATGAAATTGGTTGTTAAATATTAAGTCATTAAAAGGTTATTAGAAGATGAATCGCATATGTCTGCTCAAATAATCAAATATCAAATGAAACCTATACCTTAGCCTATACCTTCGTGAATGTGTCTCTCTTGTCACGAAAGACGGAGGCGATGTCTGTTTTCTCTATCACTCTGAGCAATGTGTCAAGGTGAGCCAATCAGGGATGAGTTCCCTAATGAATATTCACGGTAATGCACTCGTGTGTGTGCTGGTTGCGGGAGAATAAAACGATTTGCGGGACTCCTGCAAAATAGAATTATCTATAAATTGAACATCTAAAAACGAATAAATTATCATTCATCTGTTGCACAAAAGCAACAAGAACAACTAAAACAAAATAGAAACGATTTACATGCCAGAGTTTATCTATTTATAACATGTTTGCAGCGTTGAACAATGTAGCCAATCACAGATGATGATGGTGTGTTGATTTCTTGAACACCAATCAGATGCATTTAAGATAGAATCCCCTCACCGCTCAAAATGGACTTTTTGTTCAGTGCTGAATTCTGCATACTGGCATGTGTGGCATGAACTGAGATGTCAGTTTTTTTAGGAATTATTAAGGGAGAAATCCGTCCCTCGCAGGTCTCTAATGTAGACTTTAAAAACAAAAGACTAACATTATATTTACATTAACAGTAGCCTAGGCTGCAATCTAGTGTATGTGAACCTTGTTGCAGATAAACACAAGTGCATTTTCAGAAGTTAATGGACTAATTTTTAATTAAGTAAATCATACTCCCACTACGGTAATTAATAACAGACTATAGTAAGCACATTTCCTAAATAGGCCTGTGACTTTATCTTACATTTTATGAAATAGTACCATTAGTTAAAAATAAAGTTTAAAATGCTTCCTGTTCGCATATTTCAAAATAAAATGACAAATACCCTTTCTGAAATAAATTTGTCATCATTCATAGATTTCATGTTAAAATAATATACAGATGCACTAGCCTTTTCAAAATACAGTTGATATATTGTTGTACTTATTATTTATTGGAAAGTTTGCCAATGGATAAATCAGCTAATCCCAAAAATAATTGTTAGATTAGTCGACTAATCGAAGAAATAATCGATAGATTAATCGACAACAAAAATAATCTTTAGATGCAGCCCTAGTTTACATGCATATTTTTTTTTCCTGAGAGCAATATTTTGCCAATCTGATTATTGTTATGGGCAAAATCCCCCAAAATATTGAGATAACATTTTGTCAACACCCCAACGTTGGTATTGCACACTCCTACGTTGATCACAATCATCAAATCTGTTACCAAGTTTATTATAAGAAGAATCTCTATAATTATGAAAATATTTGACAAATACAACTTCATCAGTAACTTAGTGTTTACTGACCATTGAAAATGACTAAAATTCTAGTAACATTGTTTCAAATTGGGAACCAGATATAAAATAAATGTAAAATAAAACAGTTAAAATAGCATTTAGCCTGATCTGATGTTGACAATCAATATAAAAATGTCTCAAACCTCCCTTTACTGACCATTTGTTGAAGAAAAACCCAGAACATTCTGTAGTGTTTCATAGTTGAACTGTTAATCTAAATGTGATGAAGTGCTTGAAAGTTTCTAACATGAATGTTCTTCAGCATCATGAATGAATGAAGAATAAACACCAACCTCTTTGTTCTTCAGGATCTTCAGTGTGTTTCATTCTGCAGGGTTCTGGATCACTCATGTTCTCACTGTCCTCTTTAATAAACTTTTATTGGAGAATTGCTGTGGGAGGAGCTTCACTGATGACGAATTTCAGGAGATCTAATAAATGAGGTGAAAACAGGAACTATTGTCATGAAATAAAGAGTGATTTCAGCAGATCTGTTAATATTGATGAGCCTCAGACTATCAACACTCATTCAACAAGCCATTCAGGATCATCAGCAGATCATAACAGTGTTACAGTGTTACAGATAACAGTGTTTACTGTTAGAAACACATTATTTGAGTCAGGATACATGATAAAAGCCTGTAAAACTGCTCTACAGATAAATAATTACAGAAGCATATGTACATTTGAATCTAAATATAGTTAGATTTTATGACAATCACTAAGTACTTAAATCATTAAAATATTACATTTATGTGCACTGAAACTGAGGATGATCATAAAACGTTTAAAAATAAAGAGCATCACAAAGCAATATTGTAATTGCCAAAAAAAATATTGTAATATTGTAATTACATTTCTGTAATGTATAAATGTATACATTACATTTATAATATTAACATTTAAGAGTTGATTTAAATGTCTCACGTTGCTCATTATAGGCTCAACGTAAAGTAACTTATCAGTATAACACTTGAGATCGTTTCCCATCACAAACCTTAACTCTTTACATTCAGTAACAGTTCTCACTCCAAACATCGAGTCAATCACACAAACGAACACAAACTCGCTCAGGTCTGAATGAACTCAACATATTCTCCTCATGCTCGCTGCTGCTGCACTAAATGTTTATTTCAGAAGGAAGACGCCAGAAAAGACGCACAAGTATCGCTGTGATCGATGAAAACAACACAGAAATGAGCCTGTCGCTTAATCAAACTGTATAAAGTGTGTGTGATGGTTGTGTAAATGTGAGAAATACCGTGAACTGCTCTCCTCGCCTTAGAAGACTCCACTCCGAAACTCTCAATGAGGGAAACAATGTTGCAAATTATTTCCAATGGGAAAGTAGCGAACGCATTCTTCTTCTTCTTCTTTGTTACGTTTTATGGCGGGTGGCACTAGCATTATGGTGCATTACCGCCATCTACTATGTTGGAGTGTGGGCCAGATTTTCCTACTCTTAACAATTTAAAAAACTATATACATATATATTTCCTGCTTCCTAAACTCTATCAAATAATGGAATAATTTCCCTACCTCAATGTCAAATACAAGACTTAATTCTTCCTGTCCAAGCTTTTCCCTCCTTAATGTTTCTCGCTCTCGAGTGTATATTTTTGACATTGAAGAATTACATGTTCTGCTGATTCCTCTATTAGACAGTGTTCCCATAATCCTGAAGGGTGCTTAAAGTGCAATGTTTTATTAAGTCTAGTATGCCCTACCCTCAGCCTTGTCAATATGTTCTCCTCTTTATTGTTTCTTCTAGCTGTCCTTCCCTTGCCCACAACCTTCTGTAGTATATAGAGATGTCGCCCTGTTTTTCCTGTATCCCAACTGTTCTGCCACTCCTTAATGATGTTTCTTTTGATTATTCCTTTGGCTTCAGATTTACTGAGTGGTACGCACAAGATCTCCTCATGCTTCAGAGCCTGTTTTGCTAATTCATCCACATCCTCATTTCCCTTAATCCCTCTGTGAGCTGGGGTCCACATAAATACTATCAACATATTCATATTTTTAATTTTGTATAACATTTCATAAGTCTCATTTATGTCTTGCCTACTGTGAGATGTAAATGACTGCAGTGACATTAATGCAGAGCATGAGTCTGTACAAAGAATAACTTTTTTAATTTGTAATTCTTCTATGTGCTGTAATGCTGTTACAATTGCCAACATCTCTACTGTATACGGATAAATAATCTGAAGTCCTTCTTTTAACAGAAGCATGTAAGGCAGGAATACTGTAAGCAAAACCTGTTTTCCCTTTATTAGGATCCTTGGATCCATCTGTATATACTTGAACAAATTATTGATATATTGTTTGTAACCAATATATTAATGTATGTTGTTGTATGTATGGACTCTGCACGATGTCCAAGACATATTTCCCAGCGAGACTAATAAAGTATAAAGTAAAGTAAACCTATCTTCAACCCATACTGCAATATTTCCACAACCTTTTTGTCCCTGCATTTTTTCCAGGAAATATAAGTCAACTGACACTGAAGTAAACAACCAAGGTAGTTTTACTAATATTGCCACTGTCTGAATATATCTTCCTTGCCTTAATGCCATATCTCCAGCTATTTCCTCACATTTCCATGCAAATCATCCCCATTTGACCCTTTCACTCTCCCAACATGGTAGCAGTATCTTTGTTGTAGGATGTCGATCATTTGAATGACAGATTTGAAATAGGCCTATAATTTGCTAGATTATTATGATCTAATTGTGGTTTCTTAATGAGAGGTTTTATAACTGCCAGTTTAAATGTTCTTGGAACATGACCTAAAGTTAAAGATGAGTTAATAATATTGAGGAGAGGCTCTTCCACAATAGGTAACACTTCTTTCAGTAGTTTAGTTGGTATAGGATCTAATAAACATGTTGTTGTTTTAGAGGAAGTGATTAGTTTATTTAACTCTTTTTGTTCTATAGTTGTAAAGCGCTGTAATTGTTCTTGCGGGGGGATAATTGAGGCTTAATTATAAGGCCCGATTGAAGATTGAACGTTTGCAATTGTGGTTCTGATGTTTTCTATTTTCTCAGTGAAGAAGTTCATGAAATCATTACTACTAAACTGTAACGGGATATTTTGTTCGGGTGACGTCTGTTTATTTGTTAGTCTATCCACGGTGTTAAATGAAAACCTTGGATTGTTTTGGTTACTTTCTATTAGTTTGCGGAGGTGCTCAGCCCTGGCCGCTTTTAGGGCCTTTTTATAACGTGACATACTGTCTTTCCACGCGATTCTAAAGACCTCTAAATTAGTTTGTTTCCATTTACGCTCTAAATTACAGGTTTCTCTCTTTAAAACATCTGTAGTATTGTTGTACCATGGTGCTTTAATTTTCTCTCTGACCTTTTTTAATCTAATGGGTGCAACAACATCCAATGTTCTAGAGAGAATGGTGCTCATAGTGCTAGTTAGTTCTTCTAGTTTATCTGTTTGTTTGGGTTCACTGAGCAGCTGAGACAGATTAGATAAGCAATTTGAGAAATGATCTATGGTGGATAGAAGGATTGCTATGCCTGGTCGATAACGCGGCGCAGCATGATATATTACAGCAGTACGTAATATTCAAGTTACCAAGTAATGGTCAGTGACGTCACTTTGTGGAATGATATCTATATTGGTTGGATCGGTTCCATATGATATAATTAAATCTAGTGTATGATTAAGACGATGAGTTGGTCCGGTGACGTTTTGCTTGACCCCAAAGGAATTTAATAAATCTATAAACGCAGCCCCAACACATCATTTGGATTATCTACGTGTATGTTAAAATCCCCAACAATTAATGCTTTATCGACATTGACCAATAGATCTGAGAGAAAATCTGCAAACTCTTTTAGGAAAACAGCGTAAGGCCCAGGCGGTCTATATACGGTAGCCAAGGCTAGAGATAATAGGGATGTTTTTCTATCATCTAAGAGCGTAACATTTAGTACAAGTACTTCAAAAGAAATAAACTTAAAACCCGTTTTCTGAGTAACATTAAGAATATCTCTATAGATTGTTGCAACACCGCCGCCACGACCAATCAGACGGGGCTCATGCTTGTAACAGTATCCAGGAGGAGTAGACTCATTTAGACCGAAATAATCATTTGGTTTAAGCCAGGTTTCAGTAAGGCAAAGTACATCGAAGCTATTATCTGTGACTATTTAATTTACAACTGCCTTAGGTGTGAGTGATCTAATGTTTAGAAGACCTAGCTTTAAAAAAAAATTTTGTTTACTAATAGCAACATTTTCTGTTTTAATAACAATTAGATTTTTCCTAGATCCTGCAGTAGATTTATTATTTGATCTCACTAAATGAGGAATAGACACAGTTTCTATGCAATGTTCTACACTAGTATTTATATCATTTAAATTGGTGCAGCAGAGACTATGATTTGGACTTTTGGTTACTAGTCATCCAACGTTATTTAAAGGGGCATTTCACCCATTTGAACATTGTTTTTTATTTAAAGTGGGTCATATATGTAGTCGAAATGTAAAAGAAATTTTGAATTTGGTGCCTTTGTGACCGAGAAAAGACAAAAAATAACTTCAGGACGCATTTGTATGAAAGACAACAACTCCCACAATGCACCACATTGCACAGCTCCACAAGCCACTCCCACTAATCCAGAAAGCGCATATCTGCCTATAAGAGAAATCACTCTTCTGTCTACAAGGCTAGCTACCACCAGAGCTTGAAATTAATTTCACATTCACACAAAATGTCTAGTTAGTTGGCGAACTCATTAGTGCATTACTCCTCTTTTGTATTTCTTTCGAAAAGATGAATTATTGCATGGTACCTGGATGTTCAGTCAGAACATATGCGGTGCGAAACCAGGAAACTAGTTCACAACACAAACGTCCGTGTCCTCGTCTGATTCAGAGATTTCGTCCAGGAGAAATTGTCATCGTTGAAATTCTTTGCCGCAGACGGACTCTATCTCTGTGTTCGTAGCGGTTCGTAGTTGCATAGTGAGATCACCGGCGCCACCAGTCCGCCCTAACTCGAGCCAGTCCGGGCTCCTCGTCCGCGGCAGGCAGGTCTTCTGCCTCGGCTGCTCTTCGCTATAATGCGGCTTGTAAAGGTAGCCACAAACACCTGATTCAAGCATCCGACTTCCGAAATCCTCTAGTCTATATCATATTGAGCACTCTCCTCCGCTATTGTCATAACTTTACATCTGTCTCCACAGCGCCTGTTAGCTTAGCTTCAAACAAGATGGAGGATATTGCTTTCAGTTTCAGAGAGTAAAGTCCCACCCACTGATCTGTAATAGGTCTGTAGCGTGAGCGGGTCCCGCCCCCTGGGAGAGATGAGGAACGAGTGCTTGTAGTCTCAACAGAAATCCCCCCCTCTTACACTTCCTCCTACAATGACGCAAAATGACGATTTTTGCGTCATTGTAGGAGGAAGTGTAAGAGGTAAATAACAGATTTCTCCCGTATCAGGGGAAAATGAAAGAGTGTTGCACGACCATTCAATAGTATGACTGGGTTTCTAACAATGCAAAGCTTAATGCAAATGGGTGAAGTGTCCCTTTAACATTTTGGAGATGTTATTCGACAGAAGATCCACTCCGAAACTGCTTGGGTGTAAGCCATCGGCACGGAAAACGATCCACGGACGTAACCTATAAGAGTATCCAGCGTTGGATCACTAATAGGCTTGAGACACGTCTGCTCAACAGTCCGCGATGTAACTATGGAGTTTGAGCAGTAGTGCTTCTCAGTGAGGAAAAGTAGAAAATGTTCGTTGTAAGTGAGTTTAAAGAGAAAATCGAGAATTATAAATCAAATCGATAGAGCTCCAAACGACAACAGCGCGTTCAGACGCGACGCATGCGCATTCGAATTAGTGTCTCGTTGTATACCTCTCTGCCAATATCAGCCACCAGTCTTTTAATGAAATATGGTGCCAACATCCGAAAATGTTGGGCTGCACTTGAATCTGAAAAAGCAGCTTTGCATGCCTTATAGGGCTGGAATTAAACCATATCGCATTTATCTAAACTGAAAGCAAACCGAGAAAATTGAGATAAATCTGCTTGTCAAATGCATGTATATTAGATGCATCGCGTGCAGGGGTCCGTTCTTCGTACGTTGCTTATTACATCCGAGATCAAATGACACATCCAAGATGATATCATCGTGCGAATCATGATCTGGCTAACTGGGTTCTTCGAACACACTTGCCGGATATGATTAGTATAGCTGAATTGAGTTATCTGAGATAATTGCGCGTTCATGCGCTGGTTAAAAGGGGATATGTATCGATAGTAGAAACATTGATCAGCAACGCTGCTATTGGCTGCTCAGCGTGGCCAAAGAGCGCGCTCAGTTTTTCTCCTCAGCAGAGCAAGAACTAATAGTCGAAGTTTATTCGGAATTTTAATGTTTAATCAAAACGCCAGGGAACACCTCAAAGTCTGCAAAAGCCAGGAGAGAGGGCTGGCAAAAAGTAGCAGACAATTTAAATCCGTTAGAAGTGGCCATGTTAGATGTTTTTATCACTTATTAGCCAACATTTTTGTATTTAAATAATTGCATAATTACTTTGTTCATTGTAATGTCAGAGTCACCACGCAAGAACATGGGAACAAATAAAAGTGAAGTACAAAAATATTCTACATAATGTTAATTTTAAGTTATATTATAGGCTAGTCTCTTTTATAAAAGGCACTGTTAAATAAATGGTGTTCTGTTTATAAAAGCAACCAAGAAAAAGGCTGAGAAAAAAAAAGAAAAGATCTTAGTAGCCTACACTGTAAAATAATTTTTGCTGAATTAAAATAAGGCCGTATAGTCATTTCAACTGTTAAATCTTCAGTAATGATGAATTGCTTTGACTTGTGAAAGTGAAAACTGATAAACTTATGTTAATGTAAAAATATTTTGCCATGAGTTATTGATCACATTTTTCCCGAGTGTAGTTCATTGTAATGACATTGTGTTTTCCTCTTTTGTGCACTTTTACACAATACACCAACACTTGTATCTGTTCCCAAGAAAGTGGTGGCTGAAATATGTGCAGTAAGTGGACATTTTCTAACTTTCCAAAGGAAAGAAAGTATAAGACTTTGTAATGTCCATTTGTTTCCATTGCACTGGACAGTGAATAAACCCTCTCAGATAACTGTCATATGGAGGAACTAGCCTACCTGCAAGCGCATAAATAACTTTACTTCATTTATACTTGTATGCTTTATGGCTGCAATATAAGTTGCAGGACTCCACATCTCCAGAAAGGCCTACAGAAGAGTCTGCACAGACAGGACAGACATAGGCCTACAGGTGGGCAGTGTATAGCCAACTTTTCCTTTTTATTTGTTGCATGAGGCATGTGTCTAATATCTCTTGTTGCAGGCACTTGACCACTGGCTTTTCTTTACAAAGAACAATTGAAATAAAACTCAAGGAACTAAGAATATTTGTCTTTTATTAAACATTTAATGAAATATTTTTTTTTTTTGGCAATGTTGTTTAATATGGCACATGCAACAATGTCACAGGCCCTGTCAGGTGTGCAACCCTCAGACTTCTCAGACACTGAAATCTTCCCTTTAGTAAGCCAAAGTTCATTTCATTGTGTGCCCTTGTCCTGGCTAGAGCTGCATTGTAACTGGTTTGGGTCAGGGAATGGGATCATAAAACACCTGTCTGCAGGCAGGAACATGTCATAATCACCTATGAAAAAGGTGTTAGGATCAGCATAAGTGTATGTAATACAGTGAGCTTGATATTTAATTGTGGAACTTTCCTTACCACTTTCAAATAATGTGCATAAATGTGAATCTCTGAAAATTCTTAAGTCATGCACAGATCCTGGCCATTTTGCTTTCACATTTGTGATATGGAAGATTTTAGTCAACTGCCTTTTTTTTATTTGATATAATATTACTAATCTGGAATATTAAGAATCACAATAGTAACTGGGCTGCACATTTACATTGTGAATCCCCTTTCTGTTCACATAATCCCCTTTATTGAGGCCTTGATCTGGTACCCATCACGTTAGTGAAGTCTGAGTGACATATCTGTAATCGGCATGGTCATGATTGTATGATCTTCATAAAAAATTACGATAGCCTAAAAAAAAAAAAACTGCTTTACAACATTGGTGGCTTGGAAATGCCACAAAAAAAAAAAAAAAAAAAAACCTAAAACTGTTTTTTAAACATAAAAGCGACAAAAAACGACAATCTCACGAATCACGAGAAAAAAATATATATCTCAGAAAGAAAGTGCACTATCGCGCTGCGCTGGACTTCCGTATCAGCTCCGCTTATGAAGCCGCAGTCTAATCCTGTTAACATGAAATAAGCCTGCTCCCGAGCAGGTTTAAGTTTGCGCACATGTTGCTATGACAGCAAGTCCAGGATGAGCGTCGAAGAACCAAACAATCCAGGATCATGCCAAATCGCCAACAATCAAATCCAGCTAAGTGAGTTAGCGACGTACGAAGAACGGGCCCCAGGTCTTAAAGAGACAGTAGCCCTAATAGTAAACATGCAGCCACTTGTCCTTAAAGGGATAGTTCACCCAAAAATACAAATTCTGTCATTATTTACTCACTGTAATGTTGTTACAAATTTGTGCTGAACACAAAATAAGTTTGGAAGAATGGGGGAAACCAGACAGTTGCTGGTCCCCATTGACTTCTAAATTCTGAAAAAACAGAGATTCTAATTATTGGACAAAAACCTTCCACACGTAATAACCTAGAATACTGTCTAACACATGATGGCTGCTCTGTTAAAGGGTTAGTTCACCCAAAAATTAAAATTCTGTCAGTAATTACTCACCCTCATGTTGTTCCAACCGCGTAAGACCTTCGTTCATCTTCGGAACACAAATTAAGATATTTTTGATGAAATCTGAGCCATGTTTCACTCCTCCATAGGCTTCTATGTGACCGAAACTTGCTGGCCCAGAAAAGTTATTAAAGAGATCGTTAATATAGTCCAAGTGACTCCAGTGGCTCAATCTTAAGTATATCAAGCGACGAGAATACTTTCTGTGCGCAAAAACAAATAAAAATAACGACTTTATTCCACTTTTCATTTCCTTCTCTCTGGGCCTCTAGTTGGTTCGCGTAGTCTTTTTGCGCACAATGCGTAGCGCGTCTGTGTTACACGTCACCACGTAGGCTCACTATTGGCCGACGCCGGTCATGTGTGTGTTGCGTGATGACGTGCAACACAGACGCGCAGCGCAAAAACACTACGAGGCCCAGAGAGAAGGAAATGAAAAGTGGAATAAAGTCGTTATTTTTGTTTGTTTTTGCGCACAAAAAGTATTCTCGTCGCATGATAAACTTAATGTAGTGCCACTGTAGTTACTTGGACTATTTTAACGATGTTTTAATAACTATTCTGGGCCGGTGAGTTTCGGTCACACTGGAAGCCTATGGAGGAGTAAAAATTATGTCAGATTTCATCAAAAATATCTTAATTTGTGTTCCGAAGATGAACGAAAGACTTACATGGTTGGAACAACATGAGGGTGAGTAATTACTGACAGAATTTTCATTTTTGGGTGAACTAACCCTTTAAGTCTTCGTCCTTGGTTAGGAACCTGGGTGTGCTCTTTGATACCAATCTTTGATTTGTAAGTCACGTGTCTAGTATCTGTAAAGCCGCATTTTTTCATCTAAAAAATAAATTACGTCATATGCTCTCAATGATAAATGCAGAATAATTAGTTCATGACATCAAGGCTAGATTATTGTAATGCTCTACTGGGTGGTTGCCCTGCACGCTTAATAAACAAACTACAGCTGGTTCAAAACGCAGCAGCTCAAGTTCTTACCAGAACCAGGAAGTATGACCATATTAGACCGGTTCTGTCAAAACTGCACTGGCTCCCTATTAAAGGTATAGCGGAGGATTTTCTTTTTCCGGGTGGGTAGTGTAAACTATTGGTCCACCTAAGTGTCAATCATTCTGGTGATATGTAACGTAAGGCCGTCGTACGTGCTCGTCCCTTAGTTTTCGCTTTCTGCGCATGCGCACTTTCAGGTGTTTATGTGTGGTGGTGAGCTAGAGTTACGGTTTAAGCCATTCATTGAAGCTCGCCGTTTCACCGGGTCCTTTGAAAATGTCTGAGGGTCGCAAGAGAAAAAGTTTGTACGAACTGTATGAGAAGAAGAGAAAGGCCTCAGAAGAGAGAAACAAGATCAGAGTGTTTTTGGGAGATTGTTTCACACGATGGCGTGCGCTGAAAACACAGGTTGGGCTTCCCACTGATGCCTCAGTCGCGAAGTTTCTACTCGACAGGTAAAGTTTGGCATGCTATTTGGTGAAAAAGTGCAAATCTTCTTTTGGAAAGTAATCTTGTATGAGTGATGCCGACAGCAACTTGTAAACAGAGCGTGCACGAGGAGAACCTCGCACACGTTTAATAGGCGTTCCCTCTCGGGAGCATGTAGTGTGTTGCGCATGAGCATTTTTTCAAAAAGTGGAGAGGGCGGTTCTTATCTAAAATTCGGAAAGATCCTCCGCTATACCTTTAAACATCGCATCAATTTTTAAATATTGCTGATTACTTACAAAGCACTGAATGGTTTAGCTCCGCAGTACTTGAGCGAGCTCTTAACGCATTATAGTCCTTCACATCTATTGCGATCTCAAAATTCCAGCCAGTTGATAATACCTAGAATATCAAAATCGACTGCTGGCAGTAGATCCTTTTCCTATTTAGCACCAAAACTTTGGAACAATCTTCCTAACATTGTATGGGAAGCAGACACACTCTGTCAGTTCAAAGCCAGATTGAAGACACATCTCTTTGACCTAGCATTCACATAATACATTATAGACTTCTATAATTCAATTAGTTAGGCTAATATGCAGTTAGGCTGCATATATTAGGTCAGCCGGAACCGGGAACACTTCCCATAAATCCTGATGTACTCGTTACATCATAAGAAGGATGGCGTCTACGCTAATTTTAGTCTCTCTGTTTATCCCGAGGTTTACCGCAGTCTGCCGTATCCAGGCCGTATCCAGATCTGATGAAGGACCAGCGCCAGGACACGACGACAACGCAGTCCTGAAATGTACACTAGCCTCTCCCCTATGAAGGCCTTCCCTTTACCTCTATACAGAAAAAACATTGTAGGGATAATTCCGGTTCGCGTGGCTATGCAGACTTTTTTATGAGGATTGATTTGTAAAGTTCTACACGCCTGCACAAATATATATATATATATTCAAACGCGCATACCTATCAAGCGAACACGTGATGCTCATTTGCGCGCCGCCTGCGTTTTCATGGGTTTGCTTTCTTGAGATTTGCGCAGAGAAAACGAATAATCGTTTGCACCTTCGAACCTATTTCAGGGAGTGCATTCTCAAAACACTAGCCACTTTTTTTGGGCAGCCAGAGCGTGTTAAGGGTTTTCTCTTAGAACGGTGTCATGTTAGCGGCTCCTAAGTTAAAGGGACACTCCACCGGAAAGATGAATGTGTATTTAAAATAGGTAATTTATGTAGATTCGGCTTTTGCGTTCTACAGTCGCCATTCATCATGTTTACTGTGGTGAGCAGGATGAGGCAGAGGGCTGCGGGAGAACGGCGCGAGGCCGGTGGCGTGATTACTGAGACGCGCCGGGTCTCGCATCTCTCACGGAGGTTCGGGAATTTTCTTAGCAATGTTAAAACTCACATCAACCGATCACTTGTTTAGCGTTCATGTAAACACTACATTCAGATTCACCGATCGGAATGAATTCAGTTAGATTGAAACAAAAGGTGAGCATGTAAACAATGAATGGCGACCGCAGAACGCAAAAGCTGAATCCCGGACATTTTGGACGATCTCGACGGCCGGACATGTCCGGGAAAAAGTGTATGGTAACCCCTACTACTCAGCTTTCTTCGTCCATGTTTTCTGCAGGTTTCTGCTGGTGAAATCAAACGCACTGCACTGATCTGTGATAGGTCTGTTAGATCATTAGCTCCAACCCCCTATGGGCGGGTTTGAAAGGGTGGGAACTAGTGCTTGTGGTCTTAACAGAAATCCCCCCCCCCCTTACACTTCCTCCTACAATGACGCAAAATGGCCATTTTTGCGTCATTGTAGGAGGAAGTGTAAAGAGGTAAATACAGATTTCTCTCGTCTCAGGGGAAAATGAGAAAATGTTGCACGACCATTCAATAGTATGACTGGGTTTCTAACATTGCAAAGCTTAATGCAAATAGGTGGAGTGTTCCTTTAATGACTAATCTTCGCAACTTCACTGTAACGCTAATTTCTATTATCACTGTTATGCTGCTTTTAAACAATCCGTACTGTTAAAAGCGCTATATAAATGAAGGTAACTTGACTTGACTTGACACACACACACGCACACATGCAAACATACATACTTAGACATTCAAGGCTCCTCAAAATGTTTCCACATTCCACATCTCTGTTTAAATGATACAGTTTCAGGTTTTCTTTATAGTTACTCTTTACAGAAGATGAGTGTTCATTTAAAAGACCAATGAGAACATTTCAGTATCAAACTCTCACAATTTTATAGCCTCATAATTGTCTCACAATGTTGAAATTTTGTTGCATCATTTATTGCTTATATTTTTGCCTCATAGTTGTGTCAGTTATTTACAGTATGCACTGTAACTGTTTCTCTACATTCATGTTAATTCATTGTCATTTCCATCACCACACACATAAAAAAAAATGTTTTTAAAGTTCTCATCACACAATTTATGAGATCATGCTCTATTTAAAATAAAAAGTAAAGTTATTTATTTTCTAATAAGCTCTTACCCAAACCAATATTAAATTTAAGAGTGTGACACAGGTGTACAGTTCAGCTTTGGTCCTTAGGGCAGTTAATTTATCTAATTGACAAATGTATAATTATTGTACATTGTAGAAAAACTGATAAAAATAGTTACAAAAATGATCTCTGAGACTATTCTTGAGTGGCATAAGTTGTTCACTTTTTAAATAACAGCTGTATATAGAGATGTGGTGGAAATGACATTTGTTCATTGCAAGTCAGAATTTTTTTTTAAATATTAACAATTTCTCTTGTAATCTAAGTTTGTCCTCTTATAGACCTTAAAACTAGACAAATTATTTAAACTAATGAGACTGTGTTACAGGACTTTTGAAGACGTTTTTTTATTTTTTTTTATTCAACTTCACAAGGCTAAAGAAGCCCCTAGTTTAAGAAACGCCCATATAGCCATGCATGGTCAATGCATATATTGCAGTAGGCTATATTGAAAAATATAAGCACTAGTTTCCCATATGGAAATGTATTAGGTAATACAATATATTCCCATATGTTTGTTCCAAAAGGGTGAAATGACAAGATTCTTTATTGCTTTTTTATTGAATGTTGTACACCTCCCCATCTCAACAAACTTTCAAGACTATCAAGTTTATAAATGACCAACTTCTAAAAACATATTGGTGTCTTTGTAAAGATGGGTTGGAGGCTAGAGCCGAGAGGTCAGACCGGTCTCGCTGTGATTCATGGGTTCACCCGAACAGCTTCTATCGTGTTTCGGTGAGGAGTCAGGACCTTATACTGTCTATGGTCAGGACTGGCGCAGTTATCGCATTGGTGGATGGGCTGGGCTGGACTGGACGAGAGATGGCAGAAGGAAGTGACGGTTCAGGAAGTGATTCAGGAGAGATGGATGTAGGTGGCGGGAGTTATGGAAATTGGAATACAGCAGGTAGGACAAATAAGCGTAAAAAGAGCGTAAAATCAGATGGGTGTGATAGTGACGGGAGAGGAAATGTAACAGAAAGGAAGAGAGAGGATTTCAACATAATCGTAAAACTTGCGCAAGAGGGGGCTTCATTCGGCAATTGGAATCCAATACAGCTAACTAAATCCATAAGTAAAGAAATCGGGGAGGTAAGGAGTGCTAAAATATTGCGAGATGGATCATTAATAATTATATGTAAGGATGGAGAACAACAAGGAAAAGCAATTAAAATTAATAAAATAAATGGCAAGAAAGTGCATTGTTCTCTGATGAATGACAGAAAATGGGTCAGAGGAGTAATTACAGGGATTCCGGTAAATGTAACAGCAGAGGATATTAAAGGAAATGTAACAAATGCAAAAGTGAGTGAAGCCAGACGTCTTAAAGCAAACAGAAATTGGATTAGAAGTGATAGTCTTTCTGTACTAGTCACATTTGATGAGAAAAGACTCCCGGAAAAGATTCTTATTGGATATATGTGTTATGAAGTGAGGCCCTATGTTTACCCACCTCTTAGATGTTTTAAATGTCAGAGGTTCGGACATGTAGCATCCGTGTGCAAGGGAAAGCAAACATGTGGTAGATGCGGTGGAAACCACGAGTATGGCAAATGTGCAGAGGGAACGAAGTTAAAGTGCTGTAATTGTGGAGGAGAACATAGCTCAGCTTACCGTGGTTGCGAGGTTAGTAAAAGAGCGGAAGAGGTGCAGCGAATCAAGACTACTCAGGGAATAAGCTACGCAGAGGCAGCAAGGAAGGTTTCAGGAGACGCGCAGGTGATAAGGCAAAGTGACACTAGAAATCAAGACGTAGTGAAATGTGGAGGATGTAATAGGTTGAAGGAGGAAACTTTGATTGTGAACAAGAATGATTTTGTATTCTTTATGGCAGATGTAGTCAACTGTTCAGCACAGACAAAAAGCCGAAATGAGAGGATAAAGATTATTGTCAAATCAGCTGAGAAGTACCTTGATGTGAGAGGGCTGCTCTGGGAAACAGTTAAAGACATTCTTAATGAAGATAATCAGCCATCTCAGTAATGTGTTGGATCATCTTAATGGTGTTACAGTTTTTTTCAATTGCTTACACACTAAAATTAGAACTTTCCCACAATTAGCAAAACTTTACACTCAAGGAGCAAAACACCGGCCTAGATTTGCACAACTGTAAGCACATTGTCAACTTCACACTTTTTGCAAAACATTACACACAGTGATTTGCAAAACACTAAACACACTTGTATGCATTTGACACAGAAATTTATCATGATGTCATTTCCTTGCAATTTCAAAGCAAAGGCTTTCAAATGAGCACACCCATGAACCAATTGGTTAAACACAGGCACCAGGTGTGCACACACACTGGTGCTTAATTGTAGACACACCAATCAGGTTAAAGCACTATAAAAAGGCAACAGGTAAGTTCACCTGTCTTCAACAAAAATGGATGGTGTCAGAGGAAGAGGGAGAGTGCGGATGAGAGGGGGAATCCAGAGAGTACCAGGTGGAGGAAGAGGGAGAGGGAGAGGGAGAGGGAGAGGGAGAGGGAGAGGGAGAGGGAGAGGGAGAGGGAGAGGGAGAGGGAGAGGAAGAGGAAGAGGGAGAGGAAGACCTGGAGGAGGGGTAGGACATGCACAAAGAAGAAGACAACCAAATCTGTGTAATGAAATTCGTGCTACAATTGTGGACCATGTAATAAACCACGGACTAACACTGAGGGAGGCTGGATTGAGAGTACAGCCTAACCTAAGCAGGTACACAGTGGCATCAATAGTTCGGACATTTCGTCAAGAGCACAGGTGAGAAACTTCTCTTCAGTCAACAGAAAATCCATTGCTTACTGCATGTACTATATCAACAGTACTGTATATGTACTCTATATTTTGGTACTGTATATATTCCTGTGTATCATTTTACAGTAAGCTGTGTATTTTGTTTGGCCAACATAGGATTGAACGTCGTGAACACCAAGGAGGAAGGGGCCCCATATTCACACAGGAGCAAGAGAGAGAGATCATAAACCTCGTTTTGGCCAATAATGCAATCAGACTTCGAGAAATTCAAGCCCATATTGTCAATGATCACCTAATTTTCAATAATGTCCAACAGGTCTCTCTGTCAACAATAGCCCGTATCCTTAAAAAACACCAAGTTGTGATGAAACAACTGTATAAAGTGCCATTTGAAAGAAATTCAGACAGGGTGAAAGTCCTGCGGCGTGAATATGTGGTGGTACGTTTTGTTCACTGACTGTAGTATTGTGTACTGCAAACATAACCTTTTTACTGTACATGTAATTTTACTGTATAGCAGACCTACAGTATACTGATCTACACAATGTGATCTTTTGCTGTATTTCAGAGAGTTTTGCAAATGGATGCGGAGGAAGTCCCACATGAGTTTATTTACAGTGATGAGGCTGGATTTAACCTGACAACAGTACGAAGAAGGGGAAGAAACATCATCGGCCACAGGGCTATTGTCAATGTACCAGGGCAACGTGGGGGTAACATTACCCTTTGTGCTGCCATTACACAGAATGGGGTCCTCCACCGCCATGCCAACTTGGGTCCTTACAACACTGAACTCATTCTTACATTTTTAGACAGATTACACAATATCATCACAGCAGCAAACCAAAGGGACCAGATGCAATACATTGTCATCTGGGACAATGTAGCTTTCCATCGTTCTGCTCTGGTCCAAAACTGGTTTCAACAACACCCACAATTCACAGTTCAATACCTACCACCATACTCCCCCTTCCTGAACCCCATCGAGGAGTTCTTCTCAACATGGCGGTGGAAGGTTTATGATCTCCGGCCCTATGTCCAGATGCCCCTCATTCAAGCTATGGAGGAAGCATGTAATCAAATTGAACCAGCATCCATACAAGGGTGGATTCGTCACTCAAAAAGATTCTTCCCACGTTGCCTTGCAAATGAAAATATAGCCTGTGATGTTGACGAAGCCCTGTGGCCAGATCCAGCTAGGCGGAGAGATGTTTAGTTTTTTTTTTTTTGTTGTTGTTTTTTCGGTACTGAACTGGATATGTAATTTGTTACAGTATTACTGTAAGCTTAGAGTACAATGGTATGTTCAGTAATAATATATGAAAACTGGAAAATGTTTTATGAATATTTGTTCAGTATTGACTGACTTGAGTACATGAAAATAAATTATTTTCATCAGTCTGCACAATTGGTGTCATGTGGTGTTGGTGAATTTATTTTTACACTTTCTGTGTAAATGCTAAAAGTGTTTTAGGTTGAGCACAGGAGTGTTAAACTGATTCAAACAGAGTCAGACCATATGATGGTTGTGTTTATGTTATGACAACAAAATAAGGTTTTTATAAGACATTGTATAGTTTTGACAAAAGTGTTTCATTTTGCAAATGATCTGAGGTGTTGTGCTACTTTGGTGTAGTGTTGTGCTAATTGTGTGAAGGGTTTTGAAAAACCGGGCCCTGTTTTCAAAATTGTGCTTAAGCAATTGAAAAAAACTGTAATTCTACTCCAGTGGAATGCGAGAAGCTTAATTTCAAATGGCCAAGAGTTTAAAAAGTATATTGATAAGTTGGAAGAGAAACCTGATGTTATTTGTATACAGGAGACATGGTTAAAGTCACAGTTGGATTTTACTATAAAGGGATATATTGTTAGGAGAGATAGAGAATCTGGCAGAGGGGGAGGTGTGGTGACATTCATACAAAATGGAATGAGTTATAAGGTAATACCATAGACTGTAAAAAATATGGACAAAGCGTCTGTGACGTCACCCATAGACTTTCTGAAGAACGGTTTTGAAGCCGTTTATGGGGGGTATGGGCGGCGCCATCTTGGAAAATCTTGGGAAATCCTAACCCCGCCCACCTTCTAACGCAGCGCGCGTCACTCAGCTCGCTCTGCTACTCCGGTTATCTCTGTGTATATTTTAGGCAACGAAATATGTTATAAAACACCATACTAACTCTTTTCGTTTTTTATTTAAAGAAATCATAAACATTATAGCCACACAAATGTGGTTCAGGCAACGCATATTGATTATATTCACTGCACATAACGTTTGCCTATTTATAAAAAAACAAAATATAAAACACAAACCTGCCTCTTTTCGGTTTAAATATAATATAAAAATATTAAACATTTTAATATGGTCCAGGCAATATGTGCATTTGTACTAAACAACAGATTTTGCAGTAAACAACATATAGATCATCTTCGTTGTGTTAAAATTTAAAATGACAAAACTCAACCAAGTCTCTTTTTGTTAAATTTCAGTTTTATCAATATTAGCCATTATAAAAGTATAAGTAAAAGATATAAAAAGCTATACAAATAAAGCAAACAATTCAGTCAAACACACAAAGTCAGCGCTCTAGTCTAACCATACAACGGTAAAGTTAAATAGCTTAAGTTATGAAACTTCCCCTCAGCCAAAACGATTGGCCAGGGAACAAATTATAGTTTCACGAGACCAAAAATCGCCCGTTAGATATGCACAAGACGAATTATATCTCATGTTTAACCACTACAGAGACCCCAGGGTCAGCGGCGAACGACTAGCCGAGGAAACAGAAAATGGGTCAGAGGAGTAATTACAGGGATTCCGGTAAATGTAACAGCAGAGGATATTAAAGGAAATGTAACAAATGCAAAAGTGAGTGAAGCCAGACGTCTTAAAGCAAACAGAAATTGGATTAGAAGTGATAGTCTTTCTGTACTAGTCACATTTGATGAGAAAAGACTCCCGGAAAAGATTCTTATTGGAAATATGTGTTATGAAGTGAGGCCCTATGTTCCCCCACCTCTTAGATTCAAAGGCTGTTCCAGGCGGGGTACATGAACGCCGAGCGCCCGGTCATCATCGCTGGATCTCACAACTGGATAAAATTTTCATAAATCTTTAAATAAACCACAGATTTGAGCTTTAAATAACTACATTCTCACCTAAAAAACTCTTAAAACTACATTTCATGATACAGAAACAGTAGTATTATATTTCAACTGTGTTAAAAAATGGCGCTTCTTATGTTGTCATTCTCCTTGGCGCAGCCTAAGCTGTCAATCAAGCTGTCAATCAAAGTTAACCACGCCCTTATTTGTCATACATTTTATATCTAAATACTATCTAAACTAACGAGTTAGAAAAAAATTCACTACCCTCGCCGTTGTCAGGCACTCGGAACCTATCGAAAAAAACAATAAAAGTCCATGGGACCAACCTGTAAAAACATGAATTTATGCTGTGAAAACGGACATTTTAACATGGGGGCTATGGACATTTGCTCCCTTTTGGGACCTTCCCCTAGCGGATTTTCGATGTATTGCAGTTTTTCGCACTTCCGGGTAGGCTTCATTTTTCAGATGAGAATGTTGCCCCTTGGGTAATACGTATAAGCACAGAGCATGAATCAATTACAGTTAAGGTATGGACTAGGGGTGTCGCAATATACCGGTGTTGACGATAATCGTGATATTCAAAGCATGAAATATCGACATCGTGTTAATTTAGAGCAATACAATATACCGGTATTGGCGATATTGGCGTTTTCTAGACGCAGCGCTCGTCCGTGCTAGAGTGAAACACTCTGTCCACACCCGAAAAAATTCTGTATGAGTGTACACACACCGGTGGCCGCGGCGCCCAGCAACGGCTCAGGACCGTGTTCAAAATCTTGCCGCGACACAGAGCGCAGAAAAAAAGTGTTCAGATCACAGACTCAGCAACTATTGTATTTAATTGTACAGTATAATCATAACATAGTACAGACATTATCTCAATTCCATAATGTCCTTAAACATAATGATATTGCTGGCCATAAACTGAGAAAGTGCGTGTCCGGTGTGCGATACCTCGAGTTGTCATAGACGCGACGCGGCTATTAGTCATCATGGAATGGGAAACGTGACATTAACTGTTAACAGGGGGTTTCTGTGTTCAAATATTTGATAAAGGGTGATTATTAAAATTAAGAACCCCGTTTTCTTTACTCATCTTATTTTTGTATTTGTATTTGCACTTGATTTTTTTATTCAAATCTGCTATCTGCATGACTTTATTGGCGCCAGTGCAACAACAGGTTTAAAAGCTTTTCAGTTCTTCAGGAAACCTTCAGACAGTGTTTGGCTTCAGTTTGAAACCAGATAAACTTCACATGCTTGTCTTCCTACACAAAAATTTGCCATAGATTGAGTACGCAAGAAGTAAAAATGCATGTGCCTTGTGTTTATCAGTATCCTTATGTTTGTTGGGTAAAAAAGAAAAACTATATAAACAAAGTAAAAATTAATTTGACTGATAACTACACCCCCCCCCCCCCCCATCCCACTAAACATTGGACGTCGGATAGACGTGCAGATCATGTCTATATTGGGTCCGTCGGTCCATGACCAATTCTGGACATCTATTCGACGTCCAAACTAGGTCCACTATTTGGACGTCCAACCATGACCCAACTTGGACGTCATTTTGACGTTCAACATTGGACCTTTGAACTGGGTAATTTTTTTCGACGTCCAAACTAGGTCCACTATTTGGACGTCCAACCATGACCCAACTTGGACGTCATATTGACGTTCAACATTGGACCTTTGAACTGGGTTTTTTTTTTTTTGGACGTCATTTGGACGTCTATGACAGGTGCAGGAAATTTACATGATTATTATTTTTTTAAACGCAATAAACGCCATTTAAAAAAAAAAAGAGTTTGTCATGTCATTTTGCTGTGTACTGAACCTATTCGCTCCATCCACGTTTCATACCAAATCTCTATTTCCTTGTTTAAAATGCGCCGAACCTATTTTTAGCCTAAACGCGATATATCCTCTGGACTAATCAGAATTATCTCACTCTCTCTCGCTCTCTCACCCTCAAATCACTCGCGCGTATCGCGCCAGACGCTCAATTCGCCTCATTCGCTCGTCCGCGCCGCGCTGCGCTAAACGCCTCATTCGCGCATTATCAACATGATTACAGTTTTTTCCAATTGCTAAACGACAGTGTGCACAACTGGAGCTACATGTGCAAAACTCTAACTACAGTCTGCACTACCAACAGTCACCTGAGCTAAACACTTCACATCACCTGCAAAACTCACTCCAAGCAACACAACTCTTAACACATGGCTCAAAACAGGCTCAGTGCAGCCAAACACTGTGCACAACCCTCACTGAGATAACACACACTGTCACTCAGAACACACTGAGAGTAAAATCACTAGCATCAAACACCAATACAGAAAATACAAACTTTTCATCTTTACAGTTTGAACAAGTTCAGTGACTTCATACAAAGTAATATTTTCTTCAAAGAAAAGAGTGACATTCTTTCACATGATTTATTTAAATTTTTAGAACATAACAATTCTTTAAGGTAAATGAAAATGAGCAGTTTGCTTCAATAGTCTGTAGTAATTTACGGAATTACAGTAATGAGAAAAAAAGGTAGAAACTAAAAGTACATACTGTAATTCAAACAAATAATTGAGGGGCTAATCCTGAAATTGCAATCAGCAGTGTTTGAAAAGCACAAGGCTGAAATCTATTCTGTTTTGAATGTGTGGTTCACAGTTTTGACAGCAGTGTGTTAGCATTTGAACAAAGTGCTGTAAATCCACAGTGTTGTGCAGGTTGTGGTTAAAGTCATGGGATAAGTGTGTAGAGTTTTGAAAACTGTGTTCAAGCAATGAAAAACGAACTAGAGTTTGGTCCACATGAACTGCTGCTGTGCAGACTGTAGTTAGAGTTTTGCACATGTGACTCCAGTTGTGCTCACTGTCGTTTAGCAATCGAAAAAAACTGTAATACATATTCGAATAGGCCTACAGATTATTTATAATTATTTAAGATCATTTTCCAAAAACTCCATTGATCGTCTCAGCATCAGGTGATAACTGGAGTGGTGTACAAAGGTGTGATACTCTAGCTCAAACAGTAGAGCATTGGTGCTTGTAATGCTAAGATCACGACTTTGATTCCCAGGGAAAGCAAGTATAAGAGGTGTGTGTGTGTGTGTGTGTGTGTGTGTGTGTGTGTGTGTGTGTGTGTGTGTGTGTGTGTGTGTAGGAGAAGCTGTTTTTTTCTTTTTTTTTTTGAGCGCGTTTTGATTGAGCGCACTGAGCGCGATTATTGTTTGGAAAAGACGCACAGTATCTAATAAAACACACGATCCACAGCAAGCCAACCCCGTCTCCTTCCTTCTTCCCACAAACGAACTTTGGACGGACGTCAACATTAGACGTGCGGAAGACGTCGGAAAAAGACGTCATCTGGCGTCACAGTCTGCACCTTCAAGGGGAGCAAAATTGGACGTGCAAAAACGACGTAGAAAATACGTCGTTTCGACCTGTCTATGCGCAGTGGGATAGATTCTATAGATATCGCGATATATCGATATCGTGAATTCTTTTGGCCACAATAACCGTGGTGACATAATCAATTATTATAATCCCTGTGGGGAATTAAGTCTAGAATCATTAGAGGATGTTGTAGGGGTATTAGATGATAATGTGATATTGTGTGGGGATTTCAATTCACATAGTTCACTTTGGGGTAGCAGTAGGACAGATTTAAATGGTTTAGTGGTTGAGGAATTTATAGATAATCACTGTTTGGTATGTATTAATAATGGGGAAGGAACACGATATAATAGTATGCAAAACACAGAGGCAGCGCTGGATTTAACACTGGTGTCTAGTGAAATAGCAGGTTTAAGCACATGGAATGTGATCAAATACATCACAATAGGAAGTGATCATTATCCTGTGGTAACGAAAATTGGCATAGAAGGTTATTATGAAAAGGGAAAGAAAATTCCTAGATGGAAATTGGGAGATGCTAACTGGGAAGTTTTCCAAAAGATTAGTGCTAATAGATTTTGTAAACTTAAGGAGGAGAATCTGACATATGTAAATATAATTAATAGTAAAATAGTTAAGGAGATTATTCAGTCTGCTGAGGAAACTATTCCTAAGAGTAATGGAACTAAACGGACTAAGAGTGTACCCTGGTGGAATGATAACTGTAGTAAAGCCATAAAGGCCAGGAATAAAGCATTTAGAGAGCTCAAGAAACTTCATTCTCAGGATGCATTGATCCAGTATAAAAGGGCCCAGGCATTAGTGAGGAGGACAATAAGAATACAAAAAAGAACCTTTTGGAGGAAATATTGTAACACTATTGGAAGGGAAGTACAGCTGTCAGATGTGTGGGCAGGGCCGGCGCGTCCATATAGGCGAACTAGGCAATTGCCTAGAGCGGCACTTTTGTAAGGGCGGCAAAATGTGTGCCAATCGGGAATGAACAATTCACAAAATAGGCTATATGATTTGCTGAGCTGCCGCTGCGCCGCCCCGCCCCCTGCTCTCACGAGTCATGAGTCATGACTGAGTGATGGGAAGTTCGGAGCATTACCGACTCTCTTGTTCGATCTCGTTCATCAAAATGAACGAATCTTTATTTGAGTCATTTTGTTAATTTAAGTGGCTTTAAATGTTACACTTTTAACAGCCAAATTCCCCGATCATATCCACCTACGCATATAGTATATGTATATGCTTCCTCTTGGCCAACTAAAGTGTTCCTGCAACGGGAGTGTTCTCAGCGCAGAACAGCGGAGTTTGTATGGACAGAAGTGCATGCCTGAGCTTGTGTTTTGGGTTAAGCTGCGTTGCTTTGACATTGCGGAAAATATAACAATAGAAACAAAATGTAGGCTATTAGCCTTTTTACCCGTTATTATCAATCTAAATTAATCTCGTTTTTAATTTAACTTAATTTCGTTTTTCTTTATTTAAATTTCGTTTTTCTTTATTTAAATTTCGTTTTACTTAATTAAATTTCGTTTTTTATTTATTTAAATGTAAAATTTTGTCTTTTCTTTATTTAAATGTTTTTTTTCTTTATTTAAATTTCGTTTTTTTCTTTAAATTTTACATTTAGTTTTTTCTTTATTTAAATTTTGTTTTTCTTTATTTAAATTTTGTTTTTTCTTTATTGAAATTTTTAATTTTGTTTTTTTCTTTATTGAAATTTTGTTTTTCTTTATTTAAATTTTGTTTTTCTTTATTTAAATCTACCCTTTACTGTGTCAGTAATTTGTTAGTCAGAAAAATATAGACTACCTTAAAGTATTGCTTAATTTAACAGACATGTGTGTGTGCGTTTTATATCACTAGTGCAGCGTGCGTCAAGTAAGCCCTTCCTGCGTGAGGTGCGCCGCTTCCCGCTCGCGTTGTTCTGTAGTTTACTAAAAGTTTATTAATTCTGAACATGTCGCGTCTCGTGTGTCTATCTATATTACACCACCAAATGCGACACTGCACTCCCTTGTGAAGTCGATTGGATGAACGGTTCTCGAAATAATCAAAATGCAAACAGACAGACACATAGAGATTCCTGCCTTTATTAGAGAGAAGAATATGTTCAGCACCCTCTCGAAGCTTTGAAAATTCGATGTTCATTACTACCGAAGCATCGAAGCTCAAAAAATGGTATTCCAACCAGCCCTAGGGGCGGCACAAATGTTTTTCGCCTAGAGCGGCAGAAGTGCACGCGCCGGCCCTGTGTGTGGGGCATGATTAAAAGAATGGGGGGGGATTAGAAGAAATTATGAAATACCAGTGTTGGATACTGGTAACAAATTGGCGGTCAATAATTTAGAAAAGGCAGAACTTCTTGCACAAACATTTGAAAGGGTTCATAGTTCATGTAATCTCACAGATGAGGCTAGGCAGTGTAGAGAGAGAATCATAATGGAGAATCCCAATATAACAGAGAAAAGGGAGATGACAGGAGAGCCGTTGGATCTACCGTTTAATATGTTTGAGTTAAGAAGAGCAATTATGGGTGCTCGTCAGACCACTCCAGGGAAAGATGGTGTATGCTATGGAATGCTGGGACACATGCCAGATAGTGCACTGGACATGGTGTTGGGTTTGTTTAATAAAGTTTGGGATATTGGCCAACTTCCGTTAGATTGGAAACAAGCAATAATAGTGCCCATTCTAAAACCTGGAAAAGATCAGTCAGATCCTTCTAGCTATAGACCTATTGCATTAACGTCACACTTATGCAAAATTATGGAAAGAATGGTCACAGAACGTTTAACGTATTATTTAGAGAGTAAAGCTCTTCTGTACCCATATCAAAGTGGGTTTCGTAGGGGTCGGAATACAATGGACTCAGTATTGTGCTTAGAATCAGACATCAGGAAAGCACAGACTAACAAAGAAATATTGATAGCTGTGTTTTTTGATGTTGAAAAAGCATATGATATGCTCTGGAAGGAAGGATTACTTATTAACCCTTTAGAACCTGAAGCTAAAATAGGTGTTTTTCACATAATTTGATTTTTTTACTGTAAAATTCTAAAACAATGTGCTATCTTCATGTGCAAGGTGTCATCTTTTTCAGAAAAAGATAAGCTTTCAACAAATTACAGTTATTGACCATTATTGTGTGTGGTGAGATTGTAAATAGAATTTAAATAGACAAAAATAAAAAAATGAGAATAAATTTACTGATTTTTATTTAGAAAAAAACAGAAAAAATCATGAACGAAAGAAACTAACGCTTTAAAGTTGAAAAATGAACTATAATACATATATACAAGTCTTTTAGTGACATTGGGATGCACAGTTTTCATTTAGGACACTTTTTTTCATTCACGCACACATAAAAATGCACGCATTTATAGGCACGCGCGCACATACACATGCACTCACTACATGCTTAGATGCGTGAAAGAGTAACGGCCATCCGCCTCCCAAATTTCATTAAAAATCATCCCAATCCCCTCTTCTGCTGTCTAACACATCTTTCGCCATGTATTTGTTCGTTTCTTTTATTATTTTATGCAATCCAAAACACTCTAACCTGCCGCGCCTCGTTTCTCTCTGTTCAAATCCTTCCATCCCGCGCTGTTGTCATTTGCAGACGGGCATAAGACATTACCGTAATAAGCCGTAGGCTATATTGGCGAAAAGCGCATGATGTCTACTTTCAGGAACTATTTGAATTATATTGATAGTGCAAACGGTTGAAGAGTTACAGTGAAATGAAAACAGCTTGGTTGGCTGTGTCGTCGACTACACGTCCGGTTTTTGAAGTTGAAGTCATTATTGGAGGTAGAACATATAATTGGGTTATGAACTTTTTGTTTGACAGGGAAATTCAAGTAAGAGTTGGCTCAGAATACTCCAGTGTATATAAGGTGGAGAATGGCACTCCGCAAGGTAGTGTGTGTAGCCCACTGCTATTCAACATAATGATAAATGACATCTTCTCTCAGCTTGAACAAAGCGTAGGGAAATCCTTGTACGCAGATGATGGGGCTCTGTGGGTAAGAGGCCGTAATGTTTTGCATGTGAGTAAGAAAATGCAAGCTGCAATAGTTGATGTGGAAAAATGGGCAAATAAATGGGGATTCAAATTGTCTGTAGAAAAAACAAAGGTGATTTGCTTTTCAAGGAGGCATAAAGTCACGCCGATTTCCATGAAGTTGTATGAACAACCACTTGAGCTAGTTAAGACAGTTAGATTTCTTGGGGTTTGGTTTGATGAGAAGCTCACATGGAATACTCATTTAGACAAAGTCAAGAACAAATGTAAAAAGGTCATAAATATACTTCGCTGTCTGTCAGGACAAGAGCGGGGAGCAAGTAGAGTAGCCCTACAAAATATATACTGGGCATTAATGAGGTCGGTTTTTGACTATGGATGTATAGCGTACATGTCAGCAGCAGAATCAAATCTTAAGAAGTTGGATGTAATACAAGCTCAGGCTTTGAGAATTTGTAGTGGATCTTTTAAAACTTCTCCTGTATCAGCAATGCAGGTTGAAATGGGAGAAATGCCGTTAGGAATCAGGCGAGTAAAATTAATGATGGCATATTGGGTTAATATCCAGGGGCAATGTGAGTCGCATCCTGCCAAGAGTCTTTTAATAGATTGCTGGGAACACAATAAGACAAATTTCATAAGTTTTGGGTGGATTGGTGATGCAAAGGCAGAAGTCATAGGATTAAGACAATTAGATTACAGCTCTACAGTGATACAGTCTTCAATTCCTCCCTGGTTATTCCCAACACCACGTGTAGATCTAGACAGCAGGAATTGAAGGATATGTCAAAGAAACTTCCTGAAAGCAGAATAGTACAGAATTATTTTGATTTGCATTTTGCAGATTCCATGTTTATATTCACAGATGGTTCCAAAGATCCTGAAACAGGGCGTGCAGGTGCAGCAGTTTACATCCCAGCAAGTGAGTCATATATTAAGAAAAGTATATCGGATCATGTGTCAGTATATTCTACAGAATTGATTGCAATATTATTGGCCCTGCAGTGGATAGAAGATAGGGAAACGAATAATACTGTTATTGCATCTGATAGTTTGTCTGCACTTATGAGTATTAAATCTGGTAAATCATTATTTAGATCCAATATCATCAATGACATATTCCTTATGTTATACAGGATGGAGCTAAAGGGTCTATCCACATGCTTTCTTTGGGTTCCTGCTCATGTCGGTGTGGAGGGGAATGAGAAGGTGGATATGCTGGCCAAAGGATCACTCAAAACTAAACATGTAGACTTAAAAACCCCATTAAATAAAGAAGAAGCCAAGTCAATTATCAGGAACAGTCTGTTTGGCAGGGGTATTGGGATAACAGTGAAACTGGGAGGCATTTATATAATGTACAGAGACAGGTTGGTGCTGGGAGGATGGTGGGCTGGAAACGGAGGGAAGAAAGTTTAATAACTCGTCTGAGAATAGGTCATACAGGTCTAAACCTTTCATTGTATAAAATAGGTAAGCACCCAACTGGGAAATGTACTTATTGTAATCAACCAGAAACAGTGGAACATGTTCTTCTTCAGTGTAGGAAATACAATATTAATAGGGAGCACCTCTATCAGTCACTACGGAAGGCAAAACATCATGACGTCTCATTGTCAGGTCTCTTGGGGAAAACAGCAGGTCAGATAGGCTATACTGTTATATAATTAGGTTTCTTAAAGAAACTGAATTAATGAAAAGAATCTGAGTCTAATAAGTATTTTTTTTTATTATTTTTATTATTATTATTATTATTTTTTTTTTTTTTTTTTTTTGCTTAATCTCTCGTTCCACACTCCAGTCCAGTTGGTGGCGGTAATGCACCGTTAAATAGTTTGCCAACCTCCATTAAACACAAGAAGAAGAAGAAGAAGAAGAAGTTTCAGTGTCGAGTCTTCTGAGGTGAGGACAGCAGTTCACGGTATTTCTCATATTTACTCAACCATCACACACACTTTATACAGTTTGATTAAGCGACAGGCTCATTTCTGTATTGTTTTCATCGATCACAGCGATACTTGTGCGTCTTTTCTGGCGTCTTCCTTCTGAAATAAACATTTAGTGCAGCAGCAGCGAGCATGAGGAGAATATGTTGAGTTCATTCAGACCTGAGCGATGTTGTGTTCGTTTGTGTTTTATTGTCTTATTGTTTTATTAGGATCCCCATTAGCGGCCCATTTAATGGCAGCTAATCTTCCTGGGGTCCTCTTTAAAATATTCACAACATAAAATTACACAAAGCAATAACAACACAAATTACAATCAAGAGAATTCAAACATTACAATTACATTCAAAATATTACCAAGTGAAAGAACATGACAATTTCCAGCTTTCACAAGATCATTTGCAGCAGTGCAAATGTGTGATTGTCTCGATGTTTGGAGTGAGAACTGTTACTGAATGTCAAGAGTTAAGGTTTGAGATCTGTGAGGGGAATCGATCTCAAGTGTTGCTGTTGCCGTTTTCATGTTTAACGTTACCTTTATTTATTATTGTCGACATTTATCTTTGGCAGATTACATTTACTTATCAAAATTGATGTAGACACTATATTGCCCCTGTATGAGTAATGAACGTGGGAAATATCAAATCTATACATGGGAATATGAATATTAATTAAGTTTGGCACAGGAAACGTTACATTTTCTTTATTTTTTAGAGTTTTATGTCAGTTTCTGTACGTATGAGTAACATGTTAATGATGGAATTACTTTATTGCAATAGTTATTATAAAGTCAAACTATATTTAGATTCGCATATTATGTGTTGTAGTTTTTTGCCTTAAGAGGTTCATAAAGAGAGGTTATTTATTTAATTATTTTCTTTTATTATTGATGTTTTATCCATGTTATATTGTGAGAAATAACAGTATTGTCTTTCAATATAGCAGTTTTACAGGCTTTTGTCATGTATCCTGACTCAAATAATGTGTTTCTAACAGCAAACACTCAGAATAAAGTGAGATGATCTGCTGATGATCCTGAATGGCTTGTTGAATGAGTGTTGATAGTCTGAGGCTCATCAATATTAACAGCTCTGCTGAAAACACTCTTTATTTCATGACAATAGTTCCTGTTTTCACCTCATTTATTATGCTGATGTCTTCAGATCTCCTGTAAATTGACACTTAAAGCTCATTTCATTGGTGTCAGCAGACTGAAGGGATTTGTTGGATACTTTGTGTACCTTTTATTTCCTTTTTTATGATTTTGTTCTGTTTTTCTTACCATTATTTATATTTGGAAGAATTAAAATTATTTATATAATATTATTTTCTATATTTCTAGATACCTGTATTTTAATGAAGAAGCAGAATAATGTAAGGATTAGCAATAAAAATAATTAAAATAATGAATTGGCATCAGTTACTGTACGATTAATAGATAGACGGGCATAAATGCTTAGAAGTGTCATTTATTATAAAAACAAACTCAGTGATTTATATTTTTGATTTTGGCAGATTAGCTCCTCCCACTGTAATCACATCATCAGTGAAGCTCCTCCCACTGTAATTCATCATCAGTGAAGCTCCTCCCACTACATTCACATCATCAGTGAAGCTCCTCCCACTGTAATTCTCCAATAAATGCTGTAAATTCCCATCAGCTGCAAGTGAAGACGAGCATCAGAGCATCAGGAAGAGCTGAAATCTGCAAAGACTGAGTTTATTAAAGAGGACAGAGAGAACATGAGTGATCCAGAACCCTGCAGAATGAAACACACTGAAGATCCTGAAGAACAAAGAGGTTGGTGTTTATTCTTCATTCATTCATGATGCTGAAGAACATTCATGTTAGAAACATTCAAGCACTTCATCACATTTAGATAAACAGTTCAACTATGAAACGGTACAGAATGTTTTGGGTTTTTCTTCAGCAAATGGTCAGTAAAGGGAGATTTGAGACATTTTTATATTGATTGTCAACATCAGATCAAGCTAAATACTGTTTTAACTGTTTTATTTTACATTTATTTTATATCTGGTTCCCAAGTAGCAACAACGTTACCAGAATTTTAGTCATTTTCAACAAAGTTTACAAAATATATATTTTTAGGAATAGTCAGTAAACACCAAGTTACTGATAAAGTTATATTTGTAAAATATCACACAAGTTATTCATAGTTATAGAGATTCTTCTTACAGTAACTTTGGTAACAGGGTTGATGAATACAGTCAATGCTACAGTTTGTGTAAAAACAGAGACAATGGATTGAGATTATTTTATTGTCTTCCCATCATGCAGTAGAAAGAGCACAGATGATGTCACTTCCTGTGTGAATTTTATTTTTAAAGGTCCCATATTATATAGCATGAGGAGAATATGTTGAGTTCATTCAGACCTGAGCGATGTTGTGTTCGTTTGTGTGATTGTTTCGATGTTTGGAGTGAGAACTGTTACTGAATGTCAAGAGTTAAGGTTTGTGAGGGGAATCAATGGGAAACGATCTCAAGTGTACTGATAAGTTACTTTACGTTGAGCCTATAATGAGCAACGTCAGACATTTAAATAAACTATTAAAGGTCCCGTATTATGCCCCTTTTCACAAGATGTAAAATAAGTCTCTGATGTCCCCAGAGTGTGTATGTGAAGTTTCAGCTCAAAATACCCAACAGATCATTTTTTACAGCATGTTTAAATTGTCATATTTTGGGGCTCAGAAAAATGTGCTGTTTTAGTGTGTGCCCTTTAAATGCAAATGAGGGGCTGCTGGACGACACAGGGGGCGGAGCTTCATGAGCTCATGCTCAGTCTCTCAGGACAATTTCATCTCACGGAATGATGATAATATCAGAAACTCTCAGTAACGGTGTTCATTTCGAGTCGGACAATAATGCCTACAGAGTCAGAGTGCTGTATAGAGATGAAACAGGTATAGTTTAGTAGTTTAATTACGGTTATTATAACGTATTTGTCATCTGCTTGTAGGCTATGTATCCATTATTTATTAATAGCCTACAAGTCTGCTGTCTGAATGATGATCAAACATATACTGATGAGTTTAATAAAGTTTATTGTACATCACACAAAAGATGAAGCGTCAGTTTTACTTCAGAAAATCACCGTAAGAGCTGAGTAAACAGTAAGTTATAAGAAGTGCGCAAGTAGCCAGTAGAGTTGAGGGAGCATTCCTGTGGGCGGAGGTTAGTCAAAAAACGGTTCTAGTGACGTCATTAAAGAAGGAAGTAGAGGGATGTAGTCCAAACGAGCCGTTTACTGTAGTCGACTTTTGTTAAATAAAATATCTCGCTTGGCATTGAACTTTGAGCTTTAGAATTTTACAGATATTATTTATGCTCTAACAGCAACATTACACACTAACTAAAGTTTGAAACATGGGATCACGAAGAACGGGACCTTTAAGAAATACTGTATTTTAAAATACAGTCAGTGAAGTCAGTGCAAGGAAAAGTAGTGTGAACGACCATTAATAATTAAAACGTTTTAGTCAAATAAATATCAATCTCAACGTTGGTGTGGAAATATGGCAGTATTGTATATTTTAATGTTAATATCATGTTAGATAATTGTGTCATTGATCAAATATATTCAATAGTTCTTGCTAAAGAAACATGGGATTCGTGCCTATAATGTTTAAAATAATAATTGGAAGATGAATTTTCCTCATTCATGGAAAGTTTCAAGGACATATAATCAATTTATATAAAGGCATCAAATTATCATATTTTATAGCAGTTGTCTACTTTCTACTATTACATCAGGGCTCACTTTCATGTCCTTTCACTTTATATTTCTCTCTTTGAGTTATTTTGATGTACTGAAAATTAAATGTAATATTTGTTTCTTTCATGTCAGACCCAATGGAAGTGAAGGAGGAGAATGCATGTGATCAATGCGGGAAGAGTTTCAGTCATTCAGCAAACCTGAAGATTCACATGAGGATCCACACCGGAGAGAAGCCGTTCTCATGTGATCAATGCAGCAAAACATTTCGTAGTGCATCAGACCTGAAGAGACACCTGGCAGTTCATATGAAGGAGAAGCCATATACGTGTTCTGTGTGTGGAAAGAGTTTTTCAGTGCTGCGATATTTACATATACATGAGAAAACTCACACTGGTGTGAGAGAGTACATGTGCTTTGAGTGTGGGAAGACTTTCACTACAACAAACTGTTTAAAACAGCACCAGAGAATTCACACTGGAGAAAAACCTTACAAGTGTTCACACTGTGACAAGAGATTCAGTCAGCCAGGAAATCTGAAAAGACATGAGAGGATCCACACTGGAGAAAAACATTACAAGTGTTCAATCTGTAACAAGAGATTCAGTCAGTTATCATTTCTGAAAACACATGAGAGGATCCACACTGGAGAAAAACCTTACAAGTGTTCACTCTGTAACAAGAGATTCAGTCAGTTATCATCTCTGAAAACACATGAGGTGATCCACACTGGAGAAAAACCTTACAAGTGTTCACACTGTGACAAGAGATTCAGTCTGTCATTATCTCTGAAAACACATGAGAGGATCCACACTGGAGAAAAACCTTACAAGTGTTCACACTGTGACAAGAGATTCAGTCAGTCATCATCTCTGAAAACACATGAGAGGATCCACACTGGAGAGATCCCAGGCAGAGAGAAGCCGCACACGTGTGATCAGTGCGGAAAGAGTTTCTCTATTAAAACTCACCTGAAGCGACACATGAAGATCCATGCAGTGGAGAAATCACATCACCTCAGTCTGAGATCACGGTAAGTAGTTTATTTTCATATGTTGAGCAACAAAGTCTCTTCTGTGTAAGTTAGACACACATCACCCTGTCATGTATTAGAATGATGGTCTGTATCTTTAACCCCCTGAGGTCGGCGGTATCGCCGGCGATACCAGCTCGCTTTTTTTTATCAGTGTAAAATAAACTCATAAATACTCTGTTGACTTTGATTTTCCATAGGAGTTTCATACATCAATCGATTCTGTTAAATGTGTATTATTTTTGTGTATACTCAAAATAAAAACAAAGTGTTTTGCTTTTTGCCAAATAAAGAAAAATAAACACGAAGCGAGTTCTGCCTTCTCTCTGTCAGTGAAGTCCATTCTGAAACGCGTCCGAAAATGAACTGTAACTCAGTGAATACTCAGTCAAACAGACATACAGACACACAGGCATGAAGCTTGAATTCTCTTCTTTTAAATTAAGTAATTTATATAAAAAACAAATATTCTCAGTTCATGTAATCTGTAAGAAAAGAGCGAGATGTCAGTCATTCTCATCTAATTACTTGTAATGTGACTCCGCCCTCGGAGAGCGCGCGCTATTCAAACGCAAATGACTGAGCAATCCGTGCAAACTGTGAACGCCCCCATATCAGCTCGAGAAAACAAGTTGAATCAGATCATTGTAGCCTACTTGTTTACACCGTCTCACAGCGCTGTGAGGAATAATAATAATGGAAAATGTCCCTCAGAAGTGCGGGTATATCGAGGAGCGAGCTGAGGAATGGTGTAGTAAGTTTTTTTCCTTCTCACGTGAATCGGGTTTCTGTTTATGAATGAATGAACGGCGAGATGCGCGCTGTTTACCACAGCTCACAAGAAGACAGTTTAAATTTAAATCGCGTGTGTGAATGAATGATGATGTTTTAGCAAACTGTATTGCTATACTGAGATGAGTAAAATCGACTGAAATATGTTGAAATAAAGTGTCTAGGTTTTGACATAAATGCAAATATAAATGTAATTTTACAAAATATGATCGATTTTCAAATACTGCTGTATTGAATGAACAGCTTTTAGCAAACTCTATTGCTATACTGAGATGAGGAAAAATATCAAAAATTATCAAAAATAAAGTCATCAAATAATACGTTTTGTATACTTTAGTTTTTAAAAAGAAAGATTACACTTGAATTGTTGTAATTGTAACCTTTTTAATAAAAAATATATATTTATAAGGTAGATGTAAACAAGTAAATATAATTTTTTTCTTTAAATAATTTGTATTGTGTTTTATTAGTGACAAATTTGGGGAGAGGATAAATATTCCAAAACTGAAAATACAGTATGAGAATTAACTGCACAATTACTAGACATGTTTACCTTGGATATTATACAATTTGCAAGCACAATTTGTGAAAAAAAAAAAAAAATATTGCGATGCCTCCAACTGTGAACCAATTTGGTAGTATATATATATATATATATATATATATATATATATATATATATATATATATATATATATATATATATATATGGGTCAATGACATGACATGTATTTTTTGTGTCCAAATTCATTATTTTCCTAAAAAGAATAAATACATGTCATATATCAAATGGATCTACAATATGTCCTTTTCAAAACCCTTTTCATTTTATTGAAATTCAGTAGATTTTTTTGAGTTTTGGTGTTTGAAAGACCAAAAATGTCAGGTGGTGCGACCGTCCGAACATACAAGCAGTGAACAAAACTGAGATATAAATGTTAATTTTCTCAATAAAATTCTTAATCAAATATTTTGGCATGATTTTGTTAAATTCCTTATAAATGAGGGGAAATAGTGTATCTGTCCTATTTCAAAACTATTCTATTACTTAAAAAACTTTTGTCCGAAAAATTTACTTCTACTAATGTCAGGGAGGGCGACCGACATAAAAATGCAATTTTATGCAATATTCCTTTAAGAAAACCATGTGACAGCATATGACATCACAGAGAACGCTCCAGAGTACCCCTTTGATGCAGTAACAAGGTTAGTCACCCTCCCATAAATATTAGTTAATTTGACATTTTTGAGTGATTATGAGATTGATTCAACTTATCATGGTGGTATGACCCCTGGAAAACTTTGAAAATGTGTTGTTATTATAAATATGTGTATTTAATTAAAAAAATTTATGTATAAACTTGAGCACATGGTCAAACATTTGTATAGGCGTGCAAGTTAATGCCTGTTAGATTTGAATTGAGTTTGAAATGTCAGGTGGTGCAACCAATATGTCAGGTGTCGCAACCAGAGTTACAGTTAACCAACTATAAAAAAGTCATTTTAATTCATGTTTTTGAAAATATTAAATATATTTTAATAAATATATAACGCTTTTAAGTTGTTTAAAGGTGCAATCTACATATGTATATATATATATTTATTTTATTATGGTATGAGTGACAATTTAAAGAGCATATTGTCCATCTTAAAGTCCTATTCTTCAAGAATATAGGACTGTATAATCAACATTGATACTAAAACAATTGCATCTTTAAATTAATCTATTTTAATTTGTTTTTGTAAATGCCATTATCAAGCAAGGAGAAAACAGCAGACATAGAGCTTGTTTAAAAAGTGATCCAGTTGCAGGGGCAGAGTACCTTGCCAAAAGAAAAGCAAGGTATTATGTTCATTATGTATATCTAGATACATTACAACTTAAGTTAATATGGTGTTCTGTTATTTTTTGTGGTAATTACAGTTATTACATGTTAATAATACATACTTGATAGCAGTGTCATACAGCATTACAGAAAAGCATAGTTATTAGTCATGATTTCGAATGATTAACAAACCATTACCCATTCTATTAAATATTTAACTAAAATAATTTATTTTACAAATGATATAGTACAGGTGAAACTCCAAAAAATTGAATATCATGCAGAAGTTAATTTATTTCAGTAATTCAAGTTAAAAGGTGAAACTAATATATTATATAGACTCATTACATGCAAAGCAAGATATTTCAAGCCTTTGTTATTATTTTGATAATTATGGGTTACAGCTTAAGAAAACCCCAAATTCAAAATTAGAATATTGTGAAAAGGTTTTCATAGCTTGAAATATCTCACTTTGCATGTAATGAGTCTATATAATATATTAGATTCACCTTTTAACTTGAATTACTGAAATAAATTAACTTTTGCACGATACTCAAATTTTTTGAGTTTCACCTATATGTCCCATATATTTTTATTTTATTAAATTAGAAGGGGTCTGAAACCATGTATCTTTTATAGAGATGGGTATGTTGTATATTGCAATTAGTAAGCTTGTTTACATCTTAATGTTTTTTTTTCTTGACTTACTGTTACTACTGAATCTAATTGCATGAGCAGTAGATTGAATTCTGCCATTAATGTTTCTGGGCCCAATATTTGCACTAACTCACTATTTCATATAAAAGATGTTTGCATGTATTAAATGTGTTCCTTGAGGTTTCAAAGTTATATTTTTAAAGAAGCGATGATCAAATGTTATTCATAACATGCATTATTGTTTTGCACTTTCTTGTTAATGAAATTTAATTATATGATTGAGATTAAAATATTAAAATTATATATAAAATTGAGATATTAAAATAAAAAAGCCAATTGAAACCTGAATAAAATTCATTGACATATCTTTCTTTTTATTTTGTGAATATCAATCATTATTGATCACAATGTCAGGTGGTGCGACCGGTCATTGTCAGGTGGTGCAACCAGCAAATTTACATTTAAATGTATCAATTCCCACTGCAATTGCAAAATGAAGTAAGAAATATAACTGTAAACCTTTATATAACGTATACAAATTATTTTTACAGTTAAAAACAAAACATAAAAAGTCCTTATGGAAAAATGGGTGTTTGAACGCACAGAAAAGCAGCCGTTTATATGATTTGGAATAAAAGGGCAATAAATAAAGAAATAGAAAGGGAATTTACCATGTGATATGCATTTTAGACACTACAATGATTCATATTTACAAGTCTCAGTAATGCTAAGTACATTAAATGTATATTATTTTAAATTAATATATGGTCGCACCACCTGACATTTTCTGGGTGGTAAAATCAGAAATCTTGTTTAATAATGAATTAATGCTGCCTAAAATGCTGTAAAACCAATATAAATCAACACCATACATTTTTTTGGACATAAAAATGCATTTTAAAACTGTTTTGCTTAAAATATTTTTTTTTCTTGTTGAAAATTTTATTTGTCACTGAGTCAAGTCAAGTCAAGTCAACTTTATTTATATAGCGCTTTTCACAATACAGATTGTATCAAAGCAGCTTCACAGTATTAAATAAAATAGTACATCAGTGTTTGTTTCTGGTGTAAAACATCCACGTTTGGTAGTGCTGATCAATAGTATTGTTGAATTGATTTATTAAATTAAGTATCCCCAACTGAGCAAGCCAAAGGCAACAGTGGCAAGGAACCGAAAAACTCCATCAGGTGACCTAATGGAGAAAAAAAAACCTTGGGAGAACCCAGGCTCAGTCGGGGGCCAGTTCTCCTCTGGCGTTTATGAAGTAGAGACCGGATTTAACTGTAAGATTAAAAATATTATATAAATGCCTGGCTGAAGAGATGCGTCTTTAATCTAGTTTTAAACTGGGAGAGCGAGTCTGAGCAACGAACAGTATCAGGAAGGCTATTCCAGAGTTTTGGAGCTAAATGTGAAAATGATCTCCCTCCTTTGGTTGATCTGGATATCCTAGGTATGACCAAAAGCCTTGAATTTAGTGACCTTAAAGAGCGCGATGGATTATAGGGCGATAGAAGATCAATGGATATAATCCATCTATAATCCAAATCATCTGGTTTAATGCTGAAAACCAGCATTAAACCAGATGATTTGCAAGATGGCGCCGTTGTATGTGGCTTGCCGTCTATTGCCTTCTTTCTCACTCCTTAAATTCGTGATTTTATGTTTGTTTCTATGTTTGTCGTTACTGACTTTGGACTGCAATATGTCATATGTATATGATCGTCAAACATTATTAAACATCCGCATGGCTATCGATATTACCGAGGGTAATGTTGAGGAGTGCTGCCGATTTCCCCCACCTGTGTATCAGCACCTTTTTGTACAACAGCGTTGGTATCCCGCTGACCCTTCCTGGAGGCGACGGCGTCGGAGAAAGCGTGGAAAGCGGGGTGGAGTTGCTGCTCGATTGAAGTCTCTTACGCGGTCCTCGGTTGTGTGTGTTGGTCCTGTGCTAATCCGCGAGCGCCGTCTCGTCGAGGCTTTTACATGGTCCTTCCCTTCTTATCGTGGCTTCGACCCGTTGTTGGATGTCTTTTGCCCGACCCTTCGTGCATCGTCTCCCCAAGCTTTCGACGTCGTGGAGTGAATCATCCCGAACAACACAGCTGGAGGTAGCTGCACCATCCCTTAAAGTGGCCCTGATCAACGCCCGGTCAGTGGTGAACAAGACATTTTTAATAAACAATTTCTTCACGATGCAGGACCTGGATATTTTATTTATCACTGAGACATGGATTAAACCGGATGAGCTAAGTCCTTTCACAGAACTAGTTCCTCAGGATTGTTTTTTCCTTAATTCACCGCGGCTATCTGGCCGCGGAGGGGGACTAGCGTCACTGTTTAAAAAACAATATCCCTGCCGTGGTCTAACAACTAGCCCTCGCCATACTTTCGAAGTACAACTTGTGCAACCGACATCAACCAACTCTCAGGTATTTGCCCTGGTTTATCGTCCACCTCAACCGAATAAGGATTTTTTAAGCGAATTTGCAGAGTTTGTGGGGGATCTGGTCACCAGATTTGACAGAATTTTAATCCTGGGTGATTTTAATATTCATGTGTGCTGTGATACTAAGCCACTTTCTAAAGAGTTTCTGAATCTTATTGTCTCTTTTGACCTGGATCAATGGGTGTCTGGACACACTCATATTCAGGGACATACTCTAGATTTAATTCTATCACGTGGTTTATTGGTATCAGACATTAACATCAGTAATACTGGTATGTCGGATCATTTTCCGATTCTGTTTTCTCTGCCTAATAATGACACCAGACATAAACTTCATTATTGCACACGGACAACTCGATTTTTTAGTGAACGTACTAAGGAGGACTTTGTGGCATTATACCCGGGTTTAGTTACGGAACAAGCCACTGCTCCATCATTGAGCTCCGTCCTTAGATGCTGAAGATCACTTGAACTTTTTTAATTCTGTCTGCTCAAACGCTCTAAATGCTGTTACCCCAATCAAGGAAAAGAGAAAGAAAATTAATCATGTTTCAAAACCATGGATCAATGATAATGTTCGTTCTCTTAGGCTACGTTTACACGGAAACGATCTGAAGAGAAAACGCAAAAGTGATCACTTTTTATTCTGCGTTTAGACGAGCGTTATGGGGGGGGGGGGGAATCTGCGTGCATACGGTGACGCAAAAGTGTGTGAAATTCAATGTAGTATGCACTCCAGGCGGCTAGGTGGCAATGTGAAGCACTGATCGGTGCCTTCACTATAGCAGACTTTTGCGTTTTTACCGTTTAGATGGAAACGCGACGGTGGAGCGTTTTTAAGATTTCCACTCTGGAGGGTGGTTTCACTTTTTTGCGTTTTTAAGCCCCAAAAACGCCGTCGCCGTCTAAACGAAAGGCACATCTGATAAAATATTTTTACGTTTTCACCCGGGAGCGTTCTCGTGTAAACAGGGCCTTAGACAGACCTGTAGAAGGGCTGAACACAAGTGGAGTAAGGACAGACTACATGTTTCTTATGAAATTTTGAAGAATTCCCTCGCTGCATTCCAGCAAGCTGCTAAAGCTGCTAAAAATCACTACTTTTCTGAGCTGATTAGAATCAACAGTAACAGGCCTAAAGTTTTATTTTCAATAATTGATTCTGCTCTAAATCCCACCACCAATCCTTTACCAGAGATTTCTGACTCTCTCTGCGAAGATTTTGCAATATTCTTTAATGAGAAGATCTCAATGATCAGATCTCAAATGTCTCTGTCTATTTATATGACACTTGAAGTTCCCATATGTTCTTCTACATGGTCTGTCTTTGAACCTGTTTCCCTTGACTCTCTGGTTGAGATTGTTTCAACTTTAAAAACTACTAGCTGCTTTCAAGATGTGATTCCTACCAAATTTTTTAAGCAGGTTGTTTGTGCTATCGGCTCTGATCTGTTGTCTATTATCAACAAATGTCTATACACCGGGGTGGTTCCTAACAGCCTGAAACATGCCTCGGTCTTGCCGAAACTTAAAAGAGCTGGCTTGGACCCTTCAGTTCTAAGTAACTACCGCCCCATTTCAAATGTACCCTTTATTTCTAAAATTTTAGAAAAAGTGGTTCTGAGCCAACTCCAGTCTTTTTTAACTGATAGTCTGATCTATGAGAAATTTCAGTCTGGTTTTAAATTACGTCACAGTACAGAATCTGCACTTTTACGAGTCATGAATGATGTTCTACTCAGTACTGACACAGGGCAATCTGTAGCTCTCGTCCTTTTAGACCTTAGCTCTGCTTTTGACCTGGTCGACCATGATATTTTAATCTCTCGTCTTGAAGCATATACAGGTTTTAGGGGCATGGTGTTGAAATGGTTCCGCTCATATTTGTCTAACAGAAGCTACTCTGTTCGTATCGGGAAACAGTGCTCATCTAAAATGAAACTTGGGTTTGGCGTTCCACAGGGTTCTATCCTTGGGCCAGAACTATTTAATTTGTATATGTTACCTTTAGGTTCTATTTTAACTAAACATGGGATTTCTTTTCACCTGTATGCCGATGATACACAAATTTACATGCCTTTAAAGCGTGACGACAAGTCTGCTTTAAAGCCACTACTGGACTGTTTAGAGGACCTGAAATTATGGCTTGCTGGTAACTTTTTGAGTCTGAATGAAAACAAGACGGAAATTATCGTGTTTGGACCCAGTGATCGTAGTACACATGTTTGTGACCTCCAAACGTTGTCACCCTACAGTACCACCTGCATTCGGAATCTGGGGGTCTGGATTGATAACAACATTATGCTTGAAAAGCAGATAAGTGCGGTGGGTAAAGTCCTGCTTCTTTCACCTCCGTCTCTTAGCTAAGGTTAAACCATTTTTGTCTGGTAAGCACTTTGAGATAGCTATGCATGCTTTTGTAACATCCAGATTGGACTATTGTAATTCTTTATATATCGGGATTCCTCAGAAACACATCACCCGTTTACAAATAGTCCAAAATGCAGCTGCACGCCTTCTCAAAGGAAAACGTAAATTTGAACATATCACACCGGTTCTGATCTCGCTTCATTGGCTACCGATTAAGTTTCGAATAGATTTTAAAGTCTTGCTCTTTGTTTTTAAATCTATACAGAATTTAGCTCCCCAGTATCTAACTGAACTGCTTCATCCAGAAATTAAGTCAAGATCACTAAGATCGGGGGACTCGAACTTACTCTCTGTCCCCAGGACCAGATTAAAAAATAGGGGTGACCGTGCTTTCGCAGCCTATGGTTCCAAGCTATGGAATAGCCTACCCCCAAATATCAGATCTGCCCAAACTCTAACACTTTTTAAAACTTCTTTGAAAACGCATTTCTTTTCGCTAGCTTTTAATATTCCCTGATGTGTCCGACTTTTTCTCTTTGATGTGTATCTTTTGCTGGTTTCTGTGATTGTATTGTCTACCCTTATCGGCCTTGTTAAGCACTTTGGTCAACGCCAGTTGTTTTTAAATGTGCTATACAAAATTGTATTGTATTGTAGAAGATCCGTTAAATAAACTGGAACTAAGCCGTTTAGGGCTTTATAAGTCAGTAGCAATACCTTGTAATTAATACGGAACTTTATAGGTAACCAATGTAGTGATGATAAAATTGGTGTTATATGGTCAAATTTTCTTGATCTAGTAAGAACTCTAGCGGCGGCATTTTGGACTAACTGTAGCTTGTTTATTGAGGATGCAGGACAACCAGCTAATAAAGCATTACAGTAATCTAATCTCGAGGTCATGAACGCATGAACTAACTTTTCTGCATCAGAAACTGATAGCATATTACGTAGCTTAGCAATATTTCTAAGGTGGAAAAAGGCTGTTTTTGTAACATATGAAATATGATTTTCAAAAGACAAGTTACAATCTAATATAACACCCAGGTCTTTTACTGTAGAAGATAAAGTAACAGGACACCCTACTATGTTAAAGTTGTATTGTAAGAGGTTTTGTGGGCGGTTTTTTGAACCGATAAGTATTACCTCTGTCTTGTCTGGATTTAATAAAAGAAAATTGCGCGTCATCCAATCTTTTATATCTTTAACACACTCTGTCAATTTGGATAATTTAGCGTTTTCATCCGGCCGTGATGAAATATATATTTGAGTGTCATCAGCATAACAATGGAAACTAATTCCATGTTTCCTTATAATATTTCCAAGTGGCAGCATATATATTGAGAATAATAGAGGGCCTAACACAGATCCTTGCGGCACTCCATAGTTTACTGGAGTTATGATTGATTTTTCTCCATTTAAATAGACAAAATGGTATCGGTCAGATAGGTATGATCTGAACCAGCTTAATGCTTGTCCTTGAACACCGGTATAGTTTTGTAGTCGATCTAAGAGTATTGTGTGATCTATAGTATCAAACGCAGCACTACGATCAAGTAAAACTAGTATTGAGATACAGCCTTGGTCAGAAGCTAAAAGTAAATCATTTGTGATTTTAACGAGCGCAGTTTCAGTGCTATGGTGCGGCCTGAACCCAGACTGAAACTTTTCATAGATGTCATTTTCTTGTAAGAAAGAGCCCAGTTGGGCAGACACAACTTTTTCTAATATTTTGGACATAAAAGGAAGATTTGAAATGGGTCTATAATTTGCTAGGTTATTTGGGTCTAATTGTGGTTTCTTAATGAGTGGTTTTATAACTGCCAGTTTAAATGTTCTTGGAACATGACCTAAAGTTAAAGATGAGTTAATAATATTGAGGAGAGGCTCTTCCACTATAGGTAACACTTCTTTCAGTAGTTTAGTTGGTATGGGATCTAATAAACATGTTGTTTTAGAGGAAATGATAAGTTTATTTAACTCTATTTGTTCTATAGTTGTAAAGCACTGTAATTGTTCTTGCGGGGTGATAATCGAGGCTGAATTATAAGGCGCGATTGAGGATTGAACGTTTACAATTGTGGATCTGATGTTTTCTATTTTCTCAGTGAAAAAATTCATGAAATCATTACTACTAAACTGTAACGGAATATTTTGTTCAGGTGACGCTTGTTTATTTGTTAGTCTAGCCACGGTGTTAAATAAAAATCTTGGATTGTTTTGGTTATTTTCTATTAGTTTGCGGAGGTGCTCAGCCCTGGCTACTTTTAGGGCCTTTTTATAACGTGACGTACTATCTTTCCAAGCGATTCTAAAAACCTCTAAGTTAGTTCGTTTCCATTTACGCTCTAAATTACGGGTTTCTCTCTTTAGAACACGCGTAGTATTGTTGTACCATGGTGCTTTAATTTTCTCTCTGACCTTTTTTAGTCTCATAGGTGCAACAATATCCAATTTTCCAGAGAGAATGGTGCTCATAGTGATGGCTAGTTCCTCTTGTTCATCTGTTTGTTTAGGTTCAGGCAGCAGCTGAAACAGATCCGATAAGCAATTTGAAAAATTAGTCTATGGTGGATGGAAGGATTGTTCTGCCTAATCGATAACGCGGTGCAGCATGATATATTACAGGAGTACGTAATATGCAAGTTACCATGTAATGGTCAGTGACATCGTCACTTTGTGGAATGATATCTATATCGGTTGGATCGGTTCCATGTGATATAATTAAATCTAGTGTATGATTAAAACGATGAGTTGGTCCGGTAACGTTTTGCTTAACCCCAAAGGAGTTTAATAAATCTATAAACGCAGCCCCTAACGTATCATTTTGATTATCTACGTGTATGTTAAAATCTCCAACAATTAATACTTTATCGACATTGACCAATAGATCTGAGAGAAAATCTGCAAATTCTTTTAGGAAATCAGCGTAAGGCCCTGGTGGTCTATATACGGTAGCCAAGGCTAAAGATAATAGGGATATTTTTCTATCATCTAAGAGCGTAACATTTAGTACAAGTACTTCAAATGAAATAAACTTATAACCCGTTTTCTGAGTAACACTAAGAAAATCTCTATAGATAGTTGCAATACCGCCGCCACGACCAATCAGACGGGGCTCGTGCTTATAGGAGTATCCTGATGGAGTAGACTCATTTAGACCGAAATAATCATTTGGTTTAAGCCAGGTTTCAGTAAGGCAAAGTACATCGAAGCTATTATCTGTGACTATTTCATTTACAATAACTGCCTTAGGTGTGAGTGATCTAATGTTTACTAATAGCAACATTTTCTGTTTTAATAACAACTAAATTTTTCCTAGATCCTGCAGTAGATTTATTATTTGATCGCACTAAACGAGGAATAGACACAATTTCTATGCAATGTTCTACACTAGTATTTATATCAGTTAATTTGGTGCAGCAGAGACTATGATTTGGACTTTTGGTTACTAGTCAAAAGGTATTTAACATTTTGGAGATGTTATCCGACAGAAGATCCGCTCCGAATTTGCTTGGGTGTAAGCCATCAGCACGGAAAAGCGTAGGACGCTCCCAAAACAGATTCCAATTATTTACAAAGAGCAGTTTCTGCTCATTGCACCATGATGTTAACCATTCATTTAGTGCGAATAATCTACTAAACTTGTCATGTCCTAGACGGTACGTGGGAAGCGGTCCTGACACAATGATCGTTATATCAGGCGATGTGCTGCGTACTGTATCGATCAGATTCCTGAAGTCTTTCTTCAGAACTTCCGTCTGGCGCAGCCTGATGTCGTTCACTCCCGCGTGCAATACCAAAGTTCCGACGCGCTCGTTATCGTTCAGAATCTCGGGAACGCGAGCAGCGATTTCAGAAACACGAGCACCAGGAAAGCAGTGACTGTGCACCTTATTTTTACCTAATGTAGCGTGTACGTGTCGAACAATGGAATCACCGATGATCACAGCATCGCGTTCTGTTTCGCGAAGAGGGGAGAAGCGGTTTTGTGTGGATAACTCGAAAACCGGGAGGGTTGGAGAGGGTCTTGGTCTAGACCTGACTCGCGTCTTCCGCTGCGGAAATATCCAGGCTTCGTGGTGGCGTGTTGGAGCCGGAGTGAACGAGATCATGGCCGGTCGCGACCTTGGCGCTCGGGACCGATGCTGAGTAACGCACGGAGTAGACGAGGTCGGAGTCAGCGGGTTAGTAACATTAACCCTCTGGGGACCAAAAACGCGCCCGCGCGTTTTGCTCGTTTTTTTTTTTTAGCAATGAAAATAAACACTAAATGCTCTGTTAATTTTGATCTTTCATTTTCGTGTAATACATCAAACGATCCTGTTCAGTTTCTATTTTTTTTCTGTATACTCACAATAAAAATAAAGTGTTTTGCTTTTTGACAAATAAAGAAAAATTAACATGATGCGATTTCTGCCTTCTCACTGTCAGTAAACTCCCATTTGAAACGCGTTCGAAAATGATCTATAACTCCGCGAAAATTCAGCCAAACAGGCAAACAGACCCACGGGCATAAAGCTTGAGATCGCATCTGTTAAATGAAGTAACTTATATAAAAAACAAATATTCTCATCTTCTGTAATCTGTATAAAAAGAGAGCGACTCCAGTCGAGCTCATTACGAGCTAATTCACAGTAATGTGACCACTCCCCGGAGAGCGCGTGCTATTCAAACGCAAATTCTGAGAACTATTGAAGATCTGTGAAACGCCCACATCAGCTGTAAACAAAGCGCGTCGCGATCGAGTGAGGCATAATATAGCCTACCTTATGGAGAAAAGACTCCTCAGAACAGTGCTGATATGAGGAACAATATATCCTGATATGAGGAGCAGATCCCGCTGAGGAGTGAGGTAGGCTGTTTTCTTTTCTCAAGTGTGGAATAACGTTATGGAATAACGTTAGTGTAGGCCTATGCAAACCGCAAAAAGATGAATCGCATTTCTATAATATGACTCGCCTTTCTGTGAGATGAATGAAGGGTACATATTTGTAAAGACTGTTTAGCCTAAATATAAATCGCGCGTCTGTGTGTGAAAGAATAAACTGCTTTGCTATAGCCTACTGAGATGAGTAAAAATCGACTGGAATATGTTGAAATAAAATGTATTTGTATAAGCAACGTATTAAACTGCAAATTAGCATTTATATGCCCTAATATTTCATAAAAACAACGCTACAGTCAGTCACTTGTTGACTAGATTTGGGTACAGTTTTTAGGCTACTGTAAAATATACTGCCACATAAAATAAGCTTTTGTTTAGCAATTTCTGCTCATATCTAACGTATATATATATATATATATATATATTTGTCAAAAATAAAGTCATAGACTAAGATGTTAGATGTTCCAATGCGGCTATATTCAAACTAATGAATACATATGATAAAATGTAGGCCTATAATCTTTTTTCTTTTTCTTTTTTACAAAGAAAGAGTACACTTGAAATATTGTTGAAATTGTAATTATTGTTGTAATTGTAACATTTTTAATAAAATAGCAAAACATATTTACAAGAGAGATGTAAGCAAAATCTTAAATGGTCAATATAAGTCTTCTTCTAAATACATCCTTTGTCCTTGCATTGTGGCTCAGTCAGTGTCACACCTGAAAGGATGGCTCATTAGGCAGAGTCATTATGCAGAGTGGGTGTGAACTACTCCTCCCCCTCGCATATTGGCTTTCCAAGCAAAACCTGTTTTACACCATTTAAATCAATGTATTTTTTTTTGTGAACGATAAAGCAAGACTATTTTCATATAATTTTGAAGCTAGAACTCAAAGGGACCACATCCATTGGTCAAAAGTCTTGTGGACACATATTTAATATGTGTTTTGTGGTCTTAATTCAGCAACTTTCATTTTTATTTTTTCCAATAACCACGCATAAACATTATTCTCTTAAAAATACAAACATCTACATACAAGTTGCTCGCATATTATGGTAGCCCTGTTTGTGCTATATATAGTGAATTTACACCTTTGTCATTAACATGTTTATAAATAACTGAAAAAAGCACAAATGTCAAGGCATGTCAGAACATCTCAAGGGCCCCAAAAACACCTTGGTCCCCAGAGGGTTAATCTCTGATTTGTGAGCATCGGCGCGTGATGTTTCAAGAGCTAACCGCCGGTCTATTAGCTCGGCTTGTCTCACTAAAAGGTCATGGATCTGTTTCTCAACAGCTTCCAGCTCAGACTGCAGCGCGTGAAGTTCAAATGTGTCTTCACCTGCACCAAAAGGTAGACTACTTACATCTGATATATTCGCCATTTTAACAGATGGACAGTAAGTTAGCAACGACACTACCAGTGATGCTATCAATATTAATACTAATTTCTGACAAACGTCTTAGATATAATCCGTCTTTTTAGTGGTACGAGTGTAGAGTAGACGCACGATAGGCGAAAAAAAAAAATGTTTGTAAGTGAGTGTTGAGAAGACGCGTTCAGCCGTGATCCCCGGGAGTAACCTATAAGAGTATCCAGCGTTGGATCACTAATAGGCTTGAGACCCGTCTGCTTAACAGTCCGCGTTGTAACTATGAGGTTTGAGCAGTAGTGCTTCTCAGTGAGGAAAAGTAGAAAATGTTTGTTGTAAGTAAGTTTAAAGAGTAAAATCAAGAATTATAAATCAAATCGATGGAGCTCCAAAGACAACAATGCGTTCAGACGCGACGCATGCGCATTCGACAACAGGAAGTCACAACGAAATACAAAATCAAACCCATAAATTGACCCATATATATATATATATATATATATATATATATATATATATATATATGTGTGTGTATATATACAGTGAGGAAAATAAGTATTTGAACACCCTGCTATTTTGCAAGTTCTCCCACTTAGAAATCATGGAGGGGTCTGAAATTGTCATCGTAGGTGCATGTCCACTGTGAGAGACATAATCAAAAAAAAAAAATCCAGAAATCACAATGTATGATTTTTTGACTATTTATTTGTATGATACAGCTGCAAATAAGTATTTGAACACCTGAGAAAATCAATGTTAATATTTGGTACAGTAGCCTTTGTTTGCAATTACAGGGGTCAAACGTTTCCTGTAGTTTTTCACCAGGTTTGCACACACTGCAGGAGGGATTTTGGCCCACTCCTCCACACAGATCTTCTCTAGATCAGTCAGGTTTCTGGGCTGTCGCTGAGAAACACGGAGTTTGAGCTCCCTCCAAAGATTCTCTATTGGGTTTAGGTCTGGAGACTGGCTAGGCCACGCCAGAACCTTGATATGCTTCTTACAGAGCCACTCCTTGGTTATCCTGGCTGTGTGCTTCGGGTCATTGTCATGTTGGAAGACCCAGCCTCGACCCATCTTCAATGCTCTAACTGAGGGAAGGAGGTTGTTCCCCAAAATCTCGCAATACATGGCCCCGGTCATCCTCTCCTTAATACAGTGCAGTCGCCCTGTACCATGTGCAGAAAAACACCCCCAAAGCATGATGCTACCACCCCCATGCTTCACAGTAGGGATGGTGTTCTTGGGATGGTACTCATCATTCTTCTTCCTCCAAACACGTTTAGTGGAATTATGACCAAAAAGTTCTATTTTGGTCTCATCTGACCACATGACTTTCTCCCATGACTCCTCTGGATCATCCAAATGGTCATTGGCAAACTTAAGACGGGCTTTGACATGTGCTGGTTTAAGCAGGGGAACCTTCCGTGCCATGCATGATTTCAAACCATGACGTCTTAGTGTATTACCAACAGTAACCTTGGAAACGGTGGTCCCAGCTCTTTTCAGGTCATTGACCAGCTCCTCCCGTGTAGTTCTGGGCTGATTTCTCACCTTTCTTAGGATCATTGAGACCCCACGAGGTGAGATCTTGCATGGAGCCCCAGTCCGAGGGGGATTGACAGTCATGTTTAGCTTCTTCCATTTTCTAATGATTGCTCCAACAGTGGACCTTTTTTCACCAAGCTGCTTGGCAATTTCCCCGTAGCCCTTTCCAGCCTTGTGGAGGTGTACAATTTTGTCTCTAGTGTCTTTGGACAGCTCTTTGGTCTTGGCCATGTTAGTAGTTGGATTCTTACTGATTGTATGGGGTGGACAGGTGTCTTTATGCAGCTAACAACCTCAAACAGGTGCATCTAATTTAAGATAATAAATGGAGTGGAGGTGGACATTTTAAAGACAGACTAACAGGTCTTTGAGGGTCAGAATTCTAGCTGATAGACAGGTGTTCAAATACTTATTTGCAGCTGTATCATACAAATAAATAGTTAAAAAATCATATATTGTGATTTCTGGATTTTTTTTTTTAGATTATCATTTATTCATGTGAATATTTAAAATTTATATTTAAATTTACTTTAAAGATGTAAATTTTCCTCCATGATTTCCAAGTGGGAGAACTTGCAAAATAGCAGGGTGTTCAAATACTTATTTTCCTCACTGTATAGTTCAGATGCAATCAGATGCTGAAATTTTCTTCTAGAATGATCATTTTTATGAAGTTTGTATATTTAAGTTAGCTATAGGTGACACCTGAATGAATGGTCGCGGGGGCAGCAGTCTAAGCAGGGATGCCCAGACTTCCCTCTCCCTAGACACTTCCTCCAGCTCTTCCGGGGGGACTCCGAGGCGTTCCCAGGCCAGCCGGGAGACATAGTCCCTCCAGCGTGTCCTAGGTCTTCCCCGGGGTCTCCTCCCGGTGGGACATGCCCGGAACACCTTCCCGGGAAGGCGTCCAGGAGGCATCCGGAAAAGATGCCCGAGCCACCTCAGCTTGCCCCTCTCGATGTGGAGGAGCAGCGGCTCTACTCTGAGCTCTACTCCCGAGTGACCGAGCTTCTCACCCTATCTCTAAGGGATCGCCCAGCCACCCTGCGGAGAAAGCTCATTTCGGCCGCCTGTATCCGGGATCTTGTCCTTTCGGTCATGACCCAAAGCTCATGACCATAGGTGAGAGTAGGAAGGTAGATTGACCGGTAAATCGAGAGCTTCGCCTTGCGGCTCAGCTCCTTCTTCACCACGACAGACCGGTACAGCGACCGCATTACTGCAGAAGCTACACCGATCCGTCTGTCAATCTCCCGTTCCATCCTTCCCTCACTCGTGAACAAGACCCCAAGATACTTGAACTCCTCCACTTGAGGCAGGAACTCTCCACCAACCTGAAGTGGGCAAGCCACCCTTTTCCGACTGAGGACCATGGCCTCGGATTTGGAGGTGCTGATTCTCATCCCAGCTGCTTCACACTCGGCTGCAAACCGTCCCAGTGCATGCTGAAGGTCCTGGTCTGATGGGACCAGCACGACAACATCATCCGCAAAGAGCAGAGATGAAATCGCGTGGTCCCCAAACCTGACCCCCTCCGGCCCCTGGCTGCGCCTAGAAATTCTGTCCATAAAAATTATGAACAGAACCGGCGACAAAGGGCAGCCCTGCCGGAGTCCAACATGCACTGGGAAAAAGTCTGACTTACTGCTGGCAATGCGAACCAAGCTCCTGCTCTGGTCGTACAGGGACCGGACAGCCCTTAGCAAAGGACCCCGGACCCCATACTCCCGGAGCACCCTCCACAAGATGCCGCGAGGGACACAGTCGAATGCCTTCTCCAAATCCACAAAGCACATGTGGATTGGTTGGGCAAACTCCCATGAACCCTCCAGCACCCTGTAGAGGGTATAGAGCTGGTCCAGTGTTCCAAGACCGGGACGAAAACCACACTGTTCCTCCTGAATCAGAGGTTCTACCATCGGCTGGATTCTCCTCTCCAGTACCCTGGCATAGACTTTCCTGGGGAGGCTGAGAAGTGTGATCCCCCTATAGTTGGAGCACACTCTCCGGTCCCCCTTCTTAAAAAGAGGGACCACCACCCCGGTCTGCCAGTCCAAAGGTACTGTCCCCGACCGCCACGCGATGCTGCAGAGGCGTGTCAGCCAAGACAACCCCACAACATCCAGAGACTTGAGGTACTCAGGGCAGATCTCATCCACCCCCGGTGCCTTGCCACTGAGGAGTTTCTTGACTACCTCGGTGACTTCAGCTTGGGTGATGAACGAGTCCGCCTCCGAGCCCCCAGCCTCTGCTTCCTCAATGGAAGACGTGACGGCGGGATTGAGGAGATCCTCGAAGTATTCCTTCCACCGTCCGGTAATATCCCCAGTCGAGGTCAACAGCTGCCCACCTCCACTGTAAACAGAATTGGTAGGGCACTGCTTCCCCCTCCTGAGGCGCCGGACGGTTTGCCAGAATCTCTTCGAGGCCGACCGATAGTCCTTCTCCATGGCCTCACCGAACTCCTCCCAGGCCCGAGTTTTTGCCTCCACAAGCACCCGGGCTGCAGTCCGCTTGGCCCGTCGGTACCCGTCAGCTGTCTCAGGAGTCCCACAAGCCAACCAGGCCCGATAGGACTCCTTCTTCAGCTTGACGGCATCCCTTACTTCCGGTGTCCACCACCGGGTTCGGGGATTGCCGCCTCGACAGGCACCGGAGACCTTACGGCTACAGCTCTGAGTGGCCGCGTTGACAATGGAGGTGGAGAACATGGTCCACTCGGACTCAATATCTCCAGACTCCCTTGGGATCTGGTCGAAGCTCTGTCGGAGCTGGGAGTTGAAGATCTCTCTGACAGGGGATTCGGCCAAATGTTCCCAACAGACCCTCACAGTACGTTTGGGTCTGCCGAGTCTGTCCAGCTTCCTCCCCCGCCATCGGATCCAACTCACCACCAGGTGGTGATCAGTTGACAGCTCTGCCCCTCTCTTCACCCGAGTGTCCAAGACATACGGCCGGAGGTCAGATGAAACAACCACAAAGTCGATCATCGACCTCCGGCCGAGGGTGTCCTGGTGCCATGTGCACTGATGGACACCCTTATGCTTGAACATGGTGTTCGTTATGGACAAGCTGTAACTAGCACAGAAGTCCAATAACAGAACACCACTCGGGTTCAGATCAGGGGGGCCGTTCCTCCCAATCACGCCCCTCCAGGTGTCACTGTCGCTGCCCACGTGGGCGTTGAAGTCTCCCAGTAGAACGATGGAGTCCCCAGTCAGAGCACTTTCCAGCACCCCTCCCAGAGACTCCAAGAAGGCCGGGTACTCTGCACTGCCGTTTGGCCCGTAGGCACAAACGACAGTGAGAGACCTATCCCCGACCTGAAGGCGCAGGGAAGCGACCCTCTCGTTCACCGGGGTGAACTCCAACACATGGCGACTGAGCTGGGGGGCTATAAGCAAACCCACACCAGCCCGCCGCCTCTCACCATGGGCAACTCCAGAGTGGTGAAGAGTCCATCCTCTCTCGAGGAGTGTGGTTCCAGAGCCCAAGCTGTGCGTGGAGGTGATCCCAACTATCTCTAGTCGGAATCTCTGAACCTCACGCACAATCTCAGGCTCCTTCCCCGCCAGAGAGGTAACATGGAATGTCCCTAGAGCTAGATTCCGCGTCCAGGGATCGGGTTGCCTAGGCCCCCGCCTTTGACTGCCGCCCGATCCACTTAGCACCGGCCCCTTGCGGTCCCTCCTGCAGGTGGTGGGTCCACGGGAGGGTGGCCCCACGTCGCTCCTTCGGGCTGAGCCCGGCCGGACCCCATGGGGGGAGGCCCGACCACCAGGCGCTCGCATACGAGCCCCAAACCCTGGCCTGGCTCCAGGGTGGGGCCCCGGCTGCGCCATGCCGGGCGACGTCACAGTCCTTGAATTTGTATGCATCATAAGGGGTTTTGAACCGCTCTTAGTCTGACCCGTCACCTAGGACCTGTTTGCCTTGGGAGACCCTACCAGGGGCATATAGCCCCCGACAACATAGCTCCTAGGGTCGTTCGGGTACTCAAACCCCTCCACCACGGTAAAGTGGCAGTTCAAGGAGGGGCTCAAAAGTGTTTCGCAAAACTTAAATCAATGTATGGTTTTATGTGAATGATTAGGCAGGATGATTTTCACATCATTTTGAAGAAAAAAACTCTAGGCGACGAGTCAAAAGTCTTATTGACACATATTTAGTATGTGTTTTGTGGCCTTATTTCAGAAACTTTCATTTTTAGTTTTTTCAATAACCATGCATAAACATTATTCTCTTAAAAATGAAAACATGTACATACATGTGGCTCACATATTATGGTAGTCCTGTTTGTGCTAAATAGAGTGTAATTTTGTTTTGCCATTGATATGTTTATAAGCAACTGAAAAAAGCACAAATGTCAGGGCATGTCAGAACATCTCAAGGACCCCAAAAACACCCCAGACCCCAGAGGGTTAAGATGTTAGTGTACTAGTATGTATGAGGGGACTGGATGTAAAAGGAAGTTCAGCTTAAGAATAAGAATAGTAAAGACGCCCATTCGTAAAGTTATCAAGCATGTGACAGATTTAATTCAGCAGACAGTATGAAAGATATCTGATTACACAAGAAAGCTGATATTTAAAGGTCCCGTTCTTCGTGATCCCATGTTTTTAAACTTTAGTGTGTAATGTTGTTGTTAGAGTATAAATAATATCTGTAAAATTATAAAGCTCAAAGTTCAATGCCAAGCGAGATATTTTATTTAACAGAAGTTGACTACATCGAACGGCTCGTTTGGACTACATCCCTCTACTTCCTTCTTTAATGACGTCACTAGAACCGTTTTTTGACTAACCTCCGCTCACAGAAATGATCCCTCAACTCTACCGAAATTCGTTTATGTACTTGCGCACTTCTAATAACTTACTGTTTACTCAGCTCTTACGGTGATTTTCTGAAGTATAACTGACGCTTCATCTTTTGTGTGATGTACAATAAACTTTATTAAACTCATCAGTATATGTTTGATCATCATTCAGACAGCAGACTTGTAGGCTATTAATAAATAATGGATACATACAAGCAGATGACAAATACGTTATAATAACCGTAATTAAACTACTAAACTATACCTGTTTCATCTCTATACAGCACTCTGACTCTGTAGGCATTATTGTCCGACTCGAAATGAACACCGTTACTGAGAGTTTCTGATATTATCATCATTCCGTGAGATGAAATTGTCCTGAGAGACTGAGCGCAAGCTCATGAAGCTCCGCCCCCTGTGTCGTCCAGCAGCAGCTTATTTGCATTTAAAGGGCACACACTAAAACAGCGCGTTTTTCTGAGCCCCAAAAAATGACAATTTAAACATGCTGTAAAAAATTATCTGTTGGGTATTTTGAGCTGAAACCTCACATACACACTCTGGGGACATCAGAGACTTATTTTACATCTTGTGAAAAGGGGCATAATACGGGACCTTTAACACACCCTATAGCCAAATATCTCCTCTCCACCTATAGCCGGTGTGTGGTGAGCACAGGACACTTTGATGATTGATTGATATCTATTAACTCGTGTTGAACCAACAGGAATGTCTAATTTGTCAGTTCAGATCAATGCAAAAAAAAACACATATTTGCTCCCTGACAGTAGGTGGCGCTCATGTAAAGCAGAAATACAGCACTATACAGGGCTCTAGACTGAGACTAAATGGTCACATTTTGCGAACTTTTTATAAGAGAGAGCTGCCATTTCTGCCGCATACGAGAAACATCACACGGCAAACGAAAGCAGAATGAACCCACGCTACTCATTTGAGCTGTGCAGCGCAAACAGTTTATCAGCTCAGAGCAATACTAGACAGTGGTTTACTCGAGAGTTGAACTCGATCACGCAACATTACTACACAGAGCTGGGAGAACCATTGAGAAAGCATTTTAAAGGGATAGTTCACCCAAAAAGGAAAATTAGCCCATGATTTACTCACCCTCAACTCATTCCTAGGTGTGTATGACATTCTTCTTTCAGACAAATACAATCAGAGTTATATATAAAAAACGTCATATTAAGCAATTGAGCAAATATGGGAATGTCCTTCAGCCCACACGACTGCAATCCTTCTCTAATGCCAGAAACAATCACTGCATCATCGTGAGAACTGGAACAGTCAACAAAGCAAATCAATCGCTCCTTGATCTGAAGTCCCTCTGTGTATCTAATGCAAACAGAAAGTTGCTCAGTCTTTGAGGACTTTGCTTCCTCAGCAACAACAGCAAGAAAACCCGTCTCGTGTACTTCCTTGGAAATGTCTTCACGAATGAGCTCTGCAATTATTTCATTCTGAAAGTCTTGGCTTGTGCAGTTAAAATATTTGGACTGCATGGATTTGAAATCAGGGTCGTATTTTGAAAACAAACCACTGCTGTGGTGACCCCAAAGCCTGTTTGTAGCTCTCCCACATCTTCATGCTATTTTAATGTACCTGTGACAAAGCGTGTTTTCTCAGCTTCTCCGACAGTTTTTTCCAGTTCCGAGCTCCCACTTTTGTAAATAGTTTGTCTAGCTGCGTCTGATCTTGCGATATTTGAAGAAAAGTGGCGACAGCAACAACAAAAAAACACAATCCAGTGAAACTGAGTACTCCATCCATGGGAACTTGTGATAGTAAAATGCAGCGAATGCACGATTGACATTTACAATTAGGTGAAAGAAGAAAGTATGGCGCCGTCTCCTTCGCATGTAAAGTAGGGTGATAATGACAATCTTCGTTAGATAGTCCATGATGACAATTGACAAACATTGCTGGATGCCATTTTATAACCCAGCATTACCTAATTCAAGAATAAAAGCATATTTTACTGGTCGATGATTTGTCAGTTGTGCTATAATTTTTCATTTATTTGATGTTATCAAATTATATTGCATGCAATCATTTGTTCAGATTGTAGTTTAGCTCTGGGCTGCGTTTCCAGATAACGATGGATCTTAGCACTTACAAGCATTTTCTACGAGCGACTTTACGAACGCTCGTGTTCATTTCACGTGCGTTTCACAAAAACGATCACAAGCAGCTGTGCTTTAAGTGCTACTTAAAGGGTAACTCTTGCCAAAATTGAACCTAGGCTCTTTTTGTTTATCTAGCCAAGTCAAACAGTCGTGCAAAAGTATAATTAGAATGGAAACTCCACTTTTAAGTTTGACCGTATTATCGTTTTTGGTCAAAATGCCTTTTGAATGGGAGTGAATGGGGCACAACAACGAGAGCATAACAATTGCTATTTTTAAAACATTAAGGAGGCTCGAAACAACATGAAACTGTGCTTGAAGTATCACCAGGGGCTCTACATATGAACTAGAGCATTGACAACATTGAGTTTACTAAAAAATAAAGATTTTCAAAACCTTCCTTTTTAGCAAACTTTGTGTTGTCAATGCTTGAGAAAGCCAACTTACTGAAATCCTATTTGACCCAAATTTACAACTCTATCTTGATCAGACTTACGGTTTTCCTAAAAATTACGATTAAAACTCGGAAAAATCCCTTTGACTTTCATTGCAGACTGTTCAAATTCAGCCATTCATTCTTTCTTTCTTACTAATCTGTGTTTTTAACTAATCTATTTATCGTTTTAACATATCTATCTATCTCTTTCTAACTAATCTATATTTCTTTCTCTTTCTAACTAATCTATCTTTCTTTCTTTCTAACTAATCTATCTTTCTTTTCTTTCTTTCAAACTAATCTGTCTTTCTTTCTATCTAATATATTTTTCTTTCTTTCTAACTAATCTTTCTTTCTAACTAATCTTTCTTTCTAATCAATCTTTCTTTCTTTCCAACTAATCTTTATTTCTAACTAATCTATCTTTCTTTCTTTCTAACTAATCTAGCTTTCTTTCTTTCTTTCTTTCTCTTTCTAACTCATCTATTTTTCTTTCTTTCTTACTCATATATATTTTTCTTTCTTTCTCTTTCTAACTAATCTATCGTTCTTTCTTTCTAACTAATCTATCTTTCTTATCTTTCTTTCAAACTAATCTGTCTTTCTTTCTAACTAATATATTTTTCTTTCTTTCCAACTAATCTTTATTTCTAACTAATCTTTCTTTCTAACTAATCTAGCTGTCTTTCTTTCTTTCTAAATCATCTATTTTTCTTTCTTTCTTTCTTTCTAACTAATATATCTTTCTTTCTTTCTCTTTCTAACTTATCTATTTTTCTTTCTTTCTTTTTAACTAATACATCTTTCTTTCTTTATTTCTCTTTCTAACTCATCTATCTTTATTTCTAACTGATCTATCTTTCTTTATAACTAATCTTTCTTTATTTCTAACTCATCTATCTTTCTTTCTCTTTGTAACTCATCTATATTTCTTTCTTTCTAACTAATCTTTGTTTTTAACTAATCTATCTATTTATCTTTTTAACATATCTCTTTCTAACTAATCTATCTTTCTTTCTTTCTTTCGAACTAATCTTTCTTTCTAACTATATCTTTCTTTCTAACTAATCTATCTTTTCTTTAATTCTTTCTAACTAATCTTTCTTTCTTTTCTTTAATTCTTTCTAACTAATCTTTCTTTCTTTCTAACTAATCTATCTTTCTTTCTGTCAAACTATATTTCTTTCTAACTAATCTTTCTTTCTTTCTAACTAATCTTTCTTTCTTTCAAACTATATTTCTTTCGAACTAATCTTTCTTTCTTTCTAACTATTCTTCCTTTCAAACAAATTTTTCTTTCTTTCTGACAAATTTTTTTTCTTTCTAATTAATATTTCTTTCTAACCAATCTTTCTTTCTTTATAATAATTATTTCTAATCTATCATTCTAACTCATCTATCTTTTTCTTTCTAACTAATCTTTTTCTTTCTAACTATTCTATCAAACTTTAAACTACATTAAATTTCAAACTATTTTAACTTCAAGCTACTTTAAACTTCTTCAAACTCTCTGGTCCAGCTTTCTCAAGCCAACTTTAAGTTGGTCTCAACAAACTTTTTTTCTAGTTGTTTTCATCTGATGCACATTTTCTACGAGGCTAATAATCTATAAAAACGCAAACCTACAGCAAAATGGCTAACCAAAAAAAAAAAAAAAAAGAAAGAAAGAAACTTTTCAGAAAGAGGAGATTAATGTCATTTTAGAGGAGGTGGAGCTATACAAACATATTTTTTTTCAGCAGGTTTAAGGGCAGTCATACAAATAAACAAAAACAACAAATCTGGGAGGATATTGCTACAAAACTGACTTCAACTAGGGGCATTAAGATCAGGGAAGGATGTCAGGAAGAAGTGGCAGGACTTGCTAAAAGGAAAAGGGCACTGCAGAGGACAACATTTAATAAAACAGGTACTGGGCCCAATGAGTCCCCCCTTCTCACAGCAGAGGAAGAATAGGCCAGTACTTGGCACAAGTGCTTCAAATGGCATTTGTGGTGGTATATGCATCCATGGAGGAGTAGGGGTAACTCAACCTGAGCCTGAGTCTGGTCCTTCATACTCAGAGGAACTATCAGATCTACGATGATTTTCAAGTGCTACTTAAGTCACGATGCTTTTGGGAAACAGACCGTGATATTAAAGATCAGTCGTACGATCGCTTTTAAAGGCACACTATGCAAAAAATGTGTTTTTGTCAAACAGCGACCCCTAGAGTCACTGTAGAATACTTGCACTGTCATAAATTCAGTCACAACACAGCAATCAGAGGAGGACGCGCTGAAAACTGTAATGCTGTTCTCTTCCTTCATAACTCATACTGAGAAGGTTTGAGTTGCAGAGGAATTTGTGACTGTTTCACCTGTTCAGCCAATTAGTAATTAGTAAGTCCGTGCTTTTTTTTTTTTATGTGCTGAAGGGCCGCTGTGCCTTGGTGAAACGGTGTTTGTATGTGAAGAGCTCTTTTCCAAAACGCAATAAACATAAAAAGCTGCCTCAAAGAACCAGCAAAAGTAATAATTATGAATATGTAAAATATTGCAATAAGACATTTTAGTTGTTTATTCATTTCTGTGTTGGCTGCAAAGATGAAGTTGACGATAGGCTATAGACTCGCGATCTCCGCAGTAGGCTAGTGAACGCACCGGAGAAATGCACATTTATTAGGCTACATAGTTTTATTTTGTTTTGGATGGTTTTGTTTAGAACCAGCTTTCTGTAAATATATTTCACATTTTTTAGGCCTGTGAGGCGAGTAGGCTACGGTTCGGTTCATGATGATATCTCCAGTTCAAGAACCTTATGTTGTGATTGCTAGCCTATATTTACTTTTTATGTATTAAATTCAGGAAATTTGTTAATCAAAAATGTATTAAAATTAAGATACAATTAATACAAAACGAAATTCGTTTTAAAGAAAGGCTTTGTGCTTTCTGTTTTGAGGTCTCTGTGAAAGTTTGAAAGTCTTTTAGTGCGCTTTCAGAGCGCTCGCGTCCATAATGAAGAACTGTCACGTAATATTGTTTTTTCCTCATAAGTGCTCACGGAAGAGATGGGTTTTCAGCTGGGGGTAGAGAGTTGTAGACTCAAAGAAAATGAAAAATAAGCATAGAATCGAAGATAGGCTAATTACCTTGAGTCAAAAAGAACACTGAATAACAGCAGAACTGTTTATTTTATTTAGAAAAAACACTTGCGCGCTCTCGTCGCGTCCACTAACTGACCGCTTGTCCTAGTTATGATCTGAATCTCCTCGGTATTTATATTTTTCTACAGTTGCTGTCTTGGGGAGCAATTAAGCAAATACAGCGAAAATGGCCCAAATCGAAACTAGCTGCTAGCAGGCAATATTTCTGTGCAATTAAACTGCAATAATAATTTTCACTCGCGGCTGTTATTTAAGCTATAACGCGTCTAGATAAAATACAGATTTGTGAGAAGGTAAAAATTAAAAATAAGCAGAGAATCGAAGATAGGCTTACCTTGAGTCAAATAGAACACTGAATAACAGCAGAACTGGTGTATTTAGAAAAAACACTTGCGCGCTTTTTAGCAACAGCGTCGTTTACAAAAAAGAGATTTACTTACTAGTCCATCAACAAGATCGCCAGGTCAGCATCGATGTTGAATCCAGTGCTGCTTTTTAGCTCGCGCCAACGAGTGAAAGCCTGACCGATTGGGACTATGGGACTCTTGTCCGGTTCCTCACACGGTCAGATTCTCTTTTCCTACACTCTTCGACTGCGCTTTCTTTGTTTTTTTTCCATCGTCGAGTCTTCCAAGAATCACGTCTGAAATGCGCGCAAGTGTCTTCGTGCTTCATGTTGTTGATGTGTGTGACATCGTTGCCGTAAAGCAAGTCGTGTTCTCGCGAGATTTGTCGGGGGCGCCTCTCTCAAACTTGCATTGCTGGTTTTTCCAGCGGCGTCCCCCCCAAGCTTTACTACCGGGATTATTCGCCCTACTATGAGTTTGTTTACCACCGAAATGACTTTGAAGCTGTTATATTAAGGTACAATTCTTGCATAGTGTGCCTTTAAGAAATTTACGAATCGGTGAGTGGCGGCTGGTGAAAACTATCTTAGGTGGGGCTGTGCCATATTCAGTCAGTTTCAATAGTCTGGTAACCATAGGAGCCATCAGGTCTTTTAGCGTTGTGGCTCTTCCTCAAGACATCCGTCAAGCATCCACCCTTCTCTCATTCAAAAACCTCATCAAAAACACATTTTCTTCTCTGAATATTACTCTTCAGCTCACAGTCTGTAAATTCTACCTTATTATATGTTTTGTTTGAATCCCTCTTTGTTTGTATCTTTAACCTAACGTTGACCTCTGTATTACTTTCTGCAGTCACTCCTTTTTCAGTAAGGGGCAATATTTGCCCCCTTAAATCGATATAGTTACAGTGCATTTTTTACCTTTACAAATACCTTTATAAAATAAATAATGCTAAATAAATGAATAACGCTCTAGCGCCCTCTATTGGCCAGCCGCCCCTGCTGAGCTGATGAATATATAATGTACTGATGATATTCACAAATGATATCCCGAAGAATACAATACAGTCGAGTCTGCCTTATTTGTATATTCATACTCCATATTTTCTGTCTCTTTCAGAGATGTCTGTGACCGGCTCCAGTCCAGATGATCCGGGTTCTTCTGATGGGCAGAACCGGCTCTGGGAAAAGCTCATCAGGAAATACTATACTGCGAGAAAAGAGGCTTAAAGTTAAGAAGAAACAAGAAGCTTAAGTGGATTCTCCAGATCTACTGGATCCATATCTGAATCTGGAGATGATGATGAGAGAACAGCTTGTCTCTCGACACACTTGCACTTTATGATAATGAACTCAGTAAAGTGGAGATTGTAGCTGAAATAGTAAAGTTTATTATATTCTTGTCTCCTGGACTACACACTTAAAGTGGATTGAAAAAAAAAACATACCAATGGACTAAACACGTGATGCACGCTGTCTGCGTTTTCGCGGGTTTGCGTTTTTGAAGTTTGCACAGAGATAACTTTTTTTCAGCATTTTCAGGGCTTGCAGCTTGATCCTATTTCAGGGTTTGCGTTCTCGAGCCTCAGGCACTGTTTGGTGCGGATTACTTCATGTAATTCTTGATTAAACTTTTTACTCATTTTATCAACATCTCATTGTTATTGTCCATTTTCTTATTTTCTGCTGATTCTGCTTTAATTAGGAATAATTTTAGTTCTGAAAGTCATGAAGTATCCTTATGATTGCTTTTTGAGATTTCCATGTTTTCATTTTCTCAATAGAGCTTTTAAATGCCTAATAAATGATATTTCACTGCACACATGACTGACATTGATTGAGATTGCTGTCTGTCTACATTATTAACAGTTTCATATCCAGTATCAAATATACATTTCAAAGAGTTTGTTCTAGTCAGTTGAAGTTCATTCACATCATGAGGCTTCATGAAGTAAGAACAATCACTGTCGCGTTCACTACGTCACGGGTGTTCAACAGCAATGTAACGCAGGTTAATGGGTGGGAGGTTCACTTACCTGATTGAAGCACGGGCCAGTCAAGAGTTGAAACGTGGACCAGTAAAATCCCAAAACGGTGTGTTAGAATCCAGTAATGAATGAGCACGGGCTATAAGCGGGAGCGAGTACTAGTTTTGGCATGTTGTCTCGTCAGGAGAGATGCGCCACCGGTAAGCTGCTGTTTCTATCCATTGAGCTGCGGTTTAAGTTTGTTTTAAGCTTTTTGTCTGAGAGTCTGTTTTGCAGAGAGTTTCTGTCTTCCCATTGTCTCTCTCTTCCACATGTGGTCACATTCTTTTGGGTCGTAAAACTCTTTGTGTTTCCTGTAACAAGACACCGTCATGCCAGTGTGTTAGCTTCATTTGGGGATGTTAAATTTTGGTGAAAGTTTCACAGTGAGTTTGCTGGATTATTCATTAAATAAATGAATTGTGTGTGTCCGATTGGTCCAGACGCTACAACCATCATGTCAATTCTCAGTTGATTTTGATTAATATGCCCGCGGGAGGGAGAGCAAGAGTGTGTGTGCGCTCGGCCAGAGGTGGGGTGCTCTCTCTCTCTCTCTGCTCGTTCTTTCAGCAACATGTGACCCGTCACAAGCGCAGTTTTCAGTCATCAACATCACTCAGCAATCAAATAAGGCTTTGGCGGGATAAAATTCGCTTTGGCGACCGCCAAAAACGCAATATGTGGCGGCCGGTGTTGATTTTGTGGCGCACTTCCACGAATTAGTCGATGTGTGGGAAACACTGACACACACTCCACACGCGTCCAAACCTCTGTCGGGTGGTCACTGAATAAAACGTCGGCATTACGTAATCCTATGACCAGTGTTCGTAACAGCTACCGTATGCATACGAATAGCCAACAACTTAGCTATTTGCAGCTCCCTAAATACAATGGCAAGCAGTTTTATAGAGGCATTCGCGTTTTCCATTTGGACCCACAAACTTGCTTAGCTATAGTTGCAAGTACATATAGAGATACGTGTTTCCACTTTCAAAGTGTATGGCAATATTTCAGCTAAGTCAAACAGTTAAAAGATGCTTTGGAAGTTTAAAACTTATCATTGTCTTGAAGAGCAGATTCCAGCACTCCGCTAGTGTGGGAGGGGCAGTGCAGCGTCTCCAGCAACACAGAGCTGCCTGTGGACGCCTGTCTGTAAATACTGCCGGGAAAAACTATTGGCGAACGCAGCAGCCGTGTATCGGCCGATGCGATACACGTAAAAAAAACGCAAATATCGGCCGGCTGATATATCGGTCGATCACTAATTCCTAACAGGATGTATTGCTTGCTTCTCACACCATGTAGGCTTACATACCTCCACATGCCCTCTAGAAAGTCTGAAACGACTTTGAAACTCAGAAGGACTGTACAAATTGACCACATTCTCAACAAAGTGAGGAATTTTAGGGACATTCCTAGGAGAGAAAAAACATTTCTTATGGCCTCTCTCTCTGTCTCTCAAAAGCAACTTGCCATTGGCATCAGTTACGTTTTAATGAAATCCTTTTATTTGGTGCTGAATTATCTGCAGTCTAGGCTGTTTATTTTTTTACACAAAATAAGTTTTATTAGATGCAAGTTGCAACATACCACTCTAGACCAGATAGATTTATATCCCTACTATTTGCTGAATAACGTTAAGCCATTTTAAGTAATGAGCACTGTTCACCTTCGGCGATTCTCTTCATCATAACCATCTTCGTGTAAAAAAAGTGGTATTTCAACTGCATCCACTTCGTCTGCGATAAAGAACGCGAACGCGATCTCTTCCATTGCTGACGTTTGCAGTCCAGCAACAACACAACGAGATTCAGGAAGTGTCCGGCTTGCCTGCGCTTTTTTTCACTCCTCCTCTCACTGCAGCCGCTCCTACTCTCGCATACATTTCAGGCGAGGCAAGGCGCATCTCAATAGGCTTGTTTGAGATGCGCCTTGCCTCGCCTGAAATGCATGCGAGATTGTCCCCATTTTTTTTAATGCTTTATTTGAACATTCAGTTTACAATGTGAAATAACAGAATAAGAACACAACAATATTATTAATTATTATTAATTATTAAGAATAACAAAAATATAAAATATAGTGAAAGAAAACACTTCGACAATATCATCGCACAAAACAAAAAACAGTTAGACAGTGATGTAAGTAAAATAAAAGAAACAAAAACAAGACAAAAAAGAAAGACAGAGGGCATTACTTAAATTAAAAGATATCTAAACATTTAGTAAGGAAAAAAGTTTGTAGGTCTTGCAAATCGCTTTTGGGTTAAGTGAGGAAGAGATTGTAATCAAATAATGTTTTATCTCTTGTAAGAATACCAAGAAAATTGGTTTACAATTTGAAAACTTACATTTGTGAATATAAAATCTACATAGGAAAATAATTAAATTTATTATAAAGCAGGAATTTTTAATCCGCTTCAAAAAATCCAAAAATAACAGTTTTGGGATTCAAAGAGAAATTTTGCGAGATATTGCTTGAGATAAACCAACTAACATCTTTCCAAAGTTGCAAAGTATAACTGCACGACCAAAACAAGTGAAGAATAGTTTCAGTGTCATTCTGACAGAAAGAGCAATTAGTGTCAAAATCAAAAGTGATTTTTTTTTAAGAATTTTTTTGACTGGGTAAATATTATGAATTAATTTAAAGGATATTTATTTTACTTTGTTTGTGAGGAGAAATCTTTGTTGTATGGGCCATATATTTTTCCAATTTAAATTATCAAAAAGACCATTCCAATATGAGATTGCAGGAGGGGCAGAAATAATGTTCTCAAGGAATAGAACTCTCACTTTATAATTTCTTCCTTTTTTTTTCAGTGAAACATATCTCACCAATAGGAGTGTTGACAGGTTCAAGAGAAGATAATGAACCCAACGAGAGAGTGTTATTTTTGAAAAGCATGAGTATGCCAGATGGAATAGCATCCATAACTGTGGCAAACTCTTTGGGAGTTACAGGTATATTATATTCTGAAAGAAATTCTGCATACCTAAAAAGCAGACCTTCGTTATTAAAAAGCTGTCTAACATGAAATATGCCATTACTAAACCATGATTATAAAACAAAGATTTATTTTTAAATAAAATACTCCTATTGTTCCATATGTAACACCGATGAGGAGAAAAGTTGTGCTTGTATATGAGAGTCCATGCCAAAAGAACTTGTTGATGAAAGTTAGATAGCTTGACAGGGAGTTTATTAATCATAATTACACATTAGAGCAAATTTTGCACCACCAAGAAGACAAGCTGAGGGAAAATATTCCAAATAGAAGAGGGATTTTTAAGGAATCGATTAAGCCAATTTATTTTAATTGTGTTATTTATTAAACTAAAATCAATGAAGCTTAATCCACCCTTTTTTTGAGAATTCAGTACCACTGACTTTTTCAAATAATGGGATTTGTTTTTCCATAAAAATTTAACTAAGATTCCATCAATAATTTTACAAGTGTGCTTATCAATGTACAGTGACTGAGCAGCATAAGTAAGGCGAGACAAACCCTCTGCTTTAACAAGCAAACATCGGTCTTTCAAAGAAAGGTCTCTCTGCAGCCAGCAGTTAAGGTGTTTCTTTGTTTTTATAATAACTGGGTCCAAATTAGGAGAGCCTCTAGAGTTATCTTTTGTTATTTGTTTACCCAAATATGTAACACAATTTTAACTGCAATACCACAAATTGAAGAGAACATACTGTTTTTTATCGGAAGTAGTTCACATTTATTAAGATTTAGATGTAGGCCAGAGGCTTTAGAAAAGAGATGAAGAGTACTTAAGGCTGCTGGTATTTGCAGAGAGTCTTCTAAGAACAGAGCAGTATCATCCGCTAACTGATTAATAATTATCTCTGTATTGCCAATATTGATGCCTTTTAGATGGCTCGCTTTGATGTGTAAAATAAATTGTGTCGCAATTAAGAAAAGATAGGAAGATACTGGACATCCCTGTCTAACACCACGGTTTAAGAAGAATCTGGGAGAGGTACCGTTACTCAACTTAATGGAGCTACTACTGTTCATATACAGCATTCTGGCCATATTACAGAAGGAGTCACCAAAACCAATTCTATTTAGTGCTTGAAACAAAAACTCATGTTGTAATGTGTTGAATGCTTTATAGTAGTCTAAAAATAAAATAAAACTCTCTTTTGAGAGTAAATATGAGTAGTCCAATAGATCTAAAATTAAGCTTATGTTGTTTGATATTTGTCTGTTTGGCAGAAATCCTGACTGTGTATCATCAATAATGGAATTTAGGACACATTTTAATCGTTTGGCCAAAGCTAAAGCTATTATTTTGTAGTCATTATTTAGTAGAGTGATTGGGCACCAATTATCAATAAAAAGATGATCTTTATTTGGCTTTGGAATTAGGGTTATTATACCTTGACATTAGTGGAGTGGCTAAGTGATATAATCGTTCAGTTTATGAAACAAGCGTGAAAATTGGCATGAGCAGTCTCCATGAGTCACTTGACAAGAAAATTGTCCGAGCCACTTGAAATTTCAAGATTTTTCATTTTTCAAGATGGCCGACACCTTAGTGGAGCAGTTAAGTGATATAGTGGTTTATTTGGTGATACAAGCATCAAAATTGGCATGAGCAGTCTCTGTGGGTCACTTGACAATAAGCCACCCACAGCTACTTGAAATTTCAAGATGGCAGCCATTTTTCAAGATGGCCGACACCTTAGTGGAGCAGTTAAGTGATATTGTGGTTTATTTGGTGATACAAACATGAAAATTGGCATGAGCAGTCTCTGATGGTCACTAGACAATAAGCCACCCACAGCTACTTGAAATTTCAAGATGGCGGCCATTTTTCAAGATGGCCACCACCTTAGTGGAGCAATTAGGTTCATGGCAATTTTCATGCTTGTATCACCAACTAAATGATTTCTTAAGCCTAATTGCTCCACTAAGGTGGTGGCCATCTTGAAAAAAAAAAATATAGCCCTCTGACCATCTGAACCATCAACGAAAAAAAGGAAGAGAAAAAAAGAAAAGGAAAATTTTAAATTTAAGCTAATACAAATAACGTGTTGAGATCGGACTAAGCACAGCAAACTGCCCCCAAATGCTTAAGGCCGCCCCTGAGTCAGAGCGCCATCTTGGCCACGACCGCGGGGGTGTCCCGTACGCGCGTGCGTTGGCGGCCGATGACGTCACCGCTCGCTCACGCCGTCTTTTCCGTCATTGAGAGTTTCAGTGTCGAGTCTTCTGAGGAGAGGAGAGCAGTTCACGGTATTTCTCATATTTACTCAACCATCACACACACTTTATACAGTTTGATTAAGCGACAGGCTCATTTCTGTATTGTTTTCATCGATCACAGCGATGCGTCTTTTCTGGCGTCTTCCTTCTGAAATAAACATTTAGTGCAGCAGCAGCGAGCATGAGGAGAATATGTGGAGTTCATTCAGACCTGAGCGATGTTGTGTTCGTTTGTGTGATTGTCTCGATGTTTGGAGTGAGAACTGTTACTGAATGTCCAGTTAAAGTTTGAGATCTGTGAGGGGAATTGGTGGGAATCGTGTTGCCGTTTTCATGTTTACCTTTCTTTATTGTCGACATTTATCTTTGGCAGGTTACATTTACTTATTAAAATTGATGTAGACACTTTATATTGCCCCTGTATGAGTAATGGACGTGGGAAATATCAAATCTATACATGCATGGGAATATATATTAATGAAGTTTGACACAGGAAACGTTACATTTTCTTTATTTAGATTCACATATTATGTGTTGTAGTTTTTTGCCTGAAGAGGTTCATATAAAGAGAGGTTATTTATTTATTTATTTTGTTTTATTATTGATGTTTTATCCATGTCATATTGTGAAAGATTACAGTATTGTCTTTCAATATAGCAGGTTTACAGGCTTTTGTCATGTATCCTGACTCAAATAATGTGTTTCTAACAGCAAACACTCAGAATAAAGTGAGATGATCTGCTGATGACCCTGAATGTCTTGTTGAATGAGTGTTAATAGTCTGAGGCTCATCAATATTAACAGATCTGCTGAAAACACTCTTTATTTCATGACAATAGTTCCTGTTTTCACCTCATTTATTATGCTGATGTCTTCAGATATCAGCAGACTGAGGGGATTTGTTGGCTACAGTACTTTGTGTACCTTTTATTTCTTTTTTTTAAGATTTTGTTGTTTTTCTTACCATTATTTATATTTGGAAGAATTTAAATTATTTATATTATTTTATATATTTCTAGATACCTGTATTTTAATGAAGAAGCAGAATTATGTTAGGATTAGCAATAAAAATAATGAATGAATTGGCATCAGTTACTGTACGATGAATAGATAGACAGACATAAATGCTTAGAAGTGTCATTTATTATAAAAACAAACTCAGTGATTTATATTTTGGATTTTGGCAGACCAGCTCCTCCCACTACATTCACATCATCAGTGAAGCTCCTCCCACAGTAATTCAGCAATAAATGCTGTAAATTCCCATCAGCTACAAGTGAAGACGATCATCAGAGCATCAGGAAGAGCTGAAATCTGCAAAGACTGAGTTTATTAAAGAGGACAGTGAGAACATGAGTGATCCAGAACCCTGCAGAATGAAACACACTGAAGATCCTGAAGAACAAAGAGGTTGGTGTTTATTCTTCATTCATTCATGATGCTGAAGAACATTCATGTTAGAAACATTCAAGCACTTCATCACATTTAGATGAACAGTTCAACTATGAAACGGTACAGAACGTTCTGGGTTTTTCTTCAACAAATGGTCAGTAAAGGGAGGTTTGAGACATTTTTAGATTGATTGTCAACATCAGATCAACCTAAACTATTTTAACTTTAATTGTTTTATTTTACATTTATTTTATATCTGGTTCCCAATTTGCAACAACATTACCAGAAGTTTAGTCATTTTCAACAAAGTTTACAAAATATATATTTTTAGGAATAGTCAGTAAACACCAAGTTACTGATAAAGTTGTATTTGTTAAATATCATACAAGTTATTCATAGTTATAGAGATTATTCTTACAGTAACGTTGGTAATGGGGTTGATGAATACAGTCAATGCTACAGTTTGTGTAAAAACCATAGACTGTAAAAAATATGGACAAAGCGTATGTGACGTCAGCCATAGACTTTCTGAAGAACGGGTTTGAAGCCGTTTATGGGGGGTATGGGTGGCGCCATCTTGGAAAATCTTGGGAAATCCTAACCCCACCCACCTTGTGACGCAGCGCGCGTCACTCAGCTCGCTCTGCTACTCCGGTTATCTCTGTGTATATTTTAGGCAACGAAATATGTTATAAAACACCATACTAACTCTTTTCGTTTTCATTTAAAGAAATCTTAAACATGATAGCCACACAAATGTGGTTCAGGCAACGCGTATTGATTATATTCACTGCACATAACGTTTGCCTATTTATAAAAAAACTAAATATAAAACACAAACCTGCCTCTTCGTTTTAAATATTATATAAAAATATTAAACATTTTAATATGGTCCAGGCAATATGTGCATTTGTACTAAACAACAGATTTTGCAGTAAACAACATTACAGTTTTTAAAAATTTTAAATACACTTATTAAAGGGGTGGTAAAACACGATTTCACTTTTCTAACTTTAGTTAGTGTGTAATGTTGCTGTTTAAGCATAAACAACATCTGCAAAGTTACAACGTTCAAAGTTTAAAGCAAAGGGAGATATCTGCTTTTAAAGAAGTCAATTTCTAAGAACTACAGAAACGGCCGATAGGGACTACACGACATTCCTGTGGGCTTGCTGACATCACTAAGCCCAACATTTACATAAACCCCTCCTCTGGGAACACAATACATAAAAGGGGCGAGGCCATTTTATGTTGCTCTGGAGAAGAGTTGTTGTGGTAGTAGAGAGTCGTTGCCGCTATGCCGCTGTTATTTTCACCCAGATTGCAGTCCACTTTGTTCAGTCTTCCTAAGGACATTTACCATTTATTTTTAACTCGGTCCCTCATAATTATAATCCAAATGTCGCTCTCTGTGCTGCACATTTTCCGGAGGAAAGCTTCCTCAATCTACACGAGTTACAATGCAGGATTCACACAACGGCTTGTCCTGACAGATCGAGCAGTTCCAACTTTAAAAACAGAGGCTGTTGTTTACGAGCCACAACCTGTAAGTATGATTTTTTCGTTGATGAGTTTTCCTGTAATAGTTCGTATTGTTAATTGTACGTTGTAGCGAGGAAGTAAACGAAGGACAACGCTGTTCGTCTCCACAAACCAGTTTGTTAAATGCTAATTCATACTTATCCGACAAACACATACAAACTTGTGTTTAATATCACCAGCGCAGCGAACCACGTAGTGTTTTTGCGTAGCGCGTCTGTGTTGCACGTCATCACGCATCACTCACATGACCTTCTTCGGCCAATTGTGAGCCTACGTGGTGACGTTCAACACAGACACGCTGCGCAAAAACACTACGAGGCCCAGAGAGAAGGAATTGAATAGTGGAATAAAGTCGGTATTTTTGTTTGTTTTTGCGCACAAAAAGTATTCTCGTCGCTTGATATACTTAAGATTGAGCCACTGGAGTCACTTGGACTATTTTAACGATGTTTTTAATAACTATTCTGGGCCGGTGAGTTTCGGTCACACTGGAAGCCTATGGAAGAGTCAGAATTCTGTCAGATTTCATCAAAAATATCTTAATTTGTGTTCCGAAGATGAACGAAAGACTTACATGGTTGGAACAACATGAGGGTGAGTAATTACTGACAGAATTTTCATTTTTGGGTGAACTAACCCTTTAACATGACATTTGCTCCCTTTTGGGACCTCGCCCTAGCGGATTTTCTATGTATTGCAGTTTTTCGCACTTCCGGGTAGGCTTCATTTTTCAGATTAGAATGTTGCCGCTTGGTAAAAACTGAAACAATGGATTGAGAATAGGCTTGTTTGAGTTGCGCCTTGCCTTGCCTTGCCTGAAATGTATGCGAGAGTTTTAATAATTTTAATAATAAAGCTATTAAAATAGTTAATTTAAAGCCAGTTAAAGTTATGGCCACACTACACTTTGAGCTTGTGAAGTTTCTACAGACGCTGCAACGGTCTGCTATTTCTCACAGAGTAATTCACTTGAGCTTGTGTTTCTGGTGTCCCACTTTCACATGCTCATGAATGGAAGTCAGTACAAGGAAGAGTCTAGTGTGAACGGCCATTAATAATTAAACCGTTTTAGTCAAATATTATCAATCTCAAAGGTGGTGTCAAAATATGGCAGTATTGTATATTTTAATGTTAAGATCATGTTAGATAATTGTGTCATTGATCAAATATATTTAATAGTTCTTGCTAAAGAAACATGGGATTTGTGCCTAAAAAGTCCAAAGTAGTCGATTGCCGAGTTCGCGCGCGTGATCATAGGTAACTAAACCTATGCGCGTGAACTCGGCAATCGACTACTTTGGACTTCAACCGAAAAACAGGATGTAAACAGGTATTTGCGCTGGCTTAAATAACATCATTTTTATTCATATCTTTCACATCTACTGCAGTCAGATTCACTCATGTTCACTCAGAAGGAATCACTCACATGACCTGTGCACTTGTAATGACACATCAAGGATGTTAAGAGCCTAAAAGCAGGTTTAGTACTTGCCCCATTGAAGTCAACAGGGTGCAAATTTTAAAAATAGAATAACTCGGTGTAGGCAACACCGATTTTTGTCGTTGTTCTCTGTATTGACAGCACTCGAAATGTACAAAAAAATGAGCTCAATGTTAAAATTGACCGGAGTTCTCCTTTAATAATTAAACGGTTTTAGTCAAATATTATCAATCTCAAAGTTGGTGTCAAAATATGGCAGTATTGTATATTTTAATGTTAATATCATGTTAGATAATTGTGTCATTGATCAAATATATTTAATAGTTCTTGCTAAAGAAACATGGGATTCGTGCCTAAAATGTTTTAAAAATAATAATTGAAAGATAACTTTTCCTCATTCATGGAAAGTTTCAAGGACATATAATCAGTTTATAAAAAGGCATCAAATGATCACAATATTTCATAACAGTTGTCTACTTTCTACTATTACATCAGGGCTCACTTTCATGTCTGTCATTTTATATTTCTCTCTTTGAGTTATTTTGATGTACTGAAAATCAAATGTAATATTTGTTTCTTTCATGTCAGGCCTGATGGAAGTGAAGGAGGAGAGTGAAGAACTGAGTGAAGTGAAGGAGGAGAGTGAAGAACTGAGTGAAGTGAAGGAGGAGAGTGAAGAACTGAGTGAAGTGAAGGAGGAGAGTGAAGAACTGAGAGAAGTGAAGGAGGAGAGAGAAGAACCGAGTGAAGTGAAGGAGAGTGAAGAACTGAGAGAAGTGGAGGAGGAGAGTGAAGAACTGAGTGAAGTGGAGGAGGAGAGAGAAGTGAAGGAGGAGAGTGAAGAACTGAGTAAAGTGAAGGAGGAGAGAGAAGAACCGAGTGAAGTGAAGGAGAGTGAAGAACTGAGAGAAGTGGAGGAGGAGAGTGAAGAACTGAGTGAAGTGAAGGAGGAGAGTGAAGAACTGAGTGAAGTGAAGGAGGAGAGTGAAGAACTGAGTGAAGTGAAGGAGGAGAGTGAAGAACTGAGTGAAGTGAAGGAGGAGAGAGAAGAACCGAGTGAAGTGAAGGAGAGTGAAGAACTGAGTGAAGTGAAGGAGGAGAGTGAAGAACTGAGTGAAGTGAAGGAGGAGAGTGAAGAACTGAGTGAAGTGGAGGAGGAGAGAGAAGAACTGAGTGAAGTGAAGGAGGAGAGTGAAGAACTGAGTGAAGTGGAGGAGGAGAGAGAAGAACTGAGTGAAGTGGAGGAGGAACATCATGTCAAACCTGGAGAAAAACCTTTGAGTCGCTCAAAGACAAAAAATATATTTTTAAAGAAAAGAGCCAAGAAATCTTTCACCTGCACTCAGTGTGGAAGGAGTTTCACAACCAAATGTAGTCTTGAGCGTCACATGAGGATCCACACCGGAGAGAAGCCTTTCTCATGTGATCAATGTGGCAAAACATTTCTTAGGTCATCAGAGCTGAAGACACACCTGACCGTTCATACGAAGGAGAAGCCGCATTCATGTTCTGTGTGTGGAAAGAGTTTTTCACTGCTGAAATATTTACATACACATGAGAAAACTCACACTGGTGTGAGAGAGTACATGTGCTTTGAGTGTGAGAAGACTTTTACTACCGCGAACTGTTTAAAACTGCACCAGAGAATTCACACTGGAGAAAAACCTTACAAGTGTTCACACTGTGACAAGAGGTTCAGTCGATCAGCAAATCTGAAAACACATGAGAGGATCCACACTGGAGAGAAGCCGCACACGTGTGATCAGTGTGGAAAGAGTTTTGCTTTAAAAAGTGAGATGAAGATACACATGAGGATCCACACCGGAGAGAAGCCGTTCTCATGTAATCTCTGCAGGAAGAGTTTCAGTCAATCATCAGCCCTTAATATTCACATGAGGATCCACACCGGAGAGAAGCCGTTCTCATGTGATCAATGTGGCAAAACATTTCCTAGGTCATCAGAGCTGAAGAAACACCTGGCAGTTCATACGAAGGAGAAGCCACATTCATGTTCTGTGTGTGGAAAGAGTTTTTCACTGCTGCAATCTTTACATACACATGAGAAAATTCAAACTGGAGTGAGAGAGTACATGTGCTGTGAGTGTGAGAAGACTTTCATTTCAGCTAACTGTTTAAAACTGCACCAGAGAATTCACACTGGAGAAAAACCTTACAAGTGTTCACACTGTGACAAGAGATTCAGTCAGTCATCATCTCTGAAAACACATGAGAGGATCCACACTGGAGAAAAACCTTACAAGTGTTCACACTGTGACAAGATATACAGTCAGTCAGCACATCTGAGATCACATGAGAGGATCCACACTGGAGAAAAACCTTACAAATGTTCACACTGTGACAAGAGATTCAGTGTGTCAACAAATCTGAGATTACATGAGAGGATCCACAGCAGAGAGAAGCCGCACACGTGTGATCAGTGTGGAAAGAGTTTCTCTTTTAAAACTCACCTTAATCTACACATGAAGATCCATGCAGTGGAGAAACCACTTAAGCACAGTCTGAGATCCCGGTAAGTAATTTATTTTCATGTGCTGAGCAACAAATTATTTTCTGTGTAAGTCATACAAAACCTTTCTTTTTAGCAAACTTTGTGCACACAATGTTGTCAATGCTCTAGTTCATGTGTAGAGCCCCTGGTGATACTTCAAGCACAGTTTCATGTTGTTTCGAGTCTCCTTAGTGTTTTAAAAATAGTGATTTTGATGCTCTCGTTGTTGTGCCCCATTCACTCCCATTCAAAAGGCATTTTGACCGAAAATGAAAATACGGTCAAACTTAAAAGTGGAGTTTCCTATGGAGCGAAATATGTGCCATAATTTAACAAACAAATCCAGCATTTTGCAAACAAACTCAATCTACTTTGCAAAGGAAAACTAGACTCGCAAACAAACTCAATCTACTTCGCAAAGGAAAACTCGACTCGCAAACAAACTCGATCCGCTTTGCAAAGGAAATCTCGACTCGCAAACAAACAGAAAGCAATGTGCAAGCACAAAGGTCACAAATGCGTCCAGGCAGATTTTCTTACAAATGCGTGCAGGCAGATTTTCTCACAAATGTGTCCAGGCAGATTTTCTCACAAATGCGTCCAGGCAGATTTTCTCACAAATGCGTGCAGGCAGATTTTCTCACAAATGCAGTTGAGCAACTTCCTCTTCTAAAACAGTAGATGGCGCTAAACTATAGGCTAATTTAGCGCTAGTCTCCCAGGAGAAGCACTGATTTGAAACTTGCCTTTGCCTACAGCTGAGGAAAATGACCGGTGAACGGGTGTGTTTCTGTCTTATTTGATCTATAATTAACCTTTTTGAGGTTTTCTCTTGCCAAACGTTTATTGCATATCTAGACAGAAATCCACATTAGCACCATAAATTAGTGATTATGTCTACACTTGAACGAATCTATTTCTTTCGTTCTCCATAAATGAATGAGAACATTTCATTTAATTGAGCGGCGGGTTTCATTTGTGTGTCCAAAATAATAATTTGGGCACTGCATAGGCTACGTCACATGCAAGATAAGAAACAATTGTATATTGTTTTTTTTTTTTTTTTCTTTTTTTTTTTCATTAATTATTTTATTACATTAATTGTTAAGCTGACTGAATTCCAACTAGGCTAAATAAATAAATAAGTGGGAGCCTCCTTTCAATTAAATTAAATGTTCTCATTAATTTATGGAGAACGAAAGAAATAGATTCATTCAAGTGTAGACATAATCACTAATTTAGTAATTTCGCATGAGTCCGATGCAGAAAAAAATGACAAAAAGCAACAAGATGGCAGAGCTTTCAGCTTATAGATTCCCCGATCCTAGAGAGTGAAGTGCTACTAAGTGCTAATGTGGATTTCTGTATAGGTATGCAATAAACGTTTGGCAAGAGAAAACCTCAAAAAGGTTAATTATAGATCAAATAAGACAGAAACACACCCGTTCACCGGTCATTTTCCTCAGCTGTAGGCGAAGGCAAGTTTCAAATCAGTGCTTCTCCTGGCCTGGGAGACTAGCACTAAATTAGCCTATAGTTTAGCGCCATCTACTGTTTTAGAAGAGGAAGTTGCTCAACTGCATTTGTGAGAAAATCTGCCTGGACGCATTTGTGAGAAAATCTGCTTGCACACATTTGTGAGAAAATCTGCCTGGACGCATTTGTGAGAAAATCTGCCTGCACACATTTGTAAGAAAATCTGCCTGGACACATTTGTGAGAAAATCTGCCTGCACACATTTGTGAGAAAATCTGCCTGGACGCATTTGTGAGAAAATCTGCCTGCACGCATTTGTGAGAAAATCTGCCTGGACGTATTTGTGAGAAAATCTGCCTGGACGCATTTGTGACCTTTGTGCTTGCACATTGGTTTCTTTTTGTTTGCGAGTCGAGATTTCCTTTGCAAAGCGGATCGAGTTTGTTTGCGAGTCGAGTTTTCCTTTGCGAAGTAGATTGAGTTTGTTTGCGAGTCGAGTTTTCCTTTGCGAAGTAGATTGAGTTTGTTTGCAAAATGCTGGATTTGTTTGTTAAATTATGGCACATAATTCGCTCCATAGTTTCCATTCTAATTATACTTTTGCACAAATGTTTGACTCGGCTAGATTAACAAAAAGAGCCTAGGTTCAATTTTGGCAAGAGTAACCCTTTAAGAGTCGCTGTCCGTTTGTCAAGTGTGGAATGAGGTCAGGAAGAAGTGGCAGGACTTGCTAAAAGGAAAAGGGCACTGCAGAGGACAGCATTTAATAAAACCGGTACTGGGCCCAATGAGTCCCCCCTTCTCACAGCAGAGGAAGAATAGGCCAGTACTTGGCACAAGGGCTTCAGGTGGCATATGGTATATGCATCCATCGAGGAGTAGGGGTAACTCAACCTGAGCCTGAGTCAGGTCTTTCAAAATCAGAGGAACTATCAGTTTCATCTGCCATCTCCTAGTCCTTCAAACAACCCTCCCAGGCCTCAGCCTCCATCTTCTGTTGTCCAGACTGCAGCCACAACACCTCAGCAGTTTGAGGATGTGTGTAGCTGTAGTCGGGACATATGAGAGTACAGGGAGGAAGATGAAGAGGTGGTGGAGGAGGAGGATGAAAATGGCATGATGGGACCACATGATGGCCAACCAAGAAATGCCCAATACATGGCTGGTTTTCATGCATTTCAGCATGTTTTTAGTTCATCCCTATTTTCTCCAGTCTTTGAAGCATATTACATCTTTAATAATTATAATCTAAATTAAATGAATGAACAAAAAATTAAATAAGATTAAATTATTTAGATTTTTGTGATTTTTCTGCCCTTTTTATTATTTCATTAATACATTAAACAAAAAACGAGTAATAAAGTGTACAATAAAGTACAATCAAAACCTTATATTATGATCACATTGCACTTCATTACTCTGTCTTCTTACGATGCTTTATTACTCCAGAGCACTCGTAGATCTACAATGATTTTCAAGTGCTACTTAAGTCACGATGCTTTTGGGAAACAGACCAAAATTTTAAGATCAGTCGTACGATCGCTTTTACGAACTTACTAATCGGTGAGTGGCGGCTGGTGAAAACTATCTTAGGTGGGGCTGTGCCATATTCAGTCAGTTTCAATAGTCTGGTAACCATAGGAGCCATCAGGTCTTTTAGCGTTGTGGCTCTTCCTCAAGACATCCGTCAAGCATCCACCCTTCTCTCATTCAAAAACCTCTTCAAAAACACATAATCTTCTCTGAATATTACTCTTCAGCTCACAGTCTGTACATTCTACTTTATTATATGTTGTTTGTTTGAATCCCTCTTTGTTTGTATCTTTAACCTAACATTGACCTCTGTATTACTTTCTGCAGTCACTCCTTTTTCAGTAAGGGGCAATATTTGCCCCCTTAAATCGATATAGTTCCAGTGCATTTTTTACCTATACAAATACCTTTATAAAATAAATAATGGTAAATAAATGAATAACGCTCTAGTGCCCTCTATTGGCCAGCCGCCCCTGCTGAGCTGATGAATATATAATGTACTGATGATATTAACAAATGATATCCCGAAGATATTCACAAATGATATCCCGAAGAATACAATACAGTCGAGTCTGCCTTATTTGTATATTCATACTCCATATTTTCTGTCTCTTTCAGAGATGTCTGTGACCGGCTCCAGTCCAGATGATCCGGGTTCTTCTGATGGGCAGAACCGGCTCTGGGAAAAGCTCATCAGGAAATACTATACTGGGAGAAAAGAGGCTTAAAGTTAAGAAGAAACAAGAAGCTTAAGTGGATTCTCCAGATCTACTGGATCCATATCTGAATCTGGAGATGATGATGAGAGAACAGCTTGTCTCTCGACACACTTGCACTTTATGATAATGAACTCAGTAAAGTGGAGATTGTAGCTGAAATAGTAAAGTTTATTTTATTAAATTCCTTTGGGGTCAAGCAAAACTTCACCAGACCAACTCATCGTCTTATTCATACACTCGATTTAATTATATCACATGGAACCGATCCAACCGATATAGATATCATTCCACAAAGTGATGATGTCACTGACCATTACTTGGTAACTTGCATATTACGTACTGCTGTAATATGTCATGCTGTGCCGCATTATCGATTAGGCAGAACAATCCTTCCATCCACCATAGATAATTTCTCAACTTGCTTATCTAATCTGTCTCAGCTGCTGCCTGAACCCAAACAAACAGATGAACTAGAAGAACTAACTAGCACTATGAGCACCATTCTCTCTAGAACATTGGATGTTGTTGCACCCATTAGATTAAAAAAGGTCAGAGAGAAAATTAAAGCACCATGGTACAACAATACTATGCGTGTTCTAAAGAGAGAAACCCGTAATTTAGAGCGTAAATGGAAAAAAACTAATTTAGAGGTCTTTAGAATCGGCCCTAAGGCAGCCAGGGCTGAGCACCTCCGCAAACTAACAGAAAGTAACCAAAACAATCCAAGGTTTTCATTTAACACCGTGGCTAGACTAACAAATAAACAGACGTCACCCGAACAAAATATCCTGTTACAGTTTAGTAGTAATGATTTCATGAACTTCTTCACTGAGAAAATAGAAAACATCAGAACCACAATTGTAAACGTTCAATCCTCAATCGCGCCTTATAATTCAGCCTAAATTTCCCCCCCGCAAGAACAATTACAGTGCTTTACAACTATAGAACAAAAAGAGTTAAATAAACTTATCACTTCATCTAAAACAACAACATGTTTTTTAGATCCTATACCAACTAAACTACTGAAAGAAGTGTTACCTGTAGTGGAAGAACCTCTCCTGAATATTAATAACTCATCTTTATCTTTAGTCATGTTCCAAGAACATTTAAACTGGCAGTTATTAAATCTCTCATTAAGAAACCACAATTAGATCATAATAATCTAGCAAATTATAGACCCATTTCAAATCTTCCATTTATGTCTAAAATACTAGAAAAAGTTGTGTCCGCTCAAGCCGCTAGAGTTCTTACTAGATCAAGAAAATGTGATCATATAACACCGATTTTATCATCACTGCATCGGTTACCTATAAAGTTCCGTATTATTCACAAGGTATTGCTACTGACTTATAAAGCCCTAAACGGCTTAGCCCCAGTCTATTTAACGGATCTTCTATCGCCCTATAATCCATTGCGCTCTTTAAGATCAATAAATTCAAGGCTTTTGGTCATACCTAGGATATCCAGATCAACCAAAGGAGGGAGAGCATTTTCACATTTGGCTCCGAAACTCTGGAATAGCCTTCCTGATACTGTTCGTTGTTCGGACTCGCTCTCCCAGTTTAAAACTAGATTAAAGACGCATCTTTTCGGCCAGGCATTCAAATATTTTTAATCTTACAGTTCAAACTACAATCCGGACTCTAGTTCATATTTTGGGGATATTTAATTTTATTTTATCAATCAATAAATTCCACTAGAAACAAACCTTGTTGTATTATTTTATTTTGATTTAATACTGTGAAGCTGCTTTGATACAATCTGTATTGTGAAAAGCACTATACAAATATACTTGACCTGACCTGACCTTCCATCGCAGCGGGTTCAGGGACAGCTTCCTCCACAGCGGGTTCAGGGACAGCTTCCTCCACAGCGGGTTCAGGGACAGCTTCCTCCACAGCGGGTTCAAGGACAGCTTCCTCCACAGCGGGTTCAGGGACAGCTTCCTTCGCAGCAGGTTCAAGGACAGCTTCCTCCGCAGCGGGTTCAGGGACAGCTTCCTCCGCAGCGGTTTCAGGGACAGCTTCCTCCGCAGTGGTTTCAGGGACAGCTTCCTCCACAGCGGGTTCAGGGACAGCTTCCTCCACAGCGGGTTCAGGGACAGCTTCCTCCACAGCGGGTTCAGGGACAGCTTCCTCCACAGCGGGTTCAGGGACAGCTTCCTCCACAGCAGGTTCAGGGACAGCTTCCTTCACAGCAGGTTCAGGGACAGCTTCCTCCGCAGCAGGTTCAGGGACAGCTTCCTCCACAGCAGGTTCAGGGACAGCTTCCTCCACAGCGGGTTCAGGGACAGCTTCCTCCACAGCAGGTACAGGGACAGCTTACTCCGCAGCGGGTTCAGGGACAGCTTCCTCCGCAGCGGGTTCTGGGACAGCTTCCTCCACCGCAGGTTCAGGGACAGCTTCCTCCACAGCGGGTTCAGGGACAGCTTCCTCCGCAGCGGGTTCAGGGACAGCTTCCTTCACAGCAGGTTCAGGGACAGCTTCCTCCGCAGCGGGTTCAAGGACAGCTTCCTCCTCAGCGGGTTCAGGGACAGCTTCCTTCGCAGCGGGTTCAGGGACAGCTTCCTCCGCAGCGGTTTCAGGGACAGCTTCCTCCGCAGTGGTTTCAGGGACAGCTTCCTCCACAGCGGGTTCAGGGACAGCTTCCTCCACAGCAGGTTCAGGGACAGCTTCCTCCACAGCGGGTTCAGGGACAGCTTCCTCCACAGCAGGTTCAGGGACAGCTTCCTTCACAGCAGGTTCAGGGACAGCTTCCTCCGCAGCAGGTTCAGGGACAGCTTCCTCCACAGCAGGTTCAGGGACAGCTTCCTCCACAGCGGGTTCAGGGACAGCTTCCTCCACAGCAGGTACAGGGACAGCTTCCTCCGCAGCGGGTTCAGGGACAGCTTCCTCCACAGCGGGTTCAGGGACAGCTTCCTCCACAGCAGGTTCAGGGACAGCTTCCTCCACAGCGGGTTCAGGGACAGCTTCCTCCACAGCAGGTACAGGGACAGCTTCCTCCGCAGCGGGTTCAGGGACAGCTTCCTCCGCAGCGGGTTCAGGGACAGCTTCCTCCACAGCAGGTTCAAGGACAGCTTCCTCCGCAGCGGGTTCAGGGACAGCTTCCTCCACAGCAGGTTCAGGGACAGCTTCCTCCACAGCGGGTTCAGGGACAGCTTCCTCCACAGCAGGTACAGGGACAGCTTCCTCCGCAGCGGGTTCAGGGACAGCTTCCTCCGCAGCGGGTTCAGGGACAGCTTCCTCCGCAGCGGGTTCAGGGACAGCTTCCTCCACAGCAGGTTCAAGGACAGCTTCCTCCGCAGCGGGTTCAGGGACAGCTTCCTCCACAGCAGGTTCAGGGACAGCTTCCTCCACAGCAGGTTCAAGGACAGCTTCCTCCGCAGCGGGTTCAGGGACAGCTTCCTCCACAGCAGGTTCAGGGACAGCTTCCTCCGCAGCGGGTTCAGGGACAGCTTCCTCCGCAGCGGGTTCAGGGACAGCTTCCTTCACAGCAGGTTCAGGGACAGCTTCCTCCACAGCAGGTACAGGGACAGCTTCCTCCACAGCGGGTTCAGGGACAGCTTCCTCCACAGCGGGTTCAAGGACAGCTTCCTCCACAGCGGGTTCAGGGACAGCTTCCTTCGCAGCAGGTTCAAGGACAGCTTCCTCCGCAGCGCTTTCAGGGACAACTTCCTCCGCAGCGGTTTCAGGGACAGCTTCCTCCGCAGCGCTTTCAGGGACAGCTTCCTCCGCAGAGGGTTCAGGGACAGCGAGTTCAGGGACAGCTTCCTCCGCAGCGGGTTCAGGGACAGCTTCCTCCGCAGCAGGTTCAGGCGTGGTGGGCATGACATGAACTATGACAGGCTTCGGGAATAGTGTGAGCTTGTGGGGTTCCTCACTTGCAAAGCCCACCTTAAATTGCGAACCACTCAATAAAAGGGCGAACCCAATATATTGTGCCAGAGTGTAATGTGGGGTATCGTGAGGCATGAGGAAATACAGAAACTTATTAAGTCCCCGGCCAAACATGTCCTTTAAGTCTGTTTCCTTAAAGTTCACCCCATGGCAAAACAAAATTTTTTTTTTTTTAAATATCACTCACCCTATTAAACATATTATGTGTTGTAGTTATTTCCCTGAAGAGGTTCATAAAGAGAGGTTGTTTAATTATTTTGTTTTGTTATTGATGATGTTATATTGTGAGATATCTTTCAATGGAGCAGTTTTACAGGCTTTAGTCATGTATCCTGACTCAAATAATGTGTTTCTAACAGCAAACACTCAGAATAAAGTGAGATGATTTGCTGATGATCCTGAATGGCTTGTTGAATGAGTGTTAATAGTCTGAGGCTCATCAATATTAACAGATCTGCTGAAAACACTCTTTATTTCATGACAATAGTTCCTGTTTTCACCTCATTTATTATGCTGATGTCTTCAAATCTCCTACAAATTGACACTTAAAGCTCATTTCATTGGTGTCAGCAGACTGAGGGGATTTGTTGCCTACTATATGTAGCTTTATGAAATTCTAGTATGGTAGTCTCAGCAAAAGCGAATAACAGGGATTTATTTGTTCTGTAAGAAGGTACTCTCTCCTATTCTCTCTATTATGAACACAGTATAAGGGTCCTCCAGGCTACAAATGTACATGTGGTAGGATAGCCAGAAACTGACCATATATATGACCTTATTTTTCAATGTATCTTATTCATATATGATGTAAAGTATACACACTATTTTATTGGTTAACTCTCTGTAACTCCTCTCATATTCTTGCTATATCTTCTGAGATGCTAATAAACTTGAGAGATACCTTTTCTCCTTCTGTTTATGCTTTCAACTGTTTTTTTATTATGTAAAAACCATTATTTATGTTTGGAAGAATTTACATTATTATATTCTGATGTCCATGAACATAAAAACAAATATTATATTTTTGATTTTGTCAGATCAACTCGCACTACAATCACATCATCAGTGAAGCTCCTCCCACTGTAATTCATCATCAGTGAAGCTCCTCCTACTGCAAATCTCCAATAAATGCTGTAAATTCACATCAGCTGCAAGTGAAGACGAGCATCAGAGCATCAGGAAGAGCTGAAATCTGCAAAGACTGAGTTTATTAAAAAGGACAGTGAGAACATGAGTGATCCAGAACCCTGCAGAATGAAACACACTGAAGATCCTGAAGAACACAGAGGTTGGTGTTTATTCTTCATTCATTCTTGATGCTGAAGGACATTCATGTTAGAAACATTCAAGCACTTCATCACATTTAGATAAACAGTTCAACTATGACATGGCTGCAAAAGTTTTATTTTTTAACAAATGGTCAGTAAAGGAAGTTTTTTTGTGCATATTTTTACGAACATGTATTACAAATAATCATTCCAAAATATACAAATTTACACTATTTTACTGCAAACATTTATGTTCTTTCTCGCAGTGAAATTCACTTGATCTTGTGTTTCTTGTGTCCCACTTTCACATGCATGTGAAGTCTATGGAAGAAGAACTTTAGTTTGAACGGCCCTTAATTAAAACGCTTTAGTAGTTTTTAACATAATTAAATATCAATTTAAAAGTTGGTGTTAAAATATGACAGTATTGTGTACTTTAATGTTCATATAATGTTAGATAATTGTGTCATTGATCAAACATATTTAATAGTTCTCACTACAGAAACATGGGGTTTGTGCCTATAATGTTTTAAAGATAATAATTGGAAGATCAGTGTACCTCATTCAGGGAAAGTTTCAGGGACGTATAATTTATTTGTAAAAATACATACATTATTGTATTATTTTATTGCAGTTGTCTGTTACATCTGGGATACAGGATACATCACTCCATATTTCTCTCTTTGAACTATTTTGATTAATTAGAAAATTGTACAATGTGTTTTTCTTTCATGTCAGACCCAATGGAAGAGAGCAAAGAGAGTGAAGAACTGAGTGAAGTGAAGGAGGAGAGTGAAGAACTGAGTGAAGTGAAGGAGGAGAGTGAAGAACTGTGTGAAGTGAAGGAGGAGACTGAAGAACTGAGTGAAGTGGAGGAGAGTGAAGAACTAAGTGAAGTGAAGGAGAAGAGTGAAGAACTGAGTGAAGTGAAGGAGGAGAGTGAAGAACTGAGTGAAGTGAAGGAGGAGAGTGAAGAACTGAGTGAAGTGAAGGAGGAGAGTGAAGAACTGAGGGAAGTGGAGGAGGAGAGAGAAGAACTGAGTGAAGTGAAGGAGGAGAGTGAAGAACTGAGTGAAGTGAAGGAGGAGACTGAAGAACTGATAGAAGTGAAGGAAGACACTGAAGAACTGAGTGAAGTGAAGGAGGAGAGTGAAGAACTGATAGAAGTGAAGGAGGAGAATGAAGAACTGAGTGAAGTTGAGGAGGAACATCATGTCCAACCTGGAGAAAAACCTTTGAGTCGCTCAAAAACTAAACAGACATTTTTAAAGAAAAGAAGAGCCAATAAATCTTTCACCTGCACTCAGTGTGGAAAGAGTTTCACTTGCAAACATAATATTGAGCGTCACATGAGAATCCACACTGGAGAGAAGCCGTTCTCATGTGATCAATGCGGGAATAGTTTCAGTCAATTATCATCCCTTAAGAAACACATGAGGATCCACACTGGAGAGAAGCCGTTCTCATGTGATCAATGTGGCAAAACATTTCTTAGTGCATCAAACCTGAAGTCACACCTGACAGTTCATACGAAGGAGAAGCCGCATTCATGTTCTGTGTGTGGAAAGAGTTTTTCACTGCTGCAAAATTTACATATACATGAGAAAACTCACACTGGTGTGAGAGAGTACATGTGCTTTGAGTGTGAGAAGACTTTCACTACCGCGGACAATTTAAAACTGCATCAGATAATTCACACTGGAGAAAAACCTTACAAGTGTTCACACTGTGACAAGAGATGCAATCGATCATCATCTCTGAAAACACATGAGATGATCCACACTGGAGAAAAACCTTACAAGTGTTCACACTGTGACAAGAGATTCAGTGAGTCATCATCTCTGAAAACACATGAGAGGATCCACACTGGAGAAAAACCTTACAAGTGTTCACACTGTGATAAGAGATTCAGTAGGTCAGCACATCTGAAAACACATGAGATGATCCACACTGGAGAAAAACCTTACAAGTGTTCACACTGTGATAAGAAATTTAGTGTGTCATCAGCTCTGAAGACACATGAGAGGATCCACACTGGAGAAAAACCTCACAAGTGTTCACACTGTGACAAGAGATTCAGTCAGTCATCATCTCTGAAAACACATGAGAGGATCCACACTGGAGAGAAGCCTTACAAGTGTTCACACTGTGACAAGAGATTCAGTCGGTCAGCACATCTGAGATCACATGAGAGGATCCACAGCAGAGAGAAGTCGCACACGTGTGATCAGTGCGGAAATAGTTTCTCTATTAAAACTCACCTGAAGCGACACATGAAGATCCATGCAGTGGAGAAACCACATCAAAACAGTGTGAGATCACGGTGAGTAGTTTATCTTTATGTGCTGAGAAACAAAACCTGGAATCTTGAAGTTAGTTTGGCTTGTGTGCTTTTCCTGCAGGAGCTTCACCATTAAAGCAACACTAAGGAATATTTTTTACCTCAAAATAATTTTTCCAAAATCATTTCAGTGGTTCATCAAGTCGTAACAGGGTGAAAGGCACTTATGCCTCTGCTTTGTGGTCCTTTATCTGCTATAATCACGCTATGTAAGATTGCCAGATCGGGTCGTGTTTCTGTAGTTCTAATGAGACAATACCGCTTCCAACCTGTAGGGCGACCACAGGGGAAAAGTTCCATAGTGTTACTTAAAGGGTTAGGCTTTATTTTTCATGTGCATTTAGTCCATAGAAATTTTATTTACTGCTATAAATTGACAAGTTTGGTAGATGTTTTCACACAGTGACCCTTATTTACAAAACGAGCGTACTACAGAAAATTGGGCGCACTGTTTCCATACAAAAATTGGCATTTTTTTGGCAAATTGGCACGCTCCCTCAAAACTTGCGACCTCCGTGACATTGTGCTGTGAGATAAAACTGCACAATTTGGCCTTTTATTGTGGCCAGCCCTAAGGCACACCTGTGCAATAATCATGCTGTCTTATGCCACACCTGTGAGGTGGATTGATTATCTCGGCAAAGGAGAAGTGCTCACTAACACAGATTTAGACAGATTTGTGAACAATATTTGAGAGAAATAGGCCTTTTTTGTACATAGAAAAAGTCTTAGATCTTAGAGTTCAGCTCATGAAAAATGGGGGCAAAAACATAAGTGTTGCGTTTATAATTTTGTTCAGTGTGAATTAAGATTGCCACATTTATCAATGTATGATCAGTTGTACGATGTACGTTGTTGTGGAAATAATTCTATTCGAAAAGTGAGGAGGAAGGAGACCAATACAAAAACCTTTGAAAAGTCAAAGTATCAAAATCTTTTATTTCTTGCAAGAAATTGGCAGTTCACATACAGAGAATGTCTGTCATGAGAAGAGCAAAGCTACTTCCAGTTGGCATCATTATATACCCTTAACACATCCTGGGTCCGTTGCATCCAGTCTTGTTTACCTTAAAAGGAAACATCTTGGTTCAAGACCCCCCCTGTCTCACATAAATTTATCTAGACAGCACAATACCTACGTCTGCAAAAGTTCCTGTTTTTAAGCTACTTGGTTTTCACACATTCTGCCTATCGCTATTTTGATCGAAGCTGCTCAAATCTACGCACATACTTTTCACACTTCAAGTACAATAGGTCACTTGAAGTGCACATTGTCTCTTTGTTACTTAGTCTTCTAACCCAGAACATTTTGTTCCCGCAAGCTTGTCTTCACTTATGCATTTCTAAAAACTTGGTTACATATCTTCAATAATGTATTTTTAGCTTATATGATTATATTTCTTTAACTGCTTCACGAGTACAAATACATGTTCAATGTTAAATGTCTTATGTCAAAACCAGTGATACACATCTAAGAGTAAAAGAACACATCTATAAGTGTTAAATGTTAATACAAGTGATACACATGAGTAAAAGGTTCACATCTATAAGTAAAGAACACATCTAAGTAAAATGAACACTTCTAATAGTAAAAACACATCTAAGAGTCAAACACATGTCTAAATGTAAAATTTCCCTTACAATCCACCCCATGTTCATTTTCAAAGAACATACACACTAAATTTGACATTTACTTCTCCATAATCATAGTAATTTACATCAAGTAAATTTTTCCCATGGCTACTTCATTTCTTAGTCAAACGCATGTTCGCTCTCATTCTCATATTCTTCAGTCTCGGGCACTGTGGCATCCGCCTCAGGTTCCCTACGTATCATTGTGACGTACTCTCCTGTAGTTATTCTAACCATCGTGGTAGACACTGTTCTAGCAGTGATTGTAGAGATACAATTTATCAAACATGGGATCATCAAAATCAAAATCAAAATCAAACATGCTATCGGCATAACAGTACTTATTACCCATTTAGTCCACCCCTGGAGGCCAGAAAACCAAGCATCCAGAGAAGATGACATTTCTGGTGGAGTGGCCACAGCCAGTTTCATGTGCTCTATTATGTCTGTTACATTTTGATAGACGTCAGGCAGATTGAAGCAACAGGAAGTCCCTAACATTTTGCACACGCCCCCTCGCTCTGACGTGAGGATGTCGAGCACGATACGATGTTGTACGACTGCCTGTCTGACGCCTCTAAGTTCATAATTCAGTTGTCCTAAAGCATCTTCAGTTTCGTTAGCTAAGCGTAATACCTGCCAGGCTAAGCCATTTATTTTTAACAAGCTAGCAGCAGTACCTGCCCCACCAAGGAAAGACCATCCGGTCATCGATATTCTACTTGTCCAAGGATTCCAAAGTTTGGTACCTTGAAACATTATCGGTATCTTTTCATCAGCTAAGCTTCTCTTTGATCTCATAGAAGTTTGCTTATAGTCGTCATTTTCTTTATTTACATAAACGTCCGTTCCTATATCTAAAAGTCCTGGATAACAGCACCCCATCCAGTTCTTAGGAAGGGAATGGAAAGCAGTTTGACCGCAGACCCATACTGTTCCAGCTGTAGTTTCTCTTAGATCATCGTCGTTACCTGGACACGCAATAAACACACCATCTGATGTTATACATTTGTTATTATGCATTGTTATCGTAGTTTTGCAATGGGATGTACCTGTCATTACTGCCCCTCTTTGGAACTCTAATTTGCATAAACATACGTCGCCTAATTGCGGTTTTACTGCCCATACATTGTCAAAGTCTTTGGTACTGTGTTCTGATGGATTCTGACACGCAACCCCCTTTCGAGACATTGATTTGTTTTCGTCAGTGTTTACTCCATTCAGTAATTTCCACATAGCACACGGAATTAATCCTTTTAATTCTCCTAGATTAGTTGATCTTAACGGATGAACCCTCCAGGTCCTATCCATTCTCAGACACCACCAACATGATTGATTAATTTCCAAAGCTTGTCGTTGAAGTAAACTTAACATACATGCTCTATTGCCCCCACATTGTATTCTGCTATGTGCAATAGTCGTGTCTTCATGATGCAAATTAAACTGTCTTTCTAATTCAGCATCTTCTTCTTCAGGTATGCTAGAATGAGTTATCAGTTCAGACAAGCTATGGGTTTCCGTTGGTGGATCTACCATTGTAATGTCTATTGGAACATAAGTGTCAGTACCTGCTGTCCACCATGCACAGAAAAATTTTCCTTCCCACTGAGTTGCACCATCGTTTCCTGTTGACAGAGTGACTTTCAATTTAATTTTACGGTTTTCAGTGATTTCTTCGAATTCAATAAGACCTGAAATCATCTTTCTGATTTGACTATTAGGTGATTTATAGTCTGCTCTCGTCATTAAACCATCAAGCATAGCATCTTTATTACCCCCGTATACATCTAGCCATTCACATGGTTCTTTACAAAAATACATGGCTTTGCCCCATTTGCTCAAGCTGGTGGGATTATACCCAGGTCCTGCTGCTGAAATAGGATCACATATTATAATCAGTTTACTTTCTTTCCCCTTTGTCATTTGTACCTGTATACTACCGTCCTGTGCTAGACCTATGGTCAGACTAGTTAAGAGGATAAGATTTAGTAGCATATTCCCACAATTTACAACCTTGCCAGGCAAGAAAATGTTGTTGTGAAAAAGATATGAGTCCCTTTTCTCTATCTATTGTTGGTCTCAGGGCAGGTCTGGTGGCTATTATTAGACAAGTCACTCCAATGCCCTCACCATCAAAACTCCACAAAGTTCTTGACTCAGTTCTAATGATTCCTAGAATGGCTGAATCGTCTTCAATTAAAGATTCGTCCTCCCTCCAGAGATGATAGTGTTTGAATTGGAAACTTACAGGATGACAAGCCGCACCCTTTAGTTTGTAACCTGTTAGGTACTCGTGGGCTGTATATGGAATTCTTCTTCCGTTGCAGCTACCGCATGAGCTGATGCCTGGGATTCGTCCTCCGTTGCAGCTACCGCATGAGCTGATACCTGGGATTCTTCTTCCGCTGCAGCTACCGCAGGAGCTGGCACTTTCCGACAGTGCGTCCAGTGAATCCACGGAGCCCTCTCCTCGACTTTCACTGCAGTGTGAGTTGTCAGCAAAACTTGAAATGGTCCCTGCCACCGTTTTGCTCTCCAGTGTTTCCGCCTCAGATCCTTTATCAGCACGAAATCACCTGGTCTGATGCTGTGCAGGGCTGTCTCAGCCGGTTCTGGAGCCGCTGCCTGTACCTGTTTTGAGATATCACAGAACACCTTATCCAGTTCAACACAATATTGCAACATGTCATGTTCACAAAGAGTGGTGTCAGGCAGTGGTCTAGGTTTGTGTGGTTCCCAGCCCATGTGAGGTGGACGAGCAAACAGAATCTCGAATGGTGAGAGTTGTGCTCGCCCCCTCTTTCTCATTCTCATATAAGTCAAAGCAATGGGCAGAGCCTTAGGCCATGAGAGCCCTGTCTCATCGCAAATTTTTACCAGCTTGTTTTTCAGAACCTGGTTCTGTCTCTCTACCGCTCCAGCTGATTCTGGATGATAGGAACAAAAGTGTTTCCAGGGTGTACCCAGAAACGTTTCAACTGCTGAAATTGCACTGTTCACAAAATGCGAGCCATTATCACTTGATAATCTCTCAGGAATTCCCCATCGTGGGATTATCTCCTGTAGGAGTAATTTTGCCACCCCTTGTGCATCTGCTTTTGCTGTTGGTAAAACTTCAACCCATCCTGAAAAAAGATCTACAGCAACTATGCAGTATTTCTTCTTATCTGATTGTGTCAACTCAATATAATCAAGCATTACATGTGAGAATGGTCTTGGCGGCCTGGGATGCCCCGCCTGTCTCATTGCCTGACCCCTGGCCACATTGTTCGTTCCGAAAATCAGACACCTGCTGCAAAAATCTGCTGCCACTGTGGAAAAACCTTTGGTAAACCAGTTATTTTTCATAATGGAAAACATTCCCGTCTTGGACGCGTGGTCCAAACCGTGTGTCAGTTTCGCATATGCCTGAAAGAAATGAGAAGGTAAACATGGTTTTTCATTGGGGCCCCACCACTGATTATTTTTATACACACAGCCTGCATCTCTCCATTTTCTCTTGTCATCAGCAGATGCATGCTGATGCATAGCTTCTATGTCCCCTAGTTCCTCATCCAGCCGTGCTGCTGTGGTTATCTGAACAGGAAGCAGAGCCGCAGCCTTTGCAGCTAAATCAGCTTGTCTGTTTCCTTTAGAAACATCATCACTGCCTGAAGTATGGGCCAGACATTTGCACACTGCCACTTCTTTTGGTAACATCAAAGCATCCAATAATTGACCCACTAGCTGGTGATTCAATATTGGCTTACCGTCCGCTTTCAAAAACTTTCGATGTCTCCACAACGAGCCAAAGTCATGTACAACACCAAAAGCATACCTTGAGTCAGTGTAAATTGTAACACGTTGGCCACTTGCCAATTTGCATGCTGCAGTCAGAGCAACCAATTCAGCAGCTTGTGCAGAAAAATGTGATGGCAGTGGTTGTTGTTCCAGAACCTCAGTTAATGAAACAACTGCATAACCTGCTCTGTTCTTGCCAAAAGCATCTTTGCTGGATGATCCATCCACAAAAAGAATCATATCACTGTTGGGTAAAGCCTCGTCTGTCAAGTCTGGTCTTGGACTACATATCTGTTCCAAAGCTGAAACACAACAGTGTGGTTCCCCGTCTTCCTCTGTGGGGAGCAGATTTGCGGGATTCAAAACATTACATCGTTTTACAGTAATGTTAGGCATTTCTAGCAGCACAAAATTATATCTCAGCCAGCGAGCTGCAGATAAATGAGAAGTCTTTTGTTCTAACAAAATCAGAGACACAGCATGTGGTACAAGCAGTGTTAAATCACTGAAACCCACAAAATCTCTGGAAGCCATCACAGCTCTCTCCGCTGCCGCCACAGCTCTCAGACAAGCAGGAAGTCCCCTTGCAACTGCGTCTAACCTGGTGGAAAAGTACGCTACAGGTCTCTGTCTCCCAGCATGTTCTTGTAACAAGACAGAAGACATATAACCATCTTTTTCAGCTACTGTCTGCGTAAACTTTTTCTCTGGATTCGGAATTCCGAGGGTAGGAGAACTCTGCAAAGCTTGTTTCATTTCGCAAAAAGCCCTTTCTGCCTCTTCGGTCCATGTCAGTTTGTCAGAGGCTGCCATCTCCTGCCCGTATATTAATGCTGACAGAGGCCCTTCCTTTTCACTGTAGCTAGGAATGAATGTTCTGCAATACGAAGTCATTCCCAAAAACGACATCATTTGCTTTTTCGTGATCGGTTTAGGAATGTTTTGAATTGCCGTGACCCTTTTGTCAGATAATGACTTCCCATTTGCTGTCAACACGTGACCTAAAAAGGTAACTTTGGATTGATTTATAGCTACTTTACTTGGGTTGACCTTGTGGCCCCGTTCTGCCAAGTAGGTTAACAATGTGATTGTAGCCTGCTTACAGACCTGTTCGTTTGGACAGCAAAGTAACAAGTCATCAACATACTGCAACAGAGCCACGCCAGGTGGAAGTATCAAATCTTCTAAACTGCGTTTTAAAGCTTCGTTGAATATTGTTGGACTTTCACAAAAACCCTGACACAATCGTGTAAAGGTGTATGCTTTACCATTGAAATTAAAAGCAAACCAAAATTGTGAGTCAGGATGCACTGGAACGCTGAAAAAAGCATTTGAAATGTCAACAAGCGTGTAACACTTAGTGTCAGCCGGAATTTGAGCGAGGATCGTATAAGCGTTCGGTACGTTTGGAGCGCGAGCCTCCACGGCGTCATTAACCGCTTTAAGATCCTGGACAAATCTATATTCAACAGCTTGATTTGCGTCCCTAATTTTCTTTACCGGAAAAATGGGAGTGTGGACAGGTGAGTCCGGACACTCAACAATGACCCCTTTTTCCAACAAAGAATTAAACACTGGCGTAATGCCTTCAATCGCTTCCTTTTTCAATGGATACTGCATTTTCTTTGGTCTGTAATCAGATTTAGGTTTGATTCGAACAGGCTCACAACCTGCAATCAGACCCACATCATACTTATCTTTAGCCCACAGACAACTCGGAACTCCCTCCAACCCCTCAGGGATGATAGGGAGATGCAATAAAGTCAGACCGTCAAAGTTCACTTCCTCCTCCAAGACTGTGACTGATCTCAAACCTCTCAATGTTTTATGACACGGTTGTTTAAACCATCCGGTACTTTCACTTTGGCAGATCATTCTTTGTTGATCTATTATGACCCAGTCGGTCAGTTCATGGCACTTGGTCATGAAGGGACCTGCGTCACGCCATTCAGCCTTCACTGGTTTAGCCAGTGAGATATGAGGCTGTGCATCTTCCACGTCATAAAACATTGCCTGTTTGTCAGTCAGTTTCACCCCCAAAACACACCAGTGGTTTGTCCAATACAAGTAATCTGTCTTTATATTTTCCACCTCAACATTAAACCAACGCTGCTCAAATTCATCATCAGGTTCAATGCTGACATGTGAAGTACAGTGCAGATCTGAGTCATTCATAAAATCAGATGATGACAACACTCTGTCATGAGCCTTTGTGGTCAGACACGTGTTAGAAACTTGCCATTCATAAACAAACAGATGGGTTTCCTCTGCTTCTAAATGCAGCATTCTCATGTCAGCCTGAAGCCCCTTAGCAGTACAGTGAACAGAAATACCCAGTTTGCACATTAAATCTCTTCCCATCAGATTAACTGGACATGACTGAGAAATCAGGAAACGGTGCTTGAATTTTCTCTCATTAATTGAACACTCAAACGGCGTTGAGAATGGTTCAATAACCACATGACCAGTAGCACTTCTGGAAGAAGTCATTTTCCCAGAATATGAAATAGGTTGTGTTAATTCTGTTTCTTGAATAATAGAATTACTCGCGCCTGTATCTAAAAAAAATAATAATGTTTTGTCCAAAACATTTACTTCTATCAAAGGTAAGGAATCTTTAGCCCTATAGAAAACATTAGCAAGCACTTCTTCTTTGCAGGGAGCAGAGTCAGAAACGAAAGGAGAATGATACTTATCTGATGGAGAGTCAGGAAACCCGTTGCTCGCACCCCCCTCCTCTCAGTCTGCCTGCCCCGTGTTGAACGCCGCTTGCGGGCAAGTGTCACGCCAATGTCCCTTTTGTCCGCAGATAAAGCAAGTGTCCCGATCTGGACGCTGCTGGTTTTGTGAAAAATGTCTATCTTTTCCACGACCTCGTCCTCTGCCTTTTCCCCCACTACTACTTTGGTTGCGTAGATAGTGGTTTTGCTTGAGATTGTTGTTATGCAGCGCTATCAGAGCTAGAGTAAGATCTTTGTCTTGTTTGGTGATTTTGGCTGTTTTCTGCTTCTTGATGATTGTTTCGTGATGTTTTGCATGTCGTCTGATTTCAACTGTGGAGGCCAGTTGCCATCCAACACAGCTTCTTTCAATTTCTTTTGAAATTTCTCTGTCCATTCCATCCATGAACAAAGTTCTCAAATAGTCATCATAAGGATCAGACCCCATAGCTTCTGCATTCTGGCCTGTTGGTGGTGGTCTTTTTTCAATACCACCATGGCGATCAAAGCACTCTTTCAGCCGAAGAAAATATGCTTCAGTGGTTTCATCTTTCCCTTGAATGCATTGACGAACTTGGTTAATGTCCATCGTGCGTGGAAATACTTTCTGTAAAGCGTTGATGATTCCCTCGACTTTAATTTTATAGTCACCGTTTGTCTGATGGTTGTAGTCGACATGTATCATTCGGGCATCTTCTGGCCAGTGCTCAGACATTTTAGCCATCTGCACTGCTCCATATCTCAAAATCAGTAGTCTCCACAGTTCACCGAGAGTCGGTCTGAATTCTCTGCAGAAAAGAGCTAAATCAGCCCCCAGTTTTGCCCCACCTGCTTCGATGTTTGGCAGGTGTTCAGAAGCTTGCTTCAGTTCCTCTTGGGTCCATGGTCGCATCACCAGAACCGATCCATTTGGTCCCGCCACTTCGAGCATCGGTGCCTGAAAATTCTGGAGACTTTCGTCGTCATCGTCGCTTTCACTCTTTATCTCTGTCTCTGAATCATCAGTCTGATAACGTTGGTTTCGCAGGGTCTGTTGCCGCCCCATTTGCCGTCTTAACGTGGCTCTGGTCAAATCTTGATCAGCTTTTCTTTTTTGCTGCCTTCGTGAGTGCAAAGTCAATTTTCTCATGTTTGTGCTTAGCAGGTCTTCTAAGTCTTTGTTGCATTTCTGCTGCTTGGCTTCTCTGAACAGTGCACCAGAGCGCGTTGTCGATGCGTCACTTTTTCCTTCCTCTGTTGGAGTGTATTCGGGCGGCGGTGCAGTTGGTGCGCTGGCTTGCACCTCTCCCGCAACTTGAGCAACATCCCCCGGGGCAGGAAAGAGAGCAGGTGGTGGATGTCGAGCCGGATATCCCTCGTCCTCCACCGTCATTCTCGCGTAGTGACCGAAAAAGGGAGAAGAAGAGTCAGCAATAGCACTACAGTCATTTTTAAGATTCAATAGTGCTTTCTTTGAAGCCTCCTGTCTTTCCTCATCAGAGTACAATGGTGCGATAGCCCGACAGACTTGTTTTTGTTGTCTGCGTGTTGCTTCATCCAACCATTTTACTATGATTTCACCACATTTATCATATTGCTCTTTGTCCTTCTTTTTTACAATATGAGTCGCCCAATTTATTTTGGTTTGAGTCAAATGTGACACACTTAAACCCCCGTTAAACCCATATTGACTTATCAAAAACGGCACAAAAGCATGATACCAGGTTCCCATTATTTTATCCATTGCTTTATATGAGCCCTTAGAGAAATTAACCTGTTCCTCCACGCTTTTCGAATTTTCATTACCCATTGGGTTTATCTACAGTATTTATATTTGCGTACTTGAATCTTTTCTCTCACGTGGTCACCACGTTACTTTATTTACTGTGTTAATTCTTCCCCCCAGCGTGGCCACCACGCCTGCCTAAATTCGTCAATTTAGGACTTTCAAAATGCCCACATCCGTCGATGTTAGGTCTTTTTCCCAAACAAGTGCTTTCTTAAAATGTCCGAAAATTACTATCAGGCTTATTTCGAACAGCCCCTTGTTTGGACGCTTGAGAAACCCTCTTTCTCAAACTCTGGCCCTTCTGGGAAAACAATTAACACCTGGCATTTGAGACTATTACTTTCAGGCTTATTCTCAAATCCTTTTGGAAGTTACTTTCAGGCTTATTCCAAAACTCCTGACCCTTTTAGGAAAAATATTCAATACGCAAAGATTTTCTTATCTCTTATTTACCACGTAAATAATTTTCTCTCACCGTCTTTTGATGACCTCGTGAGTTCAGTTCTGGGAGTACGTTCACCTCCGTTCGTCGTGATGAGTAGAACAATTCTCTCTCCTTAAACTTGAGGATTTTGAGCCGCAGAGCTGGTCTCTCGGGATGATCAATTCAATTGTCCCTCTATCACGGCGATCGGTTGGTTCACGGTTATCCCATCATCCTCGTCGCCATTTGTTGTGGAAATAATTCTATTCGAAAAGTGAGGAGGAAGGAGACCAATACAAAAACCTTTGAAAAGTCAAAGTATCAAAATCTTTTATTTCTTGCAAGAAATTGGCAGTTCACATACAGAGAATGTCTGTCATGAGAAGAGCAAAGCTACTTCCAGTTGGCATCATTATATACCCTTAACACATCCTGGGTCCGTTGCATCCAGTCTTGTTTACCTTAAAAGGAAACATCTTGGTTCAAGACCCCCCCTGTCTCACATAAATTTATCTAGACAGCACAATACCTACGTCTGCAAAAGTTCCTGTTTTTAAGCTACTTGGTTTTCACACATTCTGCCTATCGCTATTTTGATCGAAGCTGCTCAAATCTACGCACATACTTTTCACACTTCAAGTACAATAGGTCACTTGAAGTGCACATTGTCTCTTTGTTACTTAGTCTTCTAACCCAGAACATTTTGTTCCCGCAAGCTTGTCTTCACTTATGCATTTCTAAAAACTTGGTTACATATCTTCAATAATGTATTTTTAGCTTATATGATTATATTTCTTTAACTGCTTCACGAGTACAAATACATGTTCAATGTTAAATGTCTTATGTCAAAACCAGTGATACACATCTAAGAGTAAAAGAACACATTTATAAGTGTTAAATGTTAATACAAGTGATACACATGAGTAAAAGGTTCACATCTATAAGTAAAGAACACATCTAAGTAAAATGAACACTTCTAATAGTAAAAACACATCTAAGAGTCAAACACATGTCTAAATGTAAAATTTCCCTTACAACGTACAATTAGTTGTTTCAGCCCTGGTTAGTTTGTTTGTTTGTTTTGATCATTAAATACTATTTTAAAAAAAGAAAAGAAACATCATTATACTGAAGAACAAAAAGTTTGGTGTTTAGGTTGGAGAATATTTCAACTAGTTTCTTTGCCCTTCAAATAAATGTGCTGACCAGTATATTACTTGTATAAACTTTGTCAGATGCCCAGAGCTGCTGCAGATACACATTTGAGAGCATTTGGTGGCACTAGTGAAACCAGCATTAAAGATTGGAATTACTTTCAATAAAACATTAGCATTTCATGAACACTTTAAATTACTTAAGTCATGATTAGCAAGATAATTGTGTAAAAGAGTCCATTGAAAGTAACTTTTGCCATGCGAGACATTTATATTTATGCCCCTGGCAGATGCTTTTTCGCTCTCTATTGTACAGGCGCAAAAATTTGAGAATTTGCTGACAGACGGACCATTCATAACAAACGTCAAACAAATAAGCTTAGAGGCCAATCAGCTTGTGTCGTGTAGGAAACTATGTGATTTCTTACAGATCATATCAAGCCTGCGACATCTAGAGTTTTATGACCAAACTAGTGATTTATAACACAAATCATCTTCATGACATTAAAATAGATCATAATCGTGCTCAGCAGTTGTTGATCAGATTTGATGGGATTAAAATGACTATTATACTCAGTGATCTTGACTTTAAGCTTCACTTTTAATTTCATGTTTGTCTCTCATTTGAAATCTCACATGATTTAATGTTTCTTTTAGACCTGATGGACGTGAACAAGAAAGGAAAAACAGAAGCCAATAAATCTGTCTCCTGCCCTCAGTGTATAAAACGCTTCACATGTAAATCAAGTCTGAAGATTCACATGAGAGTTCACACTGGGAAGAAGCGGCTTAGGCTTACGGTCTGAAATCACATCTTCTCATTCTGAAGAAAGACCATTTAACTGTGATCAGTGCGGTAAACTGTTTCATTGGGCATCAGTCCTGAAGAAACACCTGAAGATTCACACAAAGGAGAAGATTCATCCTTAATATTACAGCAGAAAAGACATGGCGGTGTGTGTTTCAGTGCAGAAGGCCTTTACTACAGAAGATGAACTGAAAGACCACCAGAAAATTCACACTGGAAAACACCTTTGAAGTTCAGAGAGCTGAAAAAGAGGCCATAAAAATTATGAAAAATTAATCTGATATTAATTTTTAACTCGTTCTTCATTGTTTTTCATCAGAACATCTAGTTTATCTTACACTTCTACTCTTCCATGCAAATACAACATAAAATTGTATGTAGCTCTGAAACTGGACAATTTTCTTCTCTTCTTCTCTTGAGATGATTTGGCTCTTAAAAGTCAGTAAAGAGAGATCTGTCTCATTCGCTTTCACTTTTACTTAATTTTTGCATTTGCTTCAAGTAATGATCGATTAAACTCATTACTCATTTTATCACTATTTTTTTTTATAGTTCTGAAAGCCATGAAACACTGTTTGCTTTTTGAGCTTTCCATGTTTTAATTTTGTCAATAGAGCTTTTAAATGCCTAATGTAGTGAACAGCAGACATGATGGCACCAGAGGTCCATACTTCACAACAGGAGTCTCTTTGTCTTACTGTGATTAAGGCCCCATCTACACTACTGCGTTTTAGTTTAGAAACGGAGAATTAAAACGAATACAATCTCCGTCAACAGCAGCGTTTTAGCTGTGTATTAGAATTGATCTCCATCCATTGTCCATTGTTCATTGATTTTCACCTCAACTCCATTCCTGAGACCAACGTCTGAACGACCATGGACTGCCCAGGGCCCCCAAACTGACTAGAACACGGTAGGAACAAAGAACCCTGAGAAAAAGACAAATCTTTTTACACATTGGTTTAGAACCACAATAAGGGACAGGAAACTGTAAGGAACATGTCCTGCATATCTCCTTATTCATCCAGGGAACTGTGCGCTCACAGTGGAAACTGCACCTGGAATAACAGCCAATGTAATCTCACCCACTAACAAAGAAATGGACATCTGGGTGATAACTCACCTGAGCTGCACGACTCTTGCCTTTGTAACCTCTAACCTGCAAAGGATCCTGCGGATCGACCACCGCCTGACCCACAGTTCTCCGGATTACACAAGGACCAGCAGCGAACCTCCAGCACTCAGTGCGGCTCTGCAACTGGTGGAAAGGGATCCAGTTTACCCCCACTGCGAATGGAAAGATACCAGTGGAAGATGTAGCCCATTGCAGGACTGATCACTCGACCACGTGGAAAATAAATATAAGCTAACCAAACCTCTTCCAAAAGGCCTGTTCATTAGGTTGTGGCTACATTTACATTTACGCATTTGGCAGACACTTTTATCCATACATTGGATTTCAAGGCACACATTTACATACATGGGAAATCAAACCCATTACCTTGGCGTTGCAAGCGCCAACGCTTTACTGTTTGAGCTACAGGATAGTATAGCTAGGTATAGCTATAACTAAGATTGTTGCTATATTAGATTTTTTTGTAGAGACTGTATGTAGGGTCTGCATATACAGATAGATACATAAGACACATTATCTGTATTCATAGTAAATGCTTATTTACTATTTCATACCAGCATCTAGAAAGACCACAATTGACTTCAATTTCTTCATCCAATCCATTGCTCATCTACTTAACATTCATTGTTAACATCCATTTGTGTAGTATCTGTTTGATTATTGATTACATTTTCTTAGTAGTTAGTAGTCATTTTTCGTTAGTAGTGTAGTCACTTCCTTAGTAGTATTTAGTGAGTGTGATATTTTACTCTTGTATATCTCTTTGTTAATAAATTCATCTTTATTGCAAACTGTGTCATTCTTGTGTTGATAATCAGAGGCTCTACAAACTCGCCAGAATCTCACTAGATCCTTCAGATTGATCAGATGATGAACTTCCTATAATTTATATAGTCTAATTCTTTCAACAATCTTCCATGATTGTTCTTTATTGTCAAGGTGAAATTCCTTGGTTGGTGCCCCGTAATACAGGAAGGATGTGACCAAAAACTCAATATTAACATTTAAGACCATAAATCACTACACTAATAAATTATATTTCACTCCACACATGCCTGACATTGAATGAGATTGCATCCAATATCATATATACATTTCAAAGAGTTTGTTCTAGTCAGTTTGAAGTTCATTCACACCATGAGGCTTCATGGAGTCAGAACAATCGCTATGATCTTTAAACAACACAGTTTTTAAAAAACAAACTGAAATGATTTCAGTCTCTATCTCAGCACAGCTTTACACAACCGGCAGAAAGAGAGCAGCTGGAATACAGAGAAGCGGCGTGTAATCCTTGTTTTTTTGTGTGTGTGTGTGTGTGATTATATTGATGTTTATTGATGTTTTGTCGTTGTGAACAGTATACTTAGTCAATTTCTTTCATCTACCGTTGACGCACATGAGCCGCAAAGCACGAGACGTGGCCCCTCCCACCAGCAGGATGAAATGTCGTAACACAGTATTTTCATGTCGTATGAACATTTGTTGTGCACCTGCGGCAGCAAACTAATACCGATTCTTCCATTTACATACAGTAATTGATTTAACAAAACAAATATCAGTTTTTGAATGTTGTGAATTATCATTGTATTAATGCATTTGATGTTATTATTAACCCTTTTAAATCGGCTGTGTCGTCGCCGACACATACCAGCAAGCACACACCACACACAGTAATGGCCAATAACTGTAGTTGAAAGCCAATTTTTTTCTGAAAAAGATGACATCTTGCACATGCAGATAGCACATTGTTTTAGAATTTTACAGTCAAAAAAACTAAATATGTGAAAATCACCTAATCCTTCAATCATCATTCAAACAAACTAAGTTCCTATCATTCATTACCTCCTCAATCACCTGTCCATTGTTGTCTGTCTTTTCGCCTACCCACAGTGTATTGTGAGCATTAAAATCTCCACACCATACAATATTATCTCTATCCTGACCTTCTATTTCCTCTAGTTTCTTTAATTCTAACTGTTTACAAGGGTTATAATAATTTATTATAACTATTTTCTTTTTATCTGCCCATACTTCCACTACCACATATTCTTGTTCCTTCCCTGTACCCAACACCCTACAAGATACACCCTTCCTTATAAAGGTAGCACAACCCCCACCGCTTCCATGCTCTCTGTCTCGTCTGATGACAATATAATTAGTTAAAACAAAATCAAATCTAGGTTTTAACCATGTTTCCTGAATACACATTATATATATCTATAAACTGTTTAAAATCTTGACCATTTGCCAACAGACTCATTGCATTCTGTTGTAAAATGAACATAATAAATAAGATCATCCTTAACCTACTTCCTGACTTGAGTGTACAGCAAGACATTCCCTTATTTCTTCCCATTTTAAGTCTAGCATGCCCAAATGCTGAATTGCTGCCTTTGTAACAATTTGAATCCTTTCAGTTTTAGATTTAACCTCAGCTGCTGCATTAATTACCCCTGCAATGAAGATAACCAAGTTCCTCTTTTCTCCCCACTCCCTTTTCTCTTCCTCTCTGACATTTCTTTATCTGTGTCCATACATTCTCTGTTTCAATTTCCCCTCTAACACTTCCTTCATTAATCCTCTTTGTTTGCTCCACTCTTTGAACTGCTTCTGCATAAGGAACTCTATCCTTCCTTTTCACATTTGAGTCTCAGGCTACAATCGAAACCACATACTTCCCTACTATATAGTAGGGAAAAACAGTAGGCGAGCGAAAAAGTATGTACGAATCTTAAAAGAGTAGGCGAGAATTAGCTGGTTGATGTACTGATTCTCGCGAGATTCGGACGTGTGTATACTAATAGTGCATTCGAATATGTCTACTTATCTACTATATAGTAGGTGAAAACAGTACGTGAAAGGAGTAGAACGTTTGAAACATCAGTATTCATAAAAGAGTAGGCGAGAAGTTCCCGGATGGCTTACTGCTTCCGCCCAGATTCTTGAGTGGTCATCCGATGGATACTCTTCTATCCCAGGAGGCCACGCGAGAGGATACGTCATAATTGAACATCGCAGAGATCAGTGACGGAGATCTCAGAGATCTCAATTTACCGGTCAAGCTACATTCCTACTCTCACCTATGGTCATGAGCTGTGGGTCATGACCGAAAGGACAAGATCGCTGATACAGGCGGCCGAAAGGGTGGCAGGGGATTCCCTTAAGATATAGGGTGACACATCTGACAGGAAAATTACATCTGACAGGAAAATCTTTTGACAACTGAGTGATGTACATGTGCTATTATGTAGAATTCACTGTTGTCAACACAGCTTACATTAGATAAATGTGCTGTAAGTAATTAAACAAATCCATAAATTAACTAAACATAAGTTATCTATTTTATTTAGGGCTGAACGATTTTGGAAAATAATCTAATTGCGATTTCGTTTTACCAATATTGTGATTGCGATTTAATATACGATTATTTTTTAAGCTCTTTATCTTTTCTTTTATTCAACAAAAACAAGCAATAAGTTATTGTAAAATAGGGATGGGAATCTTTAGGCACCTCATGAGCCGATCAATTTTTTTCTTTAATTAACTAATCTTATTAATAAAACTTAAAATATTTAATTACATGTGTAATTATGAGTAGGCCTACATTTAAAAATAATTACACATTAAAAAACTAAATTAATACAATTACATGTTAGCCTAATAATTTTAACTAAAATAGCTTCAAAACAAATAACAAAGAGGGAAAAAAAAAACGGTTATTTCCTGTAGCCTATGCCAGTCCTATATGTGTAGTGTGCCAAGTTGATGCTTCATCTGCAGTGCAGACTTGTCACGTGACCAGACTGTAATCACAGCTTTTGCGGTTAAAAAAATCGCATTTCATCATATCACGATATTATCGCAAATGCAATTAATCGTTCAGCCGAAATTACTGCCCAAGATCATCTCATCTGTCTGTCCTGGAACAAACAGCACAGGTATTATCATTTTACATCCGTATACACAGACAGACAGATCATACATTTGAGTTGGTGTGACTCGATGACCACCACATCCAATAATCACAACATTATCAGCAGAACACTTTGTCAGCGTGGGAGCACTTGCAAACAAACTAGCTTCAGCAGCCTTGCTGAGAGTGCAGGCCGCTGAACCACTATTGAGTAGTGCAGTGAAAGACGGGCCACTTTCTACAGATACAGTTGTGTAAAATAATGAATCAGCTCTGGAGACTCATTGAATTTCTTGAAAGACAGCAGTTTTATCAGGAGAGTCACTGGGTTTGTGCTGCTCATGTACAGACTCATAATCTTGTGTGTCAGAGACGGGAGGGTTATCAATCTGGTCTGTACTAACCTCCCTTACGCACAGACCTGCTAGTTTTCCTGATCAGGCTGATGCGATTGTCTTCTCCACCTAGGACAGAAACATCTAGAGTGACCAGGTGATTGACACTGGAAACAGTTGGTGCTCATGACAATGTGTTAAGGCAGAGTGAGCAGCATCTTTGCAGATAGCACACGGTAAAGCATCAAAACCTTCAATCCTAGGGAGACTTCTATAAGGCTGGCGTTTTGGATGAGACTGACATGCTTGCCAATCGGTTTGGACCTGAAGGTTAGGGCTAAGTCTTTACTCGGGCAGTGTCTGATAAACATGTGGACCACTTCCACATTGGGCTTGTCAAGCATTTTACCTTGCTCTCACCGACATTCAGAAACAACATCCGCTGCCTTGAGTCTCAGCCAGTAGTCGTACGGATTCTCATCCTCCTCCGGCAAGGTAGTGTAAAAATCAGCAAGCGGGACAGGTGAGTAATGATTACAACTGAAATGTTTGTGCAAGAGGCTATAGAGAGAATTTGGACAGACAGTGGTGGTAGAAATCACAGTTCCTGATCCAGAATTTGACAACATCTTTTGCTTTACGACGCAGGGGCACAAAGATTTCCTCCACATGTTCATCAGCATTCATTTACATTTACATTTATTCATTTAGCAGACGCTTTTATCCAAAGCGACTTACAAATGAGAACAATAGAAGCAGTTAAACTAACAGTAGGACAACAATATGCAAGTGCTATGACCCTTCTCAGTTTAATGTAACGCAGAATTATTATTTTTTTTATAGAACAGAATAGAATAGAGTAGTAGAGAAAGTGTTAGTATTACTGGATCAAGTGCTGTCGAAAAAGAAGTGTCTTCAGCCGTTTCTTGAAAGTGGCAATGGACTCAGCAGCTCTGGTTGAGTTAGGCAGATCATTCCACCAGCAGGGAACAGTCATGGTAAAGGTCCGAGAAAGAGATTTTGTGCCTCTTTGAGATGGCACCACAAGACGTCGTTCACTTGCAGAGCGCAAGTTCCTGGATGGCACTTAAGTCTGAAGTAAAGAGTTAAAGTAAAAGGGAGCAGAACCAGTGGTTGTTCTGTAGGCAAACATCAGTGACTTGAATTTGATGCGAGCGGCAACTGGCAACCAGTGCAATTTTGTGAGGAGAGGAGTGACGTGTGCCCTTTTCGGCTCGTTAAAGACCACTCTAGCTGCGGCGTTCTGGATCAGTTGCAGAGGTTTGACTGTGCAAGCTGGAAGACCAGCCAGGAGAGCGTTACAATAGTCAAGTTTGGATAAAACAAGTGCTTGGACAAGGAGTTGAGTAGCATGTTCTGATAGGAAGGGCCTGATTCTCCTAATGTTGTACAAGGCAAATCTACATGACCGGGCAGTTCTAGCAATGTGGTCTGTGAAGTTCAATTGATCATCAATTAACACACCAAGGTTTCTGGCTGACCTAGATGGAGTTATGGATGACGAGCTTAGCTGAATGGTGAAGTTGTGGTGAAGTGTTGGGTTGGCCGAGCATTCATGTTGCTCTTTTTAACAAATGTCCTCATCAGATCTTCCCATTCCTCAATTTCAATTGTGTCAGAACTTAAGCTCCTTGACTTTTCTGTGCTGAATTACTTGACTTGTCTGCTAACTGTTGACCAATCTGATGGACAATTGAACTCATTTGCCCTAACATATCAGGCACACCATGTTCAGCATTTCAGCAGTTGACGTGCTGAAATCTCTAGAAAAAAAGTTAGTAAGTTCGGGCGCCAGGCAGGTGTAACCCTGCCAATATTTTCAGGATAATAACCCAGTTAGCTTAGATGCCACCAGTTACATACACAGAAACAAAAAAAAGAAATCACCAAGGACAGTTCAAAATCAGTTTAGAAATGTCTGTATTTCATACCATTTCACACAAAAAAAGAACAAAAAGGGGAAAAAATATACAACCACTTTAAATTCCCAGTCAAATCTTCTTTACAAAGACCACGGATTCAACAGTTCGTTCGTCCAGGTACAGAATCAGATTTTCTCAACACAACAAAAATATATCAGAAATGTCAATTTTGTTTTGTGGCAAAAAAAATAAAATAAAATAAAAAATAAAAACTCCAAAAAAATAAAACAAAACCGGGCCAAAAAAAATAAAAATAAAAAATATTACTCACTACTTAGTATGTGGGGGACCGGATAACCCGGATGTGGAAAGTGCAGAGGAATTTGTGTGAGTGTTTGGGAAAACCAGCCGCGAATACAGCCACGCCGTAGCCTTTAGCAATGGTGAAACTCTGTTGGATGGTAACTGGAAACAGCCACAGGATCCAGACGGTCCTTAACACAGCTCGCTTGAGGGTCTTTTACACGCTCCGCGCTGAAGACATTGTTGTGGAGAGCGGTTTACTCTCCCGCATCCGCTCCAGCAGAGGCACAGCGTTCTACCCGCTGACGATTGCGTCACCGCCTCCCAGGTAAGGGAACACACCTTCTTTTGCATTTACTATTCCACCACGGAATTACCAACAGCTCGTTCAGTTCATGTGGTTACTTTCAGTTGGCGTTCGACTGTGATTGAGGCTTTCCGGTTCTCACCTCGATAAATCGCCCTCGTAACAACAAACTTCACGTCTTTTCCAACACTTTCTCTCTCCCCTTCTTCAGTATAAACTCCTCCTTTTATGTGATAACCTCATTTCCTTTTTCCCCACTTAGCAACGGAAATGGGCGGAGACAACCTTGTTTTAATGATTTAATTTATTTTTGTAGTGTTTCAGCTCCGCCACACTCCTCCCCCCTAGGAAAAAAACAACTCCAGGTTGTTTAAAGGGTAGCATTGTCAGAAACCAAGAAATTCTTCATCGTCATCAGTGGATTCGTGGAAAATTTCCAAAAGTTTCGATTTTCCCAGACGGTTTAACTCATCAGCGGTAGGAAAACATGGCTTCAAGTTACATACATGAACGGTACGCACATCCTCACCAGTGTCTTCTAGTGCCACACGATAATTCAGAGGTCCCAGCCGCTTTATTATTCTGTAGGGACCTTTCCATTTGTTGGCAAGTTTAGCACAGAAATGGTGAAGTGCACTGGATTGCGGGAAATTTCTGACCCATACACGGTCTTTTTCTTTGTAGAAGACATCTCTTCGGGTCTTGTTGTAGCTACGGAGCTGTCTTAATGATGCTTTCTTGGAGTTTTCTTTGGCTCTAGCTTGCAACTCGGACAGATGTTCTGTGACCTCGTAAGATGGAGCAGTTGGGGTAAGATTTTGCCCATGCAGCAGCTTGTCCATTGGTCCCTGTAATTTTCTCCCAAGGTGAAGCTCGGCTGGAGACATACCGATGGTTTCTTGTACCGCTGAATTAATGGCAAACCGTAGTTCAGGTAGGTGTTGGTCCCATTTTTTATGATTGTCATCTACATATGCTGAGATCATCTGTTTTAATGTTTTGTTCACTCGTTCGGTTAGGTTTGTCTGTGGGTGGTATGCTGTAGTCATCTTCTGAGTGACTTTCCATTTGGCACAGATGTCCTGAAAGACGGCTGAGGTGAACTGTGTACCACGGTCAGAGAGGATGAAATCAGGTACCCCCCCATCGCGTAAGGATGTCTTTTCTGAGGTGTGATGCAACAGCCTGAGCAGTGGCCTTTCGCAAGGGGAACAGTTCAACCCATCGGGAATAGTAATCCACGAACACTAGTAGATATTCATGTTGGTGGGAGCTGCGAGGCAGTGGTCCCATGATATCTACTCCCAACATCTCATTTGGACGACTGGTACTGGTGGTGGTTTGTTGAATTTTCCCAGCAGGTTTTCAGTTCTCATTTTTCAAGGTCTGGCATTTCATGCATCTTTTTACATATTTTTTTACAGATGTCCACATGGAGGGCCAGAAAGCGACCTGACGCACTCTCTGGTAAGTTTTGCTAATTCCCAAATGACCACTTAAGGGATGCGCATGGTAATGCTGTAGAATTTTTGGGACAAGGGTAGCCGGGACATAGAGTCTGTAATGTACTTGCCCATTAGTCAGATGAGTTCGATGATACAGCTTATCTTCAATTACCTCATATTGATCTTGCACAGAGGAATCGTTGTCTGCTAGTAACTGAAATAGGGTGGTAATTACCAGATCTTTGTGCTGTTCTTCCCAGATGTCTACTGTGGAAAGTGGAAATCCAAAGTCCTCCTTCTGATTGGAGTATAAGTGGCATCCAGGTACGGAATACATCCGGGACAATGCATCTGGAGCTTCATTGAGTTTTCCCTTTCGATACTCAACCACAAAGTCAAATTTTTGCAGACGGAGGGCCCAACGAATTAGACGTCCCGTGGTTTTTGTGGAATTCATGACCCACTGTAGAGCTGAATGATCCGTGACTACTGTGAAGAGTTTCGGTTCCAGGTAGTATTGCCATTTTTCTAAGGCCCATACTATTGCCAGACACTCTTTCTCTGTAGCTGAATAATTAATCTCAGCTTTGGTTAACGTCCGACTACCATAGGCGATGACTTCTTCCAAGCCATGTGTTTTCCTTTGTGTCAACACTGCACCGAGCCCTGAATCACTGGCATCAGTGTAGACAACAAAAGGAAGCTGAAGGTCAGGATGACCCAGGATTGGAGGTGAGGTGAGACATATCTTCAATTTCTCAAAGGCTTGTTGACACTGTGGTGACCACTGGAATTTACGTCCCTTTTTCTTCAAGGCATTTATAGGTTCAGCTATCCGAGAGAAATTGGGCACAAACCTATGGTACCACCCCGCCAAACCGAGAAATCGTTGAACTTCTTTAAGGTTCTTGGGTACAGGGTAGGAACGTATGGCCTCTACTTTGCTGGGGTCAGCCGTGATGCCTTTTGTGTTTACCACATGTCCCAGAAAGGTCAACTCATGAAGGCAGAACTTACTCTTTTTTAGGTTTATGGTTAAACCAGCAGTGTGCAATCGGTCGAAGACAGTCTGGAGATCATGGAAGTGTTGGGTGGCAGAGGGTGAGTAAATTATAATATCATCAATATACACGAAACATATTCTTCCTCGCAGTTCACCTAAGACAGTCTCCATTAATCGCTGAAATGTTGCTGGAGCATTTTTCAGACCAAAGGGCATGACATTGAATTGGTATAACCCAGATGGGGCGATGAATGCAGTCTTGGACTTGCTCTCAGGTTCCATGGTCACCTGCCAGTACCCACTGTTGAGGTCGATGCTGGAGAAAATACCTGCACCGGAGAGGGATTCCAAGATCTCAGTGATATTAGGTAGAGGATAGGCATCTCTCTCAGTGATAGCATTCACTCTCCTATAGTCCACACTAGTGATGCCACAATTCTCAATATAATATTGAACCGTTCGGTACGACATCCACGGTTCAATACGCGCTTGTGAATTGCGTTTTTTTCGGTTTTACGTTTAAATAATTTATGTGCGTTTTATTTCTCTCCGAATTGACTGTTTGTGTGTGCCTGTAAGTCTACAAGCTGATAAGGAAATTCCCCGCGAGTAAATATTCAATATGCTCTAAATTTAGGGGGCGCTTAACCATCATTCCACACTTTAACATGGCGAGCGGCGGTGAAGTGAGGCTACAGTACGAGGAAGCGTCGGCGTCTTTCAAATCCGTGGTGTGGGGATTTCGGTTTTGCCGTTGAGTATAGTGCCGAGGAAGAAAACACGGTAAACACTAAAAATAACTGTGTGCAAGCATTGTTTTACACGTGTAGCCTACTCAAACGGAAACACTTCCAACATGACTGCACATCTGCGGCGCCATCACCCAATATCACTGTCTGAAGGCACAAATATGTTTATTTGAAATGGTCAATTTAAAGGGGTCGCACACCGGACGCGCAGCGCCACGTCTTTTAAATTCGAAAACATTATTCTCTATGAGTGTACGTAGCGCTACACACACCGTCGGCGCCTTTCGGCTCAGGACCGTGTTCAAAATCCTGCCGCGCCACAGAATGCCATCTATAAAGTTTTACATTAAATGTACATTTATTTGTCTCAAATCGTCGTTAATGTATATACTGACTTCACCCTGTGCTGCAATAGCCCATACATTTAGTTTTACATTCAGTTTAAGGACGCTCTGAGGTAAAGAGATGTCAGTGTTAATTGTATATTATACAATACACTAAGAACTAGTGGACTTTGCTTAGCTTTTAAGTAAAATAAAGGAGTAGCCTATTGCAATAAATCGTTTTTATTTTTTTCTCCTTAACCTCTTACTGTTCCTATTGCCTAAGCACAGAATAACAAAAAAACACTATTATGTGTCAAGCCATCAGAACCGAACCGAACCGAAAACCGTGGTTAAAAAACCGAGGTATGTATTGAACCGTGGGCTAACTGTATTGTTGCATCCCTAGTCCACACAGAATCTCTGGCTGCCGTCCTTTTTTGGGACCAGGACAATAGGTGAGGCCCAAGCAGAGTGTGATGGTTCGATGATACCATTCTTCAACATTTCTTTAACTTGTTCTTGTACCACATCTTGTTTCTCTGGTGTTAATCTGTATGGACGCTGTTTGAGGGGCACAGGATGGACAGTATAAAGACAATGCTGGAGTACTGTTGTTCTCCCGAGCTGGAGGGTACAGACTTGAGGATTATTCTCTAAGAGGTGAAACAATTGGCACTTTCCCTCAGGTGGTAAGAGTCTACCAGGGTTTTCATTAAAGTTTTTTCATCCAGATTCTCTGGTGTCTGGGACACCCCTGGCATTTGCTGTGGAGGAATAGAGCTGAACAATGTGAGAGTTCTCCCTGTATTTTTATGTTGTGCTTTCTGTTTCAGATGCTGGTTTCCTCTAGCGGGGATGCTAGCTCGTCCAGGCTGGAAAGGATATTCGCTGTTGGGAATTGACTTGAAAGAATATTTTCCATCTGCGACATTGATCTGAAGACCACTGGTGAATATAAAATCCAATCCCAAGACTACAGAGTATGCTAAAGCTTTGGTGGAAAGGATGGCTACAGGTAGAGAAAAAACTTGGTCATGGAGTGTCATTTCAATGGTTGTCCATCCTATAGGTACAGCGGTCTCACCATTAGCCAGGTAGAGAGGACCAAGAGCCCAAGTACGGAGTGGATCAGAGAATGCAAGCTCTGTCCATAAGCTCTCGTGTAAAAGAGTATAGCTTGCCCCGGTGTCGACTAAAGCCTTTCCTGTCCATCTGCCAATAGTAATTGGGATGACCAACTGTTGAGGTATAGACTCACATTTAGAAGTAAAAGAGGCAGTCACAGTGGATGGTTGAGATGGAGGTGCGACAGACAGGGCGTTATTTGATGGTGTTCCTCCTGTGTTTTGTGCTGGGGAATTTCGCTTGTTTCCTGCAGGTTGGAAAGGACCTTGATGCGATGTGAAAGGTGAAGTGGAGTATTGTGGACAGTTTCCAGGAGGATGCTGACCTTTACATCTCCAGCATTGGACGGTGGGTCTTTCACCTTGGCGGTTAGAGGTAGGTTTTTGTGGTATAGGTGAAGTCATGGTTCATCCTTCATAATGCAGCTGATGAACATAGTCTTTTTCTAGTTGATGCCCAAGTTTTACCAGTTCATCCACTGAACTTACTCTGCTGCGAAGTTGACTGGCAAGGTATGGTTTAATGTTTTTGAGTATCAATTTAACTAACTCAAACTCTGTCAGTGAAGGTTTCCAGCGCTTGCATAGAGCTCTGTAAGTAAAAGCGAAATCTCTAATGGACTCCTTTTCCCCTTGAATTCGGGTGCGGACACGCTCAGCTAGCTCTTCTTCATAATCCTCAGAAAGAAATGCTGCAAGAAATGCGGATTCAAACTCATTCCATGTTCGAACAGAGGATCTAGCCACTTCCCACCAGTCCCGTGCTGTTCCATAAAGGACAGTGCGAAAGGTTGCCAGAATGTCTGTATCCTCTAAGGGGTGTAATGCCAGAAAGTCTTGACATCTGGTTAACCCTCTGAGGTCTGAGCTGTTTTCTGGGCCCTGGAGGTGTTCTGACATGCTCTGACATTTGTGGTTATTTCTGTTACTTGTGACATTTTCATGGCTAAAGTCTAATTACACTGTATTCAGCACAAACTCTGCTACAATAATATATCAGCAGCATGTATGTAAAAGTTTGTAGTTTTGAGATAATGACATTTATGCGTGGTTTGTGAAAATACAAAAATAAATTCTCACTGAAATAAGGCCATGAAACCCATACTGATTATTTCTTCACAAGACTTTTGAAAATTGTATCACGTAGCCTAGAATATTTGCTCCAAAACGATGTGAGAATCACCCTGACTGCTCATTCAGAGAAGACAATATATTGATTTAAAAATTTTACGACGTGTTTTGTGTTAGAAAGCAATATGCGAAGGGGCGGATCACCTCATTAATATGAAAGCTTTCCACACCTGAGAAAGACAAAGAACCTCCCTAATGGCCCTATTAGGAGCTTATCAGGGCCCATCATTCTGACCAACCTTGCACAAAGAATGAGGAGATTTAAAAAAGAATGGCTTTTAAAATTGTTTGGATTTATTTACAACACAACATAATCTAAAGATACACAACAAAAAAGCACTTATTGAAGAAAGAGACCTTTGTGCCATTCCTAAAAACATTGTACATACCTTTCATTTTCTAAGGTGTTTGATTTTCACTTTACCATGTTCATGTACAGAGACATGTACTGTGAATGTTGAAGTCAGCAGGACTCAGTGGCATCTGGGCCCTGAAAAAAAAAAGTGACCATACTGATATCAAGAAAAAGGCCTGCACGATTTTGGGAATACATTTTAGATTTTTCTTGTTAAAATTGCTTTTTAAAATTCACAGAATACACACACACACTCACACAAATGTTTCCAACAATATATAATGAACACCAGGTTTGTTGTGCCTTGTAGGTATAGGCTATGCGCAGTGCTGCATAAAATAATAACAATATAGCAGCCTATATATATTTTCAAAAAGATTTCAGTAACAACTAAGCTAGAGAAAAATATATTGATTATCATGTTACTTCAAATGTTTCCATTCGTTATGATGATATGAAATGAGATAATAGTAAAAACATGAAGCCGTTTGGAGCGTTTTGCTTTTCCAAAATATGATACATTCAAACGCGATCGCGATCAAAAATATGATACATTAAAACGCGATCGCGATCAAAAATATGATACATTAAAACGCGATTGCGATCAAATATAAAACATTATGGTTAGGCCTACCATATACATAGCCTATCTACGTTTGAGCAGATATCCACAAACACAGTAACAGTAAACACGGGTCTAAATATTATAATATTCACCATATATCTAGCAACAGTTCAACTGCAATGTGAAATTTATGCAACAATAGCAAACTAATATGTAAGAATTTCTTACCTTATCTTTCTTGTCTTCAAATATCGTTCTTCTTCTTCTGATGTAAATCCAATGTAAGCTCAGGCACGTCTTTCAAACTCGACGAAAAGTGAAGTGAAGTGTTTTGTTGTTGAGGTAATGAGGGCGATCGCGTTCCATGTGGAGATTTGCATGTGAATATCTTTTGCGCGAGTGGGCGTGGCCGAATTAAAAATAATTAGGAAGCGTTTGAGAAGCTGGAAATCTTGTTGGTTTTATACAAATTACTTAAACAGAGAATATTTGTTTTCGTTTTGAATCCGATCATTTAAAAGTACACACTTAAATGTTTATAAAGGTGTATGGCTCATAAATGTGTAACAAGTATTCGCTGAGTTTTGTTTCAGTTTATAGACGTGCTCAAGAAAAAAAAGTTCACCGCGACGGAGAGGCAGAACGCACACACTGTTTTTTTTCCTTATTTTACAAAAGCACAATGTTTTGATTTGATTGGAAGTGGACACATACAAAAGTAGAAATACCACAGATTCTTTTTTTATATTTATTTTTTCTGTATGACCATAAATGACGGAGAAATTTAAGTTTAAAGTGCTACAATGTGGAGAAAATCCAGCAAAACGCGCCGGCGCGTTTGTCGACCTCAGAGGGTTAAATATAACAGAGGGTCACTATCATCTGATGATCTGCCAAAGGTGGGGAAGGTTAGTTTCAAATGATCACTCTTTACCACAGATGTTGGATGCGAAGAAGGTGGATGTACAGACGAGAATGGGTGAGGTTTTGACGTTTCACCTTCTGCAGCAGTGGAGCGAGGAGGTGATTTTAGTGTCATTGATGAAAGGTCAGTTACTGTTTTCCCAGGGAATTTGAAGTAACTGCTTATTTCTGATTTCATCTCTTTCAAGGAGTCACATACGGTATTCAGTTGGACAGTACATTGACTGATCTCCTGGAAAAGTTGGCCACAATCCTTTCGAGTACTTTGCTGCACTTCATGGATGTCTTTCTGTACCTCTAGTTGCAATTGTTCGACCATAAATCGGACTTCAGAGACTATGGTGCGCTCACTTTTCTGCAGTTCTCCTGTCACCATCACCTTCATGGCTTTTGTCAGCTGATCAGTATCCTCTTCATCATGTTGTTTTAGAGCAGTGATCGTGGTCTGAAGCTGCTGATGGTTGGATTTAATCTTAGCAGTCAAGGTTTCAATCTTGGCATCATGCTGTGAAGTGGTAGTTGCAAGTTCCTGGGTGAGTACTTTCAAAGCTGTGTCCTGCTGTTTGAGACAATTAAACAGGATATCCCAGTTCCCTTGTACGTGCTCTGATAATTGATACATTCCTCTGCCAGGTGTTGGGAGAACCGCAGGCAAGTCACGCTGTGTTCCAGAAGGTGGTGTCAGTTCCATGGAAGTGCACAACGGCATGTCAGCAGTCGGTGGAGGAGGAGCCCTTTCCCCTGGTGGTGGAGTGGAAAATTGCACATGGGTTCTTGGAGGGTGAAACTGAGTGGGGGTGGAGTAGAAAGTGGGAACAGGAGGTAGTTGTCTGGGTTGCTGTGGAGTTTGTTGCACCAGGGGCCAGTTGGGTGTTGCAATGTCTGGAGGGTCAATGGCCACGAAAGTGGATTGTGGTTGAGGGGTGTGGGCCATGGGTGACGTGTATGTGTGGAAGTGGCAATGGTCAATGGTGAAATGTAAAAAAAAAATAAAGTAATGAAAACACTACTTGGCCAATCTCAATTTCTTTTGGCAAAAGGGGGCAACAACAAAATAACAAACTACAGAGAGGTTACTTCACAGAAGTTTATTTTTTTTTATTTATTTTTTTTTTCACACAATTTAACCCAAACGTTCTCAAAAATCGTCTGGATAGACCACAGTTCAATTCACCAAAGTTCAAATGATCAGAAAAATGATAAACGTCCACTTGGATAATGCAACAGTTCACAGGAAAAAATGTTCAATGATCACAAGAGCAAATCCAAAACAAAACAGTTCAAAGAGATAATATATTCAAGTTTTCAGATTACAAATTTCAGGTTCCAGGTTTTCAAGTTTCAGGTCCCTGTTCGGGCGCCACTTCTGTAATGGTGGTAACCCGATAATAAATTCAAATAATCAACCAATGATTGTTCAAATAAAAGTTAGTAAGTTCGGGCGCCAGGCAGGTGTAACCCTGCCAATATTTTCAGGATAATAACCCAGTTAGCTTAGATGCCACCAGTTACATACACAGAAACAAAAAAAAGAAATCACCAAGGACAGTTCAAAATCAGTTTAGAAATGTCTGTATTTCATACCATTTCACACAAAAAAAGAACAAAAAGGGGAAAAAATATACAACCACTTTAAATTCCCAGTCAAATCTTCTTTACAAAGACCACGGATTCAACAGTTCGTTCGTCCAGGTACAGAATCAGATTTTCTCAACACAACAAAAATATATCAGAAATGTCAATTTTGTTTTGTGGCAAAAAAAAAAAAAAAAAAAAAAAAAAAAAAAACTCCAAAAAAATAAAACAAAACCGGGCCAAAAAAAAAATAAAAATAAAAAATATTACTCACTACTTAGTATGTGGGGGACCGGATAACCCGGATGTGGAAAGTGCAGAGGAATTTGTGTGAGTGTTTGGGAAAACCAGCCGCGAATACAGCCACGCCGTAGCCTTTAGCAATGGTGAAACTCTGTTGGATGGTAACTGGAAACAGCCACAGGATCCAGACGGTCCTTAACACAGCTCGCTTGAGGGTCTTTTACACGCTCCGCGCTGAAGACATTGTTGTGGAGAGCGGTTTACTCTCCCGCATCCGCTCCAGCAGAGGCACAGCGTTCTACCCGCTGACGATTGCGTCACCGCCTCCCAGGTAAGGGAACACACCTTCTTTTGCATTTACTATTCCACCACGGAATTACCAACAGCTCGTTCAGTTCATGTGGTTACTTTCAGTTGGCGTTCGACTGTGATTGAGGCTTTCCGGTTCTCACCTCGATAAATCGCCCTCGTAACAACAAACTTCACGTCTTTTCCAACACTTTCTCTCTCCCCTTCTTCAGTATAAACTCCTCCTTTTATGTGATAACCTCATTTCCTTTTTCCCCACTTAGCAACGGAAATGGGCGGAGACAACCTTGTTTTAATGATTTAATTTGTTTTTGTAGTGTTTCAGCTCCGCCACACATTTCACGAGTTCACACTTACAAATAAGTCAGATAGAATAAATGCGTATTTGGCATGCTGTCCGTGAAGAGGGCTCCGGGCTCGGTATTTGGCCCGAACCCAGAGTACTCCCCCCGTATTCCTGGCTGTGAAAGAACAAGTCAAGAGTGAGGAGTCGGGGTGGTGGAGGGATGCTGAAAACTGTCAAGGAAGTTAGGTGAGTTGACAGAGTGAATATATATGCTTCCTCTCATGCTGATAGGGTAGACATGGTAATTGTTTGATGACGAGTTGATTGATTGATTGATTATTTGAACGTGCTCCTCCCGAACTTTGTTAATGAAACATCATTTGACTGCATGTCTGCTGCATCACACTCTCTTACAGTACACACCCTTCTTGTAATGCCAAGTCTGCTATCACCATTCCCAGTATTGGGGCTCTCCATTGTCCATAATCTGCTGCGTTTCCACAATTGGGCAAGAAGCTCTGCAGCGCTTCACTAAAACACGCTCGTAACAAGCCTCTCTGGAGCAACGTCACACAAAAACATAATTTCACCAACAAATGTTTTAAACAAAAGTTTTATTAGAAAACTAATCAGATTGAAATCAATGGAAACAGCATGATCGCAAAACAAACGTGATAAAGGCGACTGTTTGCTGGCATTTTTGTTGTTTTCTTGAATATTTTAAACCCAAGAATCGATGTTTTACCACAGGTTTACAGTAATAAGTGATACATTGATCATAATGAATTAATTTGTGTCAAAATTGCATATTAGTCAGTCACACAGAAATAAGTGGTTTAGCCTACTGGTCTGTTTATTTGACATAGCTACATCACAAGAAAGAATGATAATTTCTACAAATATGCCTCCACAAATACGACTTGAGGAGCTTTAGCACTCTCTCTAGTTATATTTTCAGTCAGAGAAACAGAGAAAGCTCCCAAAAAAAGTTGCTTTATCTTATGATAGTCCATAGTCTTTTTAATCTTTTACAAGGAATGTAATCTTTTTGCGTTGTGATTGTATAGTGAGTACAATTTTGCTGATTGACAATTATAATACATTTTCAGTACAAATCAACTCATTGAAATGCTGTACAACTCAATTAAACTAAATGTGAAGGGAAACATCCCCACCAAATGAACTGAGTCATTAAATCACTGAACAAAAGATCCTGAGCGCTTGAACTGTTGAACGAATCATTAAAGGGATAGTTCACTTTGAAATTAAATTTTGGTATGTTTTAGCTTACCTGAAGGGCATCCAAGATGTAGGTGTCTTTTTTTCCCGCAGTAGTTTCAATTTTGATATTTTTAGGTCAAACCATTCTTGTCTCTCAGTCATTTCATGCAGGTCTATGGTCACGGTCTGAGGCCCTGATCACACCTGACGCGTTTTTCAGGTTCGAAAACGCGAGGTGCACTGCACTTACCATCACACAGAACGAGCAGTGTGCTGCGTTTTTTTATGTTGCTAGGCAACCACTGAAACAGCTGTCCTGTCAGTCAAGTAAACGTCAAATCTGCCTTTTATTACTTTTATTTACTTTCTGTTAACATTGTGATAGTTACGGTTCGTGGAGTCGTTAAGCTCCTGGTAACCCGCGAGAGCACCACAAGTTTATCCTCCATCATCGCACACTCCGAGCGTTCAAGCAACTGTAGCTTTCATCACTAAAACGGAAGGCCCGCCTCTCCATTCGCTCGATTGGACAGTGGAAAAAAACGCGATGACGTCGGGCGCCTTTTCCGCTTGGAGTTGCTTTTTTTTCAACTTCAAAAACGCGAGGCGCAGCAGGCGGTAAAACGCGAGGCGCAGAAGGCGCATAAACAGCGCGCAGAACGCTCGCTGCCATAGGAAACCAATTGAAAATAGGCGCCTCTCACTGCAAAAAACGCGTCAGGTGTGATCGGCCCCTCAAAGAGCATGCACAAAGTCCAAATTAAAACAATTCCCCATCTTCCAAATTAAACAATTCCCCATCGTAAGTACACATTGACGACCTAAGACACGAAACGAGCGGTTTGTTTGAGAAAACGAACAGTATTTATATCGTTGTTATCTCTTGAACACAGCGCGTCCAAATGATCTGAGGGCGCGGGCAGGTATAGATATATACACTAGACGTCGCCTTGGCTACGGTTTCGTTCCAATGAACTGCAATAGCCACGGCGACGTCTAGCATATAGCTTTCAAATTTGTGACGGGAGCGTAAATGAATCCAAACAGCGCAAAAGTAATCAGCAAAGTCCGCTCCTGCCATTAACGGAAAATGGGCAAAATGGAAAGATGAGAAGCCACTTAATTGAAGCACTTAGGCTGGTTGGGAAACAGATGACTGTGCCCTAATTGTTGGAGGTGAAAGAATGGCGACGCATTTCTTCATATCAGACGAATCTCCATCCCGCGTGTCAGTAATCACATGCTTAAGTGTCCACTTGTCTGGTTCATTAGGGAGGCAGAGGAGGGTGGCCTCCACACCTGTGACCAGGCTGAGGGCTGTGCAAACCTCATCGCTCCGCTAATCAAAGTGATTTAACGCCCCGGACAAACAGACCGCAGACTGCAAGGGCATGCAGCGACTGATTTTCCTATTTCCTCCGGCATCTCCACAACAACAATCGGCGGCCTGATACACAACGGCTCGTCCTCGAGAAGAAGCGCTGAAATACATTCACGGCTGAACTTTTAGCCGTCCAGAGATTCGAATTAGATTAAATGTTTTGAAACAGACTGACGGATTGGGAAGACTTGATGTTTGGAGATGCACCACACACACACACACACACACACACACACACGCCGCCTGATGAGGAAGTTTCTGTGGTGACACACGGCGACCCTTCCCTCGACTCACTCCTGGTGCATGACTGTGCGCGTGTGACACACATTAGAGGCTGTTGGTGTTCAGGGCACCTCCATCCCACCCGCCTGTCTCCATCGGCGGCCTCGGCAAAAGTCTAATAAATCAAGAGAAGACATCAAACACTGCATCTCTCCAATCTGGCTCGGAATAGAAAGTTTTCGAAAGGCAATCTGCTCGGGATTTATAGGGGCGGGAGTGTTGTTGTGTACGTTCTCTCGAGTGTTTGTGTGTGTCTATAGATCTGCCGCCTCTGAAAGTGGCACGGAAGGATGAGCAGTGTGTTCTAAACAATATTTTGTATTTTTGTTTTAACTGGGGAGTTAGTGGGGTCATTTGATTCTATCCATTGCTGGTTATTTTTACCATATATGTTGATATTAATGCTGAATTCTTCCATTGGAACCTGTGGTGTTTTCACATTAACACATTAAGCTTATAAGTAGTACCGGTCAAGATGACTCGTAGTAACCCAGATGCGCGGTATATTATTAAAGGTGCTATAAGTGATCTCGGTTGGCGTAACCTCTTGTTGATGTTTGAATTATTATCAAGCAAAACGGAGGCTAGCTAAACCCTCCTTCCTCCTCATCCGCACACTAACCCCCAAACCCCACCCCCACATCATTCTTGTCGGTTATTGGCTGGAACAGTTTGTTATGTTTCGTGCTGCGGGTCGCTCTGTTTGTTGCTCAGTTTGTTGCTCAGTTTGTTTTTGCTGCAGTTTGTGGAGCCTGGGCTGTCTGCAGAGACCGTGTTTTTTTTACAGTGTGTTCAGGGGACAGGCAGCTAGCGGATAGTGAGGAGATGTTTGCGGTATGTGAAAAAAAAATGTTGGCCTAAAAACGCATGAGATCGCTTATAGCACCTTTGATGTTGGTGGTTGTTATCTGGGAATAACATACCGCTTGATGGCGCAATTGACCAATCAGAATGAAGTATTCCACAGAGCCGTGGGCGAGTGTAATATTGCGTTTATATAGTTTGAACACACACGCGAGTAAATAAATAAGAAACAACCACTTAGTGTCTTTAAAAACCTTCTTTGTTGCAAAATTACTTCCTTCTGCCATGGATTCAAATCTCAATTTGACAGTTTGACAAAGCTCACCGTTACTGACTCTAAAATGTCACTTTATAACTAGTAACGAAGGAACGTTGAGTCGCTTCATTGAAGCTTGTTGCATTATGTTGAGTACAAGTTATGGTATTATGAGAGAGAGAGAGAGAGAGAGAGAGAGAGAGAGAGAGAGAGAGAGAGAGAGAGAGAGATCAGCTAAACAAGTCTATTACCTGCATCTGATATAGCATTCATTCTTCAGGTCGATGTCCATAATATTATATCCAAAATATCAGTTTGAATGGAAGGCGATATGTTCATCTTTGTCCTTCCCATGACAGCGCTTTTATGTGCTTAGAGATTTTGATTTGGTTGAAAAAAAAATTTGTTAAATTATTTATCTTTTCCCCTTCCTCCTAAAGTTAAGGAAGTGAACTTCAAAAAAAAATTTAAGATTGAAATTTAATTTTGAGGTGAATAATTGTGTTTTTTGTGAAACAAATATTGAAAATTTAGAGCATGTCTTCTTTTTGTGTGATATGGTGCAACCCTTTTGGAGAGAGGTCCAGAACTGGTTAAGATTTAGGAGGGTTGAAATCCCACCCCTCACGGTGAAATTGATTAGGTTTGGTGTTTGTATGAGTAACAAAGAGTGTGATTTAATTATTAACTTTCTTTTATGTTTCGGAAAAATGTTCATTCACAAATGTAGATGGTTTAAATCCAAACCCAACTTTAATCAATGGCTGAATGAGATTAAACTCTTGTGTAGATCATTAAAATTTGTTAAAAATCAGAAAGCCCTTAAATTGTCTTTTGAATAAGTTTAAATTAATTTAAAACCCCTTTTATTTTTATTTTTTATTTTAAAATTTTATTGTATATTATTTTATTGTTTATTGTAAGTTTTTTTTTTCTTTTTTTTTCGTTCTTGTAATATGCTCAACCTAAGGTGAAATAACTGCTGTTGTATTCAGTGAATTGTAATGTACCTTGTTTGTTTGTGTTAAAGCTTATTAAAAAAATAATTAAAAAAAATGACAGCGCTAAAATAACTTCCTTGTTCTGACTCACTCATGAATAAAATAATTGCTTCCATCTAATGGCGTAATAATGTAACTGTCACTTAAGTCCATATCACAATCCTTTCTCAATACCAAATACAGCGTATTATTTATATAAGATAATATTTATTGAACAACAATATTTGAATTAACAACAATAGCCATTATAAAATACAATATGAAATAAACACAAGCAAACAATTCAGTCAAACGTACAAACATCACTCTAGTACAGGATTTAAGTGAAATATAGCCTAAATACAGAGTTATGAAACTTAATTCTCCCTTTAACCAAAATTGATATGCTTAGGAACAAAAATGAATAAAACCAAAGATCGCCTGTTTGATATACCCCCAATTAATAATATCTCAAGTTTAACCACTATCTACATAAGAGCCAGCGGAAAATTCCCGAAGGACTGGCCCGAGATGACGTGGTTCTCTGCGGGGTTATGAGCGCTGAACGGCCGGGAGCTCACGTCTGAGAAAGCGTCTCTACAGTTTGTAAAATAGGCACTATGATTATATATTAGGCACATATTTGAGGTCTAAATAACTACATTCTCGCCTAGTGCTGGGCGGTTTGACCAAAAATCAACATCACGGTTTTTTTCTAAATTATACCGGTTTCACGGTTTTTACCGTTTTTTTTTTTTTTTTTTTAAGCATGATGGGTGTTAACCACATTTTCTACTGAGTGAGAGAGGAAATACTGCAGTAGATTTACTTATAATGCCCTATTTTATTGTCATGAGTGAATATTATAGAAAAAATCCACACTAATATTAATAATACAGGTTTGCAAGGCTGTTTACAAAGAGGTGCCAGCAGGACGCGCTTTAGGAGCGGCAGAAACAGTGGTTTCCCCGGTAACGGCTGTACACAAAGCAGCAACGCTCTTAAACACTGCTTTATCAGGAAAGATTAAGAAAGATTTAGTGGTAATAACAAAGAAACTTTTCTAAAGACCGTCAGTTCACTTCAGATACGTTAATACAGTATAAAAACACGCGCGCCGCGAGAAAAAAAACACTCTCACCCCCACACGTCTCGTGCCCATTCTAGTCAATGCTTGTGTTTCAGATCGAAGCTTCCCAGAAGCGGCTCTCCGCGCCGCTTCGCTAAATATAGGCGCCTAGTCTATTTTGACGCACCGCGTGGAGGACGGAATAAAACCTTGTCGCAGCTGTAATGCGCCGCAGACGTGTGTTGTAAATGAGGGGTGAGACTGTGTCGCGCAGCGCCGCGTTCCGATTAAAGCGACATACACCGGTATTGCGGTATATTAAAAATTCATATCGTAACAAAAATAAACACCGGTATTCGGTATGAACCGGTAAACCGCCCAGCACTATTCTCGCCTAAAAACTCTTAACTACATTTCAACAGCAACGGTTAGATATATATAGCCTCTCTGGAGAAAACCATGAAGACAATGTCCAGCTCTCATATAATGGTGAGAGTGCTGTTACTGGGTGAATATCGCATGGCTGAAAAAGGCTCTCAGCCAATCAGAAATTCAGAACCAGAAATAACTGTTGTATATAAAAAAGTTAATGTTATTGAATGTGTTTATATAGGAATTATTTTGTCTATAAAATAGCACTTTTGTTAAAGGGGTCATATAATGGTACATGCACTTTTACAAGTTGATTGTACTGAAATGTGTGTTGGCAGTGCCTGTACACAACCTTCATAAAATGCTAAAAAGGTTTTTTTTTATCTTCTTATATGTTTTCCCCTCTCCTAAATCAAGCCGTGACGTCACACGGTCAGACACCCACAACTGTTGATTGACAGCAGCGTTTCAACACAGACCCGCCCTCCCTCGTGAGCGAGCTGTCAATCGTAGTCCGTGCGGGGTGAGCAAAGCTCATCATCATTTAAAGACACATGCATTTAAACGGCGTGCTGAAAACAGAGCTGTTTTTTTTTACCAGGTAAAATTAGTGTTTTCTTACAATACTAATGAGAATTTTTAATTTAAGTATATTACAAACTTTTAATTTAGACCCTAAAGAATCATATTAGCTTGTACAAAAATGGCATTATATGACCCCTTTAAGGAAGAAAATGAGAGATATATTTTCAGGTTTTTACAATCACAATACAACAGATTAAATAGTCAATATACATAGCATCCAGTATATACCGAACATGGCAATCTCAAAAAACTAATTCTCATCAAATCTTTTAGAGAACGGAATTAGAGATTAGTAAATGAAGATTTGGCCTTTGTTGTTCAATCAGATTAACTATGGCCCTTATTTTCCTTTTGCTATTGCTAATGTTGCTATTGCTGCTGCTATTCCTGTTGCTGCAGCCCTTGCCCCTCCTGCCCCTCCTACAATTGCCCCTCCTACTACTAACACCCCTCCTCCTATCACCGTTAGTGCTTTTTGCAGATTGTCTTTCAGTTTTTGGTTAAAAGCCTCTTTTTCAATCCTTCTCTGGGCCTCTTCAAATATGTCATTAGTGTAGTGCTGTCCTCCATTGATTCTCACCATTTCATCAATCTTCTGCAGCAGTTCTGTGACCTGAGAGCGATTACTCATGTCTTCATTGTTGAATGAGTGAAATCTGCCACCGCACTCATCAACAAGAGCCTTGAGATCATTACTTTCACTGATATATTCATCTAATGAAAGCCCCTTCAGATGGTCAGTGTGAGTGAACAGAATGATGGTGTGATGAGAAGCTTTTTCTCCAAAGTTTTCCTGGATCAATGTCACAGTTTTCTTCTCTTCATCTGTGAATCTCACACCCAGCCTGATGACCAGCAGAAACACATGAGGACCAGGAGCAGACATGTAGATGCACTTCTCAATCTCTTTCTTCAGTTCCTCTTCACTCATTGACGTATCATATAGTCCTGGAGTGTCGATCACTGAGATGATTTTATCCTCCACTGCAGTCACATGTCTTTGACAGTGTCTAGTAACAGACTTAGCGGAACAACCTTGATTAAACACAGTGTTGCCGATGATGGTGTTTCCTGTTGAACTTTTTCCTGATCCAGTCTTACCCAACAGCACAATCCTCAGATCTGATAAAGAGAGAGGAATTTAAAATGTTATTTACACTTTAAAAATTATAATAACTTAGCATTTTGTCTTTGCTCAATAGGGCCCTTTACTCAGTGGGCCTTAAGATGACTTAAAATGACTAAAGATAAGATAGAACAAGTATATAAAATAAGTTAATTAACATTATCTTAATTTACCCCCTCAAGAATTATTTTTTCATCAAAGTTTTAAAGTCAAAATCTTTCAGAATTAAAAGAAATAAAACCACAAATGGCTAAATATTTACCCAATTTTATAAGCGAACTTTCTCTAGCAATCTTCTGTATCAGTCCTTCCATCTCTTCCTGACTCTCCACCTGTTTCCTGAGATCTCCCTGATCTGCAGAATCCTTCTCTCTCAGATTCAGTTTGAATCCACTGCTGTCCTCACTAACATCCTCTTGCTTTCTCTCATTGTCTCCTGTCATTCTGTCTTTTTTATATTTGTATTTAATTTCTCCCGCTGGATTTATCTCTCTCTTCTGCTCTTGTAACTCTCTCTTGTCCTGTTTTTTCTTCACTTCTTGTTTCATTTCCTCCTTCTTCGGGTAGATCTTATGGCTGTAGTTCTGTCCTCCATTGTTCTTCACCATTTTATCAATACTCTTTAAGAGCATTTGGATCTGGTAGGGATCGCATTCACTTCTGCTGTTTATCACATGATATCTTCCCTCAAAGTAGTTCAGCAGCTCTTTAATATTTTCACTCTCAATGATTTGAATCCATTCGTTTCTGGATATTTTTTCTCTTCCAATAAACAGCACCATAGTGAACCTCATAGCTTGAGCCCCAAAGTTCTCCAGGATTTGCTCCACAACGTTCCTCTGCTCCTCTATGCAAGTCTCCAGGTTTATGATGAGGAGGAATGCGTGAGGAACAGGAGCGGAGAGATACAGACTCTTCATCATCTGCTTCTGCAGCTCTTCATCAGTCAGTTGAGGGTTGAAGAATCCTGGAGTGTCGATGATGGAGATGTTTCTGCCTTCTACTCTTCCTCTCTGTATCTCACTCTCTCTGGTTCTGCTTTCTTTAAATGCCTCTCTACCCAGTATTGCATTTGCTGTTGGACTCTTTCCAGCACCAGAGACTCCCAGCAGCACAATCCTCAGATCCATTAAATCATGTTGTTCATCAGGCTCTGTTAAGAAAGTTTTTTGAAAGAATTAAGATTAAGTTTAAGAATAAGTTTGCTTTCATCGAATTATAAAATTACCTTTAATCATGTTGACAAAACCATACAGTCATTTTATATTTAATTACAATGCTTTAGTCTATGTTTTCTGATTGAGTGTTATCTGCTCATTTTAATGGGAAAATACATTTTGATCTGTCCAAATTTAACAGTCATTTGAGCGTTAAAACAGCCATGTTGATCTGCTTTATCAATGTAGAAATGTTTTCTGAAAAGAACTGCAATTACTGAAAAAGAATCAACTTAACAAAAGTCAATGATCCAGAGCCCAACTAAAGCAAACACTGATCACCATAATGGTAAATAAACATTTTCAACTAAACATCAACATCCAAACCTCAGTTAATTCTCAATAAGAACTTCTGTCGACGTCTGACAGAAATAAAGTAAATCTGGTTAGTAATAAGTGAAGCTGGTAATGCTGTTTGCGGAGTTGTGTAATCCTCCTCTGCTGAGATATTCACAGATTTAATGTCTTCTTTTATCTTCAGTTGATTTCATCTAAGACTGTGACTGAAGAAAGTTGTAGTTTTTCTTATTATTTCTCTTTTGAATGATTGAAAGAATGTTTCAGGAACATCATACTAACCTTAACATTCTAGTAAATTGAAGGAAACTGGGCATTTCTATGTTCTTGGCATGTTACAAATGAACGTTTCTAGAATGATGAGTTGTTAATCAAAATATAACTGAAAGAACGTTTGAGGAACATCATACCTTTTAAAACACGTTCCTGTTTTAAAAATCATGTAAAAATCTGTTAGCTGGGAATGATTTAACATTGTTTTTACAGGTTGTAATTGGACCAACATAAACTTAGAGTGCTTTTAAGATACTTTTCTTTAGAAAAAATGCATTTCTGGCCAGTAAGTTCAGTCAGTTCCTTGTTCCTGTTTGTGATCGACAAGCACACTTAATATTACTATTTATCAATTTTCTTGATAAATGCATACTAATTTTAAGCTTATTTAACATTATTGCATCAACACAGTAGGTATGTTATGCATTTACTTTGTGTTTTGTCGAAATTACCATGGTGTAAGAAGAAAATACACAAAAATCTTCTGCCTACTAATAAATAAAAATAATATCACATTTAGGGCCCTATCTTGCACCCAGCGCAATTGACTTTGTACACCGACGCATGTATCATTCCTATTTTGCACCCGCGCAAAGCACGCTTTTCCCTCCACAGAAGCACGTCGCTAAACTAGGGAATGAACTTGCGCTCCCTGGGCGGTTCAGCTCAAAAAAGGAGGCGTGTTCCAGCGCAAACTTTCCTTCATGCTATTTTGCAGGTTTAGAAAACAGTTGCGCCACTAACCAGGGAAAAATGGTTTAAAGTCAGTGGCGCGTTGCGCATGTTATTCATATGCTATTTTAAGGGCGCATGCTTGGCCATAATCAATGTAGCGTGTGCACAACGCACATACACTTTGATTCTCTCATCTACACAGAAGCAGCAGTTTTCATTTTTGCAAATTATACATTATTACGATAGATAGATAGATAGATAGATAGATAGATAGATATACAATTTATTATAAAAGCATACATCTAGCTTACACATTTACCCAAATTATCATACGCCTTTTTAACCGAAGTTAATTTGGGTGTGTTTCTCCATCCCCAACGTCCCTGACGAGAGCGTTGCTCTCCTTGGCTGTGAACCGCTCCTGGCGCGCGTCTGGCAAATCCGCCGTTATAATAGGAATCCGCTTTAGAACAAGCGCGCCTGCTCTTAAAGGGAATGTGAGATGACGCTCTGAATGGTTTATTTCACGTTACGCCCAAACCACACCTATGAATAATGAAGCTCTTCAGACCAACACATTTTAGATTTGCACCTGGCGCAAGAGTCATTTATCCCGCCGGGAAAATAGCAACAGCGCCAAGACCCGCCCACAAAGTTACTTGCGCTTTGCGCTTTGACACTTGCGTTTCAGATCGTTAAAATAGGGCCCTTAATGTTAAATCTTTCAAAAAAAATGGAGACATACAGATTTGTTTGTGGACTAAAAAGTGAAACTGTGCAGAAGCACCTTTTGACGGAGAAAGATCTCACGTTTCAGAAAGCAGTCGATTACGCTGTATCTGCAGAGACAGCAGCGCGCGACGTGCAGCAGTTAAGTGGTTCACTCAAAGTGAACGCGGTGTTTTCCCAAAAATGCCGCCGTTGCGGGAAAATTAACCATACTGATGAGGACTGCTGATACAAAGATCGTGATTGCCACCAGTGTGGGAGGAAAGGCCACACTAAGCGCATGTGTAAGGTCAAAGCCAAAAGCAGCCAAGACAGAGAATGGAAACAGGAAGTGGAAAAACCTGAACAGAAAGGTAATGCAATTAAGCGCAGTGTAAAAAATAGATAGAAGAAAATTTATCACGTTGAGGCAAGAGGTGATGAAAATGAAAGTGAGAAAACTAAATCTGACACTGACTGTGAGTTGGGACTGTACTGTATTCCATGTCGCAAAAAGGGAAATATTGACGAATATCAGTGCTGCCTGTAGTAAATGGAAAGAAAATGGAGATGGAATTGGATACAGGGGCTGCTGTGTCGTTGATTCCTTGGGAACAGTACAAAAGCATGCTGGGCCAACTGCCCCTGCAACCCACTGATATCATGCTCAAGACATACACTGGTTAGCCTTTGGCACCAGAAGGGGTCATCAATGTGCAAGTAAAGTTAAACAAGCAATGTGCTGATTTGCCCTTGTATGTAGTTAAAGTTGATGCACCCGCATTGTTTGGTAGAGAGTGGCTGAGAGTTAATAAACTGAACTGGAAAGACTTAAAAGACTGTGTATGCAATTCAGCAAAGAGAGAAAGACTTGGAGACGGTGTTAAAGAGACACTGTTTTCTCTAAAAATCTAGGCACAATGACTATTAGACCTAAGAGTGAACCCAAATTCTGTCCACCACGTAATGTGCCATATGTTCTTAGACCTTGAGTTGAGGCCGAACTAAAACGACTGACTGAGCTTGGGGTGATCTCACCAGTGGAGCATAGTGATTGGGCCACGCCCGTGGTGCCTGTCAGCAAAAAGGATGGCACAGTGAGACTTTGTGGAGATTTCAAAGTCACCCTCAACCCAGCTTTTTGCGTGGATAAGGATCCAATTCCACGCATTGAGGACCTTTTTGCCTCTCTAGCAGGAGGCCAAAGCTTTAGTAAGTTAGACTTATCAAATGCCTATCTACAGATGGAGGTAGATGAGAAGTCTAGGGAGCTGCTGACGATCTCTACACAAAAAGGGCTATTTCGTTTTAACCGGTTACCGTTTGGAGTAGCATCATCACCCGCCTATTTCAGAAGGCTATGGACCAGGTGCTTCTCGGACTGCCGTTCATGCACTGTTACCTGGACGACATCCTTATCAGTGGTCCTGACGAACAGACTCACCTAAAAACTCTGGATGCAGTCCTGGGCAGGCTTGAGGAACAGGGCCTGCATCTCAAGTTAGAGAAGTGCCTGTTTTTCCAGGAGTCCGTGGAATACTTGGGCCATATTACACCTTGTCTGACCCCACCTTGTCTCGTGTCTTAGAAATGGTCTCAACTGGTCGTTTTCCAGCTGCAAAGGGTGCAGGTGAAGAGCTGTCACCCTATCTGTTGCTTCGGCATGATCTCACAATACAACAGGGATGCTTCATGTGGGGTGTGAGAGTGGTCGTGCGACCTAAACTGTGCCCCTGGGTTCTAGAAGAGCTCCACTCAGCACATCCAGGTGTAGTGAGGATGAAGAGCTTGGCACGCAGTTATGTTTGGTGGTCCGGCATAGACTCTCAAATTGAGCTCCAGGCCAAATCTTGCCACTCCTGTCAGAACGTACAAAAAGAGCTAGGGCTAGCACCTCTACACCCTTGGATGTGGCCCTCCAGTCCTTGGGGAAAGGATACACGTGGACTTTGCAGGTCTATTTGAAGGACATATGCACTTGGTCGCTGTGGAAGCACATTCTAAGTGGCCTGAAGTGCATATCATGGACAGCACCACTGCCAGCATGACCATTCAAGTGCTCAGGGGCCTTTTTAGGTGCTATGGCATTCCACAAATCCTTGTGAGTGACAACGGACCTCAATTCTGTGCTGAAGAATTCAGTGCATTCCTGAAGTCCAATGGAGTCAAACACATCCGCTCAGCGCCATACCATCCTGCCACCAATGGCTTGGCCGAAAGGTTTGTGCAGACGTTCAAACATGCCTTAAAAGCGTCCAAAGGCACAGCACGTGACATACCGAAAAACACCCCACATGCAACAACAAAAGAAACACCGGCTATGTTGTTTCTCGGACGCAGGCTGCACTCTCAACTGGATTGCCTGAAACCCAGTGTTGCTGGAGCAGTACACAGGTCCAGGGATGTGCACAGAGGGGTTGCTTAGGTTGCCCGGGCAACTGCCCATATGCCCTTCTCGACTCACATTGCCCTTCCGAGGGGAAAAAAAAAAAAAAAAAAAAATCGTACAATGGATGCAGAATTTCACGTTATTTCACGGCCTAGATAAAGATAAAAATAAAAATAAAATAATAATAATAATAATAAATCGCAAAACCTCATTGACTTCCATTCGGGCACAGAAAGTGAAAGTCAGTAGGGAAAGGGCAAACTCTGTTTACGTGGCTGCAGCGCTGCACGCGACCGGCACCTGAGCTGAGCCTGCATGAGCGGCCCTAGAAGGAGATTGTCGCGGTTGTCGGGTGAGACGACTCTACGTTGTCGGAAAAGCTTAATTTTTGATGTATAACAAACGAACGATCATCATCATCATCAAGTTTTATGAAATGAATTAAAATCATAAATCCAGGCTGAGTTTGCCATGTTTAGCCTAAATAATCAGACAGATAGCTTGCAGACAAGCAGCCTAGGCTACTTTTTTTTTTTTTTTTGGGTAGGCATTAAGCAAACTAAGCTACATGTCTTCTGATAGTTAGTTTCTCACATTTCGTTTTAGCAAGAAGGATGAATGATGGAAGTAATGCATCACATTAATTATTTTATTCAAAATGGTTAAATGCCTAAATCCTATCACTATTTTGGGTATTGTTTGAAGCCAAGATGCCCATTGAAAAGAGGCGGATTCAGGAGAGGGAGAGACAATTCAGGGAGGCAGCAAAGGGCAGCACATCACTGCAAGGTTGGCTGCGAAAAAGCCAACCAGCAGATGAGACAGAGACTTTGCACTGTGATAAAGATGAGATGACATGACACTGTGTAGGCGAATTGATTAATTAATCAGACTCATATTTCAGCCTACTAAATGGCAATGTTTCATAATTACATTTAAGATGAGGAGGAGCAGTCACAAGCCTCACAAGTGTTTTGCTTCTTTGTGTATATATATATTAATAAAGACCCTGTTATTCTCAGTCCTTCATATAGCCTGTGAGATTTTTTTTCAGGTCAGAGCAACTGCCCCTCAAAATTCCTGTGCATGTCCCTGCACAGGTCACAGGATGCCCAACAACAATGGTGCCAACATCACTCTAGGGCCAGACAGTTTGATGTTGGGGAGCCAGTCCTTGTGCGTGATTATAGGAAAGGGGAGGAAAAGTGGGCACAAGGTGTGGTTATGGAAAAGACAGGACCGGTGTCGTACAAGGTAAATGTGGGATCACTAGGGGTATGGAAACGCCATGTGGACCGGATGCTGACACGCCCGGATCCAGAGCCTCAGCAGACTGCAGTGAACCTTCCTGTAAGCCCACAGGTGTTACTACCTCAGAGTGATAGTTGCACCACACTGCACCTTAATACACCTCCGCAAGAAAAGAATGATGATCAAGTTCCTGAGATCACCGAACCATCAAAAACACACCAGTCCACTGAACCATCATCTACGGGACATACTCATGCAACAGAGACTGTGAAACGCTATACTGTGAGGATCACAAAACCACCAGTACGTTACCGTGATTAGTGAACAGTGATTAGTTAACAGAGGGCTGTAGTACAGTTTGAGTTGTGGGACATATTGTTTTAAACATATAAGTTATACAGAAAGTAAGATAAGTCCTTATTTTTATTTTGATGTAAAAAAAACTGTACAAATGTATCTCTTATGTTGTGCACGGGAAAGTGTATCATTTAGGTTGTGTTAAAGATAATATATTTTGTGTTAATGGACACCCTATCTTAGTGGGGAGGAAATGTTATGTAGCTAAATGTTGTGCTATATGAAGAGTGACCACTAGGGCGCATCAGTGTTCGGTAAGTGGTGGAGTTCTTGGATGTAAAAAAAAACAGATCAAGAAGTGACTAAACCAGCTAAAATGCGTGTGAGTGTTGCTCTGTGTGCTAATATAGAATTGTTTATATAAGACATTAGGAAGCAGCAAAACAGTAGGGATATATGGGTAAGGACTACATTTTGGGACAGGAATGTTATTCCAGGATCAACAAATTATGTTGATCCAGGGACATGTCTTACTTGGCAAAATCACGGTGACCGTGCAGGTCATTCACTTTTTCTGCATTTTACTTCTGCACTAGCATAATCATTTACTAATGTCCTCATATGTCACATATTAACATACAAGACAAACAGAAAACCAAACAACAACATTTAAAGATTCCTCACATGAGAAGAGAAAAATCAAACACTGACCAACACTGAAATGCTCATTTAATATCCTAAAACTTCAGTAATGTAACTGATAAAAGTTTCACAGCAAAGAGTCAAATCATTTAATGGACTTACTGTTGAGGAGATGAAAATCTGGACTACTTCTGCCTACCACACACACACACACACACACACACTGTTAGAGTATCTGGTGAACATTATGTCAGAAAACAAGCTTTTTCACTGATGGATTAAAATAGAACATGACAGAAAATAACACAAATATCCCAAAATCTGTTTACAGCTGCATGCCTCTTGATCTTCTATTATTCATTTGTGCCTATTTGTATTTGCGTTTATTTATTAATGTTATTTAGTGCATGGTTTTGATCTAATTTTAAATGAATGTTTAAGAGGAAAAGAGCAACTTGATTGTCAGATTGAATCATAAAGAACATATTAGATGAAGATTTCATCCATTTAATACAAGGCCTGATATATTTCTGTGCCCTTTTTTGAGGCAAACAATGGTTTTAATACTTTTTTATAAGTGGCAGCGATACAAAATCACTCAGTGCCAATGCATTATGTTTGCTTCCAATTTATGCTAAAAAGTCAGTAAATGTTAACGTTAATGCAACCTGCGTGTGCATGGGCGTGGCACAAGATCCCGGGTAGAAATATAGACAGTCCTGATGGGCTTGTTGGTTGTTCCTCAACCCTATATCTCCCTCAATATCTAATTTGAGATATTATAGTCTATTAATTTAAAATTAAACATGTTTTAAATTAGGCTATTATAATGGTGTGTTGTATGCAAACAGCGTTTTTTTATAGTTTATCTATAAAGATTGCATGTAACTTTATAACCAAATGATCATCTGAAAGTGTATGTTCTGCTCTTTCAATGGGTTGTCTCAGCATTTTAGCACTAACGATCGCGGAGATATTCAAGCAGTTTAGCGCTATAGAGTTCGTGTTCTAGTTTGTACTCACCTTTGTTTGAAAATAATTGTTTCCCCTCATTTTGTTTTCTTGCCTTCTCCTCTCTTTCCTTTCTTTTTCGGTGGCCTGATTTGGCTTTCTTTGAGAAAGACATTTCTACAGAAGTTTGCGCTCCACCAGATGCTCAACTAACTCACATTAAAAAGAAATGCGTGTAGAATGGACTAAACCATTTGGCGCATTAGCAAGGGGTGACTCAGTTCTTAAACGCCCCTTGAAATGCGTAATTCATTAATAAATCATTGCTTAAGCAGGAAGAGATTTGATTCTGATATATAATAGACACGTTTAACATGTTAATATTTTACATATTTACATATTTTGTTGTTAATCAAACCTTACCAGCACTCTTCGCCATTTTGTGTTCAACGTGGACACGGACAGAACCGAAAGTTAAAAAAGAAAAAGAGCACGAAACGAAACTTTACGGTCATTCATGACAGTCTGAGGACATCAGCGCCACGATAACAGTCTCAAACACATTTATCCTCGTACGCATTGATCCATTTGGAGCGTTGCAAAGTTTAAAACCAGGTTAATGTCAAGTTTTTTATTAAAAGGATCCAATGTGAAATGATAGATAGATAGATAGATAGATAGATAGATAGATAGATAGATAGATAGATAGATAGATAGATAGATAGATAGATAGATAGATCCTGACTTTTTGTTAACAGAAAATCATATAAACACACACACACAGGCATATATATATATATATATATGTGTGTGTGTGTGTGTGTGTGTGTGTGTGTGTGTGTGTGTGTTTACATGATATATATATATACTACTGGTCAAAAGTTTTAGATCGGTAAGAATTTTTATGTTTTTAATAGAAGTATCTTCTGCTCACCAAGGCTGGGTTTATTTGATTAAAAAAAAAAACAATAAAAAAAAATAGTAATATTGTGAAATGTGATGACAATTTAAAATGAATGTTTTCTATTTTAATATATTTTAAAATGTAATTTATTCCTCAGATAAAAGCTGAATTTTCAACATCATTACTCCAGTCTTCAGTGTCACATGATCCTTCAGAAATCATTCTAATATGCTGATTTTATGCTCGAAAAACATTAATTATTATTTTCAATGTTGAAAACAGTTGTGTACAATTTTTTTTTCAAAATTCTTTGATGAATAGAAAGTTCAAAAGAACAACATTTATTTGAAATAGAATATTTTCTAACATTATAAATGCTGATCAGTTTTGATCAGTTTAACTCATCATTGATGAATAAAAGTATTGATTTATTTTATTTCTTTCCCCCAAAAATAAAATTAAAATTCTTACTGTCCCCAAACTTTTGAACGGTAGAGTTTAATGTTACAAAAGCTTTTCATTTCAGATAAATGCTGTTCTTTTGAACTTTCTATTCATCAAAGCATCATGAAATAAAAATGTAAAAAACTGTTTTCAACATTGATAATAATAATGAATGTTTCTTGAGCATCAAATCATCATATTAGAATGATTTCTGAAGGATCATGTGACACTGAAGACTGGAGTAATGATGCTGAAGATTATAGCTTTGATCACAGGAATAAATTACACTACTAGCCTATATATTCACATAGAAAACAGCTGTTTTAAATTGTAATAATATTTCACAATATTACTGTTTTTGTTTGTATTTTTAATCAAATATATGCAGCCTTGGTGAGCAGAAGATACTTCTTTTTAAAAACATTAAAAATCTTACCAATCTAAAACTTTTGACCGGTAGTGTGTATATATATATATATATATATATATATATATATATATATATATATATAAGCATAAGCACATTTTAATTGCAGTAGTGATATCTGCCTCTCTCAATTAATTTTAAATAATCGTTGTGATATTTGCCTGCTAGTTATTTATCCTGAAACCGCTTTTTTTATTTGATTTGCGTTATCTTGCATTGGTAACAAGTCCCTACTAGCAGAGATGGTCTAGGGAGATGTGAGGGTTTGTATCTCTTACCATTGGAGAAAGCGTAACGGCTAACACTAAAAACTTAATTGTAATTTACTACATATTTAATTCAGTACAATTATATGTTTACCATCATTCATTAAAAAGTGTTATATCATCATCATTAGGTACACAGCAGTTGACACAACACTTCATGTTTTTTTTAAATTCACAACACAATATAACACCACATTTATAATTAAATTAATCGTTTTGTCTTTATTCATTAAAGTATATAATGTCAGCATCATACTGTACATGCAGTTATAATAGTCATTACAATTCAAGTCTTATCATTACTGGTAAAACCTGAGATTCAAAGGAAGAAAACATCAGTATTTTACCTTCTTTAGACCATATACAATATCACTCAATATTACTATTAAATATTATGGTAATGCCACAAATTACTATGTTGTGACCAGTGGCGGCTGGTGAAAAATATCTTAGGTGGGGCTGTTTCATATTCGGTCAGTTTCAATAGTCCTTCCTTCCATTCCTTAACCTATCTTTGTAAAGCGACCTTTGGTGTTATTATAACTAATAACCACCCATTCACAGTTTAACACAAACTGCAGGATACCAGTGCTCTGTGAAAAAGTAATTATTTAATGCCAATATTTAAGGCATATATTATACATATTTTTACAAGACATATATATATATATATATATATATATATATATATATATATATATATATATATATATATATATAAAAGTGATTAATTAATTAGCTAATTAAATAAAAAAGTATTACCCGCAAAAATTTTGAGTGATTTTTCAAGCAAATATTCCACAAAATGTACAGTAAATAGCAAACACAGTATTAAGGGGATAGTTCACCAAAAATGAAAAATTAGCCCATGATTTACTCACCCTGAAGTCAGGTGTATATGACATTCTTCTTTCAGACGAATACAATCAGAGTTATATAAAAAAAATGTCCTGGCTCTTCCAAGCTTTACAATGGGAGTGAATGGGTGTATGTCTTTTGAAGTCCATCAAAGCGCATCTATTCATGATTAAAGTGCTCCACATGTCTCTGGGGCTTAATAAAGGTCTTCCTTTATTTTACCTGCATTATTATCCAACTGGAAATTAGCTAATCACATTTCTAACAACAAAAGATTTATCAGCCTATATAAATACAGTTATTTTTACTTTTCTGCAGCTGGTTGACCAGCATGTCCACGTGTGGCATGATCTTGTGGAACAGTGCCAGAAAAAAACAGAGAGCCTCGTCTTCAAGCGGTCTTTGGTGTTTTATGCCCCCAACGGCGCCTTCCAGGCAGCGAGGGGATGGGTAGGTTTAAGGTTGAGGGTAGGGTTAGCTGCCTCTAAGGAGCCATTGGGGGCTTAAAACACCATCGAGCTCTTCAAGCATCCTCACAAAGCCCCCAGCCTCTCAGACACTTAGGGGATCAAAGTTTCCATTGTCTCTGATGGTCTGAAAACACTTTAGGAGGTCATCCCTGTGTTCGTACACTGTGTTCACAGCGCGACTGTGGAAGTTCCACTGTGTTGTAGAGGCTCTGGGAAGTCTATGGGCAACCACTTGGTCAAGCACGGTGGTTCGCTTGGGTGACCTGGAGAAGAAAGCAGAAAATCCTGCAAGATCGGGAAAAAAAGTGCAGATTTCGGGGATGTGTGACGTTGCCTGCTGCATGATGAGATTCAGCTGATGCGCATAACAGTGGACATAGTGAGTATAACTGCCATACATATTATTTCTGTTATTTAACATGTTTTGTTATATTTGTTTAATCCATTCATGAATATTGAGCGTCGATGTTAACTAGGAACTAAAGTACATTTTGCGTTGCACTCTGACACTTTTGAAGGTGCAACAGGAAAAACACATATTTTGGTCAGAAATTATTCTCCATGTGGATTAAAGTTACACGTGTTTTGAGTGAAGAGGTAAAGAAGATGTTTTTCATTTTTGTTTTTTGAACCGGGTATTTTCAAGTGAACTCATTCCCTCTTGGTTGTGTGCAGCCAGCGAGGTATGTGTATTACGTTTGTATTTCCCGAGTGTATTTGTATTTACCTCTTTATAGTGTATGTGAACGTGATTATCTTTACATTGTCATAGTTTGACGGTGGATTTCATTGATGATGAATGTGATGGCGGACAAAAGGATGACAAGAGCAATAAATCCATCAGTAACCAGAACCACGGTGTCGTTTATTTCCTGGAGGGAGTGATAGTCAAACTCGGACCTGCGTCAACGTTCCCGAACCTGCTCGTGCCCGGCCCGGACCTGCTGTGTCACAACTCGGCAAGACGGGATCTAACGTTACACAGATAAGCCCATGTTTAACATTAAGGACCTGCAGTTCATCAGTGTTTCATTAAGACGTCCATAAGTCAGACACTTAAGCTTGTGTTCTGAAAGGTGACAATAAGTTTGAACACTTCAAAGGACTGTTTGTAATCTTAATAATGACTGTGGTTTAAATTGTATAAGGGGAATTTATTGATATTGTCTATTGAAGAAAGTAATTGATCATTTGAAAAAGGAGAATTATTTTGTGCACATTTAAGCTAGCCAATATCTTTCAGTTTTCGAAGTTTTTATTATTTTCTAAGCATGTTCACTTAAATGTGGCCATAAGCATTTTGTCAAATGTAATTGACCAAGCCTTTACAATGTTTTGCTTTAATTGAAGGGTAATTCTAAAGGACATTGACCTAATTTAATTTGATTGTTCACCTCAGTTTTGAAAAAAAAAAAAAAAAAAAAAAATCTGCTAGGCAATTCCCAGATAAGTAAGATGTCACAAACAAGTGAAAAGGAACAAGTGTCAGAGAAGTCTGTAAGGCCTCGTAGAAGTGAAAGAGATAGAACATTAACAGAAAAAGGAAAGGAATTTCAGAAGGAAAAAATGAAAGGATTATTACTTCGCTTTGACAGTGTTTATGAACGCTGGAAAGTTTTGACTAAGGTGGCTAAAAAATCTGTAATCAAACAAGATCCCAGTGATATCATCCAAGAACACATTAAAGGTATTCAAAGAGAAGAATCTGAGCTGAACAGTGTTTATGATGAATACAGAAAGATTGACAGCCCAGCTCATGACATGAGATGCAAGTTGGACAGATGTGCATCCATCACCAGAATTGTAATACAGAATGCACAGTCTCAGGTTCAAGGAGATGAGGAGGAGATTGTTTGGCCTGATGCTTCATCTGTGTTCGCGTCTTCAACCTCCAGTGTTTCATTTCAGGGCAATAATTCTAAGTCGAATTCCATTCACTCTGCTGTATCCTCATCCAAAAGACAAGAAGCTGCTGCTGAGTATGTGCATACACAGGCTGTATTGAAGATTATGGGTGAACAAGAAAGCCACCAAGCAGAACTGCAGAGACTTGAAGCTGAGGATAAGTTGATAGTTGCAGACCAAGAAGCAGCTGCATCAACTCGCCGTCTTCAAAGAGAAAAGGAAGAAATTGAACGCAAGATAGAAAGAGAGAGACAAGAGGCTGCTCTCTTAAAGAGACAGCATGAAGAGAATGCTGCAAGAAAAAGGTCAGTTGAAAATTTGAAAAGAGAGCTTGAGCGTTTGGAAGAGTTGAAAAGGCTTAATGCAGCCAAAGCAAAGCTTCAAGTGTACAATGCAAATGAGTTCTATCCAACCCAGGACTTTGTACCACAAAACTTTAAAGCTGAGTTGCCTACAGATATGCAGATCATCAATCAAGCGAGTATTGCTGATCAGCATCCACCACCGCTCAGAGATGTGACTCCTAAAGGTGAACTCCAAAATGACATGCGAGAACTGGTGAAGGTCTTAGCTGAAGCTATGACAGCAAACAGGCTACCCATTCCAGAGCCTTCAATCTTTAGTGGGGATCCACTCAAGTTTAATCATTGGAAATCATCCTTTCAGACACTTATAGAGAAAAAGAATATTCCAACTGCAGAGAAAGTCTTCTTCCTTCAAAAATATGTCGGAGGAGCTGCTAGAGAAGCCTTAGAAGGTCATTTTCTGTCTGGTTCAGAAGATTCATACAATGCAGCATGGCACCTGCTCAATGAAAGATATGGCCAACCCTTTGTAATTGCCAAGGCTTTCCGAGACAAACTACATGCATGGCCAAAAATAGCTTCAAGAGAGAGTGATGAGTTGAGGAAATTTGTGGACCTTTTACGCAGTTGCGAAAGTGCTATGGCTAACAATGAAAGTCTACACATTCTTAATGATGGAATTGAGAATCAAAAACTTGCTGCCAAGTTACCTGACTGGTTAAGCTCCGGATGGAACCGAACAGCCACACAATATCTACTTGAACACGGAAGATTCCCAAACTTCAGTTATTTTGTGACGTTCCTTTCAATGGAGGCTAGCATCGCTTGCAACCCCATTACATCCTTCCATGCATTACGGCAAAGTGAGTCTGATAAAGCTAAGACCAGGAGCCAGACCATTATGACCTCCAAGAACCAAACTGTAGGTGCCAAGATCTTCACAACAAACACCAGTGAAAGGAAAATAGTCACATGTGTGTTTTGTAAAAAACCAGGACACAGCTTACACAAGTGCTACAAGTTAAGAGAGAAGCCAGTTGCTGACCGCGTAAAATTTATACAAAGTGAAAAACTGTGCTTCGGCTGTTTGAGCCCTGGTCACCAGTCTAAGAGCTGCAGTAACCGGATGGTCTGCGATTCATGCTCAAAGAGGCACCCCACATGCCTGCACGAAGAACGTTCAAAAAGGGACCATGAACTAAAGAAAGAACAATCTAAGGAAAAAACTCAACCACAAGACATCACAAAGGAAACAACCTCTAACAGAGTTGTGCAAGATACTAATAGTACACAGACGTCGGCAATAGTACCTGTCTATGTGTCAACGCCAAGTGATCCAGGCAAGGAAGTTCTCGTCTATGCTCTGTTAGATACACAGAGTGACTCTTCATTCATTCTTGATGAAGTGGCAGGAGTTCTTGATACAAACACTGAACAAGTGAAGTTAAAACTTTCTACGATGTCGTCAAAGGGGACAATCATTCACTGTAAAAGACTTAATAGCCTACAAATAAGGGGCCTATTTTCCTCCAAGAAGTTAACAGTGCCGACAGTTTACACTCGTGACTTCATCCCTGCTAATCGCACACACATCCCAGTGCCTGAGACAGCAAAGGCATGGCCTCATTTGGAGCATCTTGCTGACCACATCGCGCCTCAAAAGGATTGTGAAATTGGTCTGTTGATTGGGTACAATTGCCCACAAGCTCTAATGCCACGTGAAGTCGTTTGTGGAGAGGAAAGCCAGCCATTTGCTCAGAAGACTGACTTAGGTTGGAGCATAGTGAGTTATGGTGACCCAGGTGAACACTACGGTGATGCAATTGGAGTAAGTCACCGCATCATCGTAAAACAAGTCATGCCTGAAGTGAATGCAATGGTCAAGCTTAAAAGAGAAGTCCACTATGTCTGCAATACCCAGGTCAGTGAAATGGTCACTCCAGATGACATAATTAAGATGTTGGAATCTGATTTCAGTGAGAGAGGTGGAGAAGAGACAACCTTCTCTCAAGAAGATCTTCACTTCTTGGCTAAACTGAAAGACGGAATCAGACAGAAGCAAGACGGTCATTTTGAAATGCCCTTACCTTTCAAACAAGAAAGACCAAATCTACCAAATAATAAATCATGTGCTGTTCAACGTCTAATGTCCTTGGAACGAAGGCTCAGGAGAGACCAGCAATACTGCACTGACTACTTGGGGTTTATGAAAGACATCATTGCTCGTGGCGACGCAGAAAAGGTCCCTGAAGAAGAGCTGGACAATCAACCAGTCTGGTATATTCCCCACCATGGCGTATACCACCCCCAAAAGCCTGGGAAGATACGAGTTGTTTTTGATTGCTCAGCAAGGTTCCAGGAAACGTCACTGAATGACCAACTTCTTACTGGTCCGGAGCTCACAAACACCTTGGTGGGAGTTCTTTGTAGATTTCGCAAAGGCCCGATTGCCATCATGTGTGACGTGGAAAAAATGTTTCACCAGTTCCATGTAAGGCCTGAGCACCAAGACTACCTAAGGTTCTTATGGTGGGAGAACGGTGATCTAGAGTCTCCACCCTCAATTTTTCGGATGAAGGTCCACCTATTTGGGGCAGCCTCCTCACCTGGATGTGCCAATTTTGGACTTAAGCATCTAGCCGCTCAAGGTCAGGATGAATTTAATCCAAGCACTGTTAAGTTTATCCAAAGGAATTTTTATGTTGACGATGGACTGGTGTGCGCAACATCTGACGCTGAAGCAATCCAACTGATTAAGGAAGCGAGAGAGCTTTGCAGCACAGGCAAGCTTAGACTACACAAATTTATCTCCAACAGCAAGGAGGTAATGAAATCAATACCGAAGGACGAGTGTGCTGAAAGTGTCAAAGACATGGATATGGCTTTGGGTGAGCCACTCATGGAAAGAGCTCTTGGCGTTCTATGGTGTGTATCCTCTGATGACTTCCAGTTCAGAGTGACTGTCAAGGAACACCCAAATACCAGAAGAGGAGTACTTTCTACAGTAGCTTCCATCTATGATCCATTGGGGTTCGTAGCGCCTTTTATTCTCCGTGGAAAGCAGATCCTACAACAACTCTGTCGAGACAAAGTAACTTGGGATGAGCCACTCCCACAAGAGCTGAGAGCACAGTGGGAAATCTGGCTACAAGATCTTCGAAACTTATCTAATGTAAGGATCAGAAGGTGCTATATCCCAGATAACTTCAAGGATGTCAAGCAGTACGAACTTCACCACTTCTCAGATGCAAGCGTCATCGGTTATGGGCAATGTACTTACCTCAGAGCAGTCGACGTCAAGGGAGATGTTCACTGCGCTCTAGTCATGGGAAAAGCACGAGTTGCTCCTACCAAAGTAACCACAGTGCCACGGCTTGAGTTGTCGGCTGCAGTTGTTGCAGCAAGAACAAGTGTTATGCTCAGAAATGAGCTGGAAATAGAGGGTCTTCAAGAACATTTTTGGACTGACTCAAAGGTTGTCCTCGGCTATATAAACAATGATGCCAGACGGTTTCATGTGTTTGTAGCGAACAGAATCCAAAGAATCAAGTCCACTACAGATCCTGAACAATGGCACTTTGTAAAGTCTGAAGATAATCCTGCGGATCATGCGTCGAGAGGTCTCTCCGCAGATCAGCTTGTTGCTTCAAATTGGTTCACTGGCCCAGACTTTTTATGGGAAAGAGAGCTATCCAGAGGAGATGTTATGGTGGGAGAAGTCTATGATGATGATCCGGAACTTCGAAAGGCCCTGGTGCTCAACACCAAGGTGAGGGAGGAGAGGTCATTGTTAGACCGCCTAACAAAGTTCTCTGACTGGAAAAGAGCTGTCAAGGCTATCGCTCTTCTAAAGCGCCATGCTAAGCAGATCAAGTGCATCAAAGATAAAGTAAGTGGAGCTACAAGTATTGAGGAACGAAAAGAAGCAGAGCTGTTTATAATCAAGTTGGTTCAGAGGGAAGCATTCAGCAGTGAAATCAGAGATATAAAGCAAGGCAAAGAAGTAAAACCCAAAGACAAAGTAAACAAACTACACAAACTGAATCCGTTTGTAGATGAGCATGGTGTGCTTAGGGTTGGAGGACGTTTGACAAGATCTGTTCTTCATCCACATGTCAAGCATCCTGCCATTGTGCCAAATAAGAGTCATGTATCATCGTTGCTTATTAAGCACTACCATGAAAAGGTGCATCATCAAGGAAGAGGAATAACTGCCAACGAATTGCGATCCAATGGAGTATGGGTCATAGGATGCAGCAGTGCAGTTGCCTCACAAATTTACAAGTGCACAACATGCAGAAAGTACAGAAGGAACACACAAGATCCAAAAATGGCAGATTTGCCAGAGGAAAGAATGGAAATGACACCTCCTTTCACATATTGTGACATAGATTGTTTTGGACCGTTCTATGTGAAGGAAGCAAGAAAAGAACTAAAGAAATATGGTCTTATTTTCACCTGTATGTGCTCTAGAGCCATACATATTGAAATGCTTGATGACCTCACTACAGATGCCTTTATTAACGCATTGCGTGCATTCATTGCGATACGCGGACATGTAAGACAGTTGAGATGTGATCAAGGCACTAACTTCGTAGGTGCAAGAGGAGAGTTCATGAATGCAATGAAGAATTTGGATCATGAACAGTTGAAGGAACATGGATGTGAGTTCATAATGAACTTCCCATCATCAAGCCACATGGGAGGCGTATGGGAGAGACAGATAAGGACGATCAGAAGTGTTTTAACCACAATCCTTGACCAGTCTGCTAAACGACTCGACAGTGCCTCGCTCAGAACCTTTCTGTATGAAGTGATGGCTATTATAAATAGCAGACCTCTGACAATCGAGCATTTAAATGACCCAACAAGCCTTGAACCTCTCACGCCCAATCATATTCTTATGATGAAGTCTAACATAGTATTCCCACCTCCAGGTGAATTTGTGAGTCAGGATCTATACTTGCGCAAGAGATGGCGCCAGGTGCAGTTTTTGGCAAACGCATTTTGGACAAGGTGGAAGAAGGAATATCTCCTTAATCTTCAGCAAAGACAAATATGGCAGAAAGAGAAGAGAAATACGAAGGTTAACGACATTGTCATCCTGCAGGAGGACAATTCTCCACGTAACCAATGGAGATTGGCAAGGGTAACAGAGGTGTATCCGAGCATTGATGGAAAGGTTCGAAAGGTGAAACTGTTAATTAGTGACTCGACCTTAGACAGCCAAGGGAAACGCATTTCCAAGCCAGTCTACCTTGATAGGCCTGTACAAAAGACAGTTTTACTGCTTGAGGCAGAATAAAGGTTATGGTTGCCATTTCATGAATACAGCATTTTGTTGCTGCAAGGTTTAAGGCATACTATAAGGTTTCAATTCTGAGGTGAAATGACAAAATAGTCATTTGGTGGGAGTATAACTGCCATACATATTATTTCTGTTATTTAACATGTTTTGTTATATTTGTTTAATCCATTCATGAATATTGAGCGTCGATGTTAACTAGGAACTAAAGTACATTTTGCGTTGCACTCTGACACTTTTGAAGGTGCAACAGGAAAAACACATATTTTGGTCAGAAATTATTCTCCATGTGGATTAAAGTTACACGTGTTTTGAGTGAAGAGGTAAAGAAGATGTTTTTCATTTTTGTTTTTTGAACCGGGTATTTTCAAGTGAACTCATTCCCTCTTGGTTGTGTGCAGCCAGCGAGGTATGTGTATTACGTTTGTATTTCCCGAGTGTATTTGTATTTACCTCTTTATAGTGTATGTGAACGTGATTATCTTTACATTGTCATAGTTTGACGGTGGATTTCATTGATGATGAATGTGATGGCGGACAAAAGGATGACAAGAGCAATAAATCCATCAGTAACCAGAACCACGGTGTCGTTTATTTCCTGGAGGGAGTGATAGTGAGCATTTTCGTGGACATCCATTACCTTGCGCTGCACTCCGCCGGTGGCTCCCCTCATTACGTTAGCTCCGTCATAAGCTTGGCCGATAAGTTTGGCTTTTTATCCATCTGGAAGTAGGATGCTTATGTAACGGATGTGGAAGGACACACTCACAAATGGGTTTCAGCTTGAATTGATCTTTTCTGGAAAGAAAAAGAAGAAAACTATTTACATTGGCTGAAGACAGACTGCAGACATTCATAAGGACCACAGCATCGAATCTTGAATCTGCTGCCTTACCGCCAAACTCTTATTATTCATATTAAACACATAGCAATAATATACAATGTGAAAAACTTAACATTATACCTGGAGTTAGTACACCAATGTAAAAGTACAGGATACTTAATTGAAGACGATAACAGTAATACTTCATTAATTGCTAAATATCATATGTTAACATTTATAACAGAATAAACACGAAAGCAACATACCTTTTTTGGAAAGAAAAAGAAGAAAACAATGTACACTGGCTGATGACAGACTGCAGACATTCATAAGGACTAGAAAAACAAAAATGACACATTCACTCAACTCACAAAACACATAATTGTAATATTGTTAAGACAGATAGCCGGGAAATCCAGACCTAAATCTAAAAAATTTATGAAAATGACTAATGAAAATCGGCCAGCTCGAGGGGCGGCACCAAGCATGCATTTGAAAATCTCACTGCACGCAATTGGATAACACTACGACCAATCACAACAATAAACCCCATACGCTACCAGCGGAGCTAACTGGTAGATTAGACTCTTACCGTATCCGGTCGGCAAAACAGCAAAACGTCCTTCTTGCAAAGGAACGATTCGAGCGCCGTCTTCTGTCCTTCTTTTAGAGAAAAGGCCAAGTCAAACTCGTTCATTGTAGTGGCCAAAGCGGTTTCAAACAACTGGTGTTCATCCATAGCCATCTTGCAATGTTTACTAATGACTTCAACATCACAGCGCTGTCATCATCTGTTTAGCTCGCCTCTGGCCCGCCTATATCAGATAACCTGATGTGATTGGTGCAGCTCAGATCGAGGGGCATATTTAATGAGCTTCATTACTCGACACCAGAGTAACTCGCTGAGCAAATTCAACTTGTGCTCTCGCGAGAACTCTGAATTACCAGGGTATAAGACAATCATCACAAGAAATGAATTCATGCTTGCTCGTATTCAAATATATGTATGAAATATATTGTGTTGAAAAGATTCACTTAAAACATATTGTTTTCACAATTAATTTGTTAATGAGTTAGAACATGAAAAATCATATATACCCACAGCATGGACACTTGATCTGCTGTGGTACGGCAAGAGAAGAGCAACAACATACAACACCCCGGTACACAAGGTGGCGCTGCGCAACTTTACACTTCTGACACTCGCTTGTCACTCAGATGAAGAGAGCAAGTATTTACGCGCTTGTCAAAATCATACAAAGAAAACATGGATATTTAAAGCACCAGTAGCTCCAGCTCCAGCGATGAAGAAATTATTGAAATAAATTGAATGAGGAAAGACGCCGGAAAAGACGCCGATATTGGATACATCCCATAGTTACGAGAAGAGAAGAATATGGGGAGTTTTATCAAATGGTACAAGAGCTGAAAATGTATCATGAGCGTTTTCGGGGGTATTTTAGAATGTCCGTCAGTGAGTTCGAAAATTTACTTCAACAACTAGCTCCCTCGCTGACAAAAGAACAGACACACTACCGTTAACCAATCGACCCAGAACAGCGTTTGGCCGTGTGTTTACGGTGAGTTCGTTTACATTGTTATTCACTTCAATGAATGTTGTAAAAACATTAAGGAAGCGTTGTTAAAAACTAGTATTTGTCTATTTCTATTTCAGTTTTCTAAGCACTGGGGACTCGTACCGCGTCCAGCTTTCGACTTGGTGTGTCAACTGTTGCTTCGATAGTGAGTGAAACCTGTGATGCATTGTGGCATTGCCTACTGAAGAGATGTGGAGGAGTACAGCCAGGAGGTTCCATGAAAGATCATCCAGGCCCCTGCAAACTCTGGTTAACTCTACTTTAATTATAAAGGTACGTTCTCCGTTGTATTGCTGGCCTTAGTTGATGCAGATTACCGCTTCCTGGTGGTTGATGTGGGGAGCTATGGCAGCAACAGTGATGGAGGCATCTTTGCCAATTCTGTGCTGGGAAAGGCACTCAGAGATGGAACTCTTAATGTTCCCCCACCAAGTGAACTTCCAGGTGCTCCTGAGCTGGGAAAAGTAAACCATGTCATTGTGTCGAATGAAGCTTTTCCGCTGAAACCATATCTCCTCCGGCCATACCCTGGACGCGGCCTCCCCTCAGAGAAGAGAATTTTCAATTATCGTTTGTCTCGGGCACGGCGCATCTCTGAAAATGTATTTGGCATCCTCAGTCAATGCTTCCGGGTTTTCCAAAGAACTTTACAGGTTCAACCAAGTGTTGTTGACAAAGTTGTCAAAGTGCAATTATTTGCGCCCGAACGGAAATGACCAGAATCATGCCACAGAGGATGACCATGATTGTGAGCAAACACTACAAGGCTTTGAACATTGTAGGGGGCAGCGGGCATCTGTGGAGGCACAAAATGTCTGAGAACTGTACAAAGAGTACTTCAACTCACCAGCAGGAGAAGTTGCTTGGCAGTATGACCATGTGAACCATGGTCTGGGGAACAGATAAAATCAAACTGTAAATTTGAGCCATGTTCATTACATTTCCCATTGTGAAAACCGCTAGTGTGTGTGTATGTGTATATATACAATTTCTGTGAACTTGAATACACTATTAAATCTATTGCATCTTATTCTTCATTAATTAATATGCCAACACTCACCACAGCAAATTAAATATTTTTTTATATAACATGTTCCATCAAAGTTAAAGCATAGTTTTTTGCAAAATGTAAAGTATTTTGTCACTTCAACATATACTTATTTACAGCTAAATTTAAGTTGTGATTTTAAAAATGTGTATTTTTAATACTCATTTTTTACAGGCCTTTTCTTTAAAATGTTCTCATTACCTGCACAATGCTGTGCCCAAAATGGTTATGTTCCTGTAGATTGATAACTGTTGCCTATAAATGCAGAAACTCCGTAATTAGGCACATAGCTATTTCAATAAGAGGTCAGGAATACTTATGTACAAATATATGCCAAATCCCAAAATATGTTATATTATTTTCAAGTAAAAGTCACTTATGCACAATTTATTTTTTTAATGAACTACAAGTTGCAATAACAATCACAAAGTATAAAAGGGAGTCAGAAAAGGTAGTGCAAATAATTCACAATGACTGTAGTGCAAGTGAACTGTAGTTCAAGTGAACAGTAGTGCATGTACACATTCAACTATTTCTTGAATGTAAATAAAAATACAAATAAAATGGCATATATATATATATATATTTCTTTCTAACAAATCCATCTTTCTTTCTTTCTTTCTTTCTTTCTAATCCATCTTTGTTTGTTTCTTTCTTTCTTTCTTTCTTTCTTTCTTTCTAATCCATCTTTGTTTGTTTGTTTGTTTGTTTGTTTGTTTGTTTGTTTCTTTCTTTCTTTCTTTCTTTCTTTCTTTCTTTCTTTCTTTCTTTCTTTCTTTCTTTCTTTCTATCTTTCTATCTTTCTTTCTATATAACTAACCTATCTTTCTTTCTTTTTAACTAATCCATCTTTCTTTCTTTTTAACTAACCCATCTTTCTTTCTAACTAACTAGTCCACCATTCTTTTTCTTTCTTCCTTTCTTTCTAACTAATATATCTTTCTTTCTTTCTTTCTTTCTTTCTTTCTTTCTTTCTTTCTTTCTTTCTTTCTAACCAATCCATCTCTCTTTCTTTCTAACTAATCTCTCTTTCTTTATAACTAATCAATCTTTCTTTGTTCCTTTCTTTCTTTCTTTCTTTCTTTCTTTCTTTCTTTCTTTCTTTCTAATCATTCTTTCTTTCTAACTGATCTATCTTTCTTTCTAACTAATCTATCTTTCTTTCTAACTAATCGATCTTTCTTTTTTCTCTTTTTCTTTCTATCTTTATTTCTATATAACTAAACTTTCTTTCTTTCTTTCTTTCTTTCTAACTGTTACGTGTTTAAAGTTGGAAAAAGGGATGATGACATAACATTTATGTGAGGCACAGTTGCTATGTGTGAAGACAGGAAAAACCACCAAGGAACGTTACAAACGTTTAAAACGTTTTATTCATACGGGATGAAAGAAGTCAGGTGCACAGCAAGATCAAAAATAACTAAATACAAACTAAAGGAAAAACAGGAGTGTCGCCAAATCAATGAAATAATCAAAACGTAATTATAATATCTAATTTTAGTCAGACCTCTAAACTAACTAACAAAGGAAAAGGTAGAACTAAAACCGAAATCTTCAGCGGGTGCGCCGCCGTAAATAAACTACACTAACTAAAAAACAAAAGTACAATACTGGCGAACACTCCACGCCTAATTAACAATAGCAAAGCCTACCTCCCGTTGTTACTGGGCGTGCGCTTTCTCAAATCGCGTGCTAGGCACATGCTATCAATCTCACAAAAACTCAGGGGAGTGCTACTCAGGTCTCTAATGGTATTAATCTCGAAGTCATTGCAAACAGTGGTTACGTCTAAGACAAAGCATCTCTGTGAGGGCAAGTCAAAATGAGATCTGACGGAGATCTGCCTCTCTTCTGGTGAATGGGGTTTTTAAACCCAGCAGCGCAGCAATCGATTGGTGGAGCAGCTGATGACGCGTCACCATAATGAGTACACGCAGCGAATAAGCAATCTCCACCTGAAAGCAATGAATAAAGAGACAGAGCAACATAAACATACACAAAGACACGTGGAACGTAACACTAACTAAACTATTTTTCTTTCTTTCTTTCTAACTAATCCATCTTTCTTTCTAACTAATCCATCTTTTTTTCTTTCTAACTAATCTCTTTATTTCTATATAACTAATCAATCTTTCTTTCTTTCTTACTAATCCATCTTTCCCATCTTTCTTTCTTTCTCTCTTTCTAACTAATCTATATTTCTTTCTTTTTAACTTATCCATCTTTCTTTCTTTCTAAGTAACTAGTCCACCATTCTTTTTTCTTTCTTTCTTTTTACTTTCTTTCTTTCTTTTTAAACTAATATATCTATCAGTCTTTCTAACTAATCCATCTTTCTTTCTTTCTTTCTTTCTTTCTTTCTTTCTTTCTCTTTCTTTCTAACTAATGTATCTTTCTTTCTTTCTTTCTTTCTTTCTTTCTTTCTAACTATTCCTTCTTTCTAACTAATCTATCTATCAAACTTTAAACTACTTTAAACTTCAAACTACTTTAAACTTCTTCAAACTCTCTGGTCCGGCTTTCTCAAGCCAACTTAAAGTTTGTCTCAACAAACTTTTTTTTCTAGTTTATAATAGCATTTATGTCAGATTATGATCATATTTTTTGTTGTTGTTGTATTTCTTTATAATGAAGTTGTCTGTAGTAAGTAGATTGTGTTTAACACACAAAATAGTGATTATCATTTTAACACAGAGTTTAAAAATTTTTTTCGTTGTATCGGTATCGGACGATACTAAGTATTTTTGGTATCAGATCGATTCTAAAAAAATAGTATCGGTGCATCCCTAGAAAGTATTATTGCTTTAGGTTTGTGTTTAGTTTATTGACATTGTTTATCACGTCTGGTGTTTATGGCCATGTAAATAAATATAGCTTGTGTTATACATAAAGATTAATCAGTATTTTGGCAAATGATGTGGGAATGTTTGAATATACTTTTACAACAATTGTTTAGAACACGTAAAACTGTGCAGCGTAACCATCGTTATCACAACAATAAATTCGACTAATACAGTAACATCTATGATAACCAATTTAGTATTAAACCTTACTTTTCTTGCGGTTAATTCATTTTAATGAAATAAAATTGTGATGAGGTTCAAGAGTCAGGAAGGAAGAAGACAGGGGTCGGCGTGACTGGGACTCGTACTTTATTAAGATAAAACAAAACAAACAAAAGTTGCGCACAACGCGCAATCACCGTGGGCACCGCGACGGCAGAAAACAGTTAAAATATGAGAACTTGGATCCACCGGTTTTCTTTCTCTGCGTCCAATTTTCTCTCCAGTCTCTCGTACGAGTCCTCTTTCTCTCTGTCTCTCTCGTTCTAAGTAGGTTCGTCACCTACTTAGGTCCTGCTCATCTCATTTCTCTCCCTCCAATTACAGACCGCACTGAACCACGCCCCCCTTGCCATAAAAAGCATGTCATTAAACGCAACATTTATAAAAATAGAACTTTACCTCATCCATGTGTAACAGAGTTAGAAATGTAGGTTTGTGTTTGTATATGATTTTCGCCGTAATTAAGCAGCTGTGTTGAGTTTGGTGTTTTGGAGCCCCCTTTAGAGAAACGGTGTACTGCTGCTCTGCTACGTTTTGTCCTTGTGTTGTTGCCATACGCGATCAGAAGCGGTATGCTTTTTGGGTAGTTTGACTGTACAAAGCACTCCCCACTTTGTTTTAATTTTGTAACTGTAAAATGTTAAGTTGAAAACTTTGACATATCACCTGTGTTATATTACTTTACATGTATTGTTAAGATTTGGGTGCAATTCTAGCAACTTAGAGAAAGTTTATTAATGTTTTAATGTTTATTAATGTCTTTTCAACTGCCATTGTGTATGAAATGTGCTATATAAATAAACTTGCCTTGGCCTGCCTTTTCATTATGACCACGAGTTCATACACACTGAGTCTTACGTAACTAGCAGTAAACTCCGCTAGCAACTTTCCATGCATTCAGTGTATTTCTTTTATTTTTTATGTGCAGATGCTGTTTTATGGACGCCAGTGCCTGAAGGCATGTTTTGTGCTCTGATTTTCCCAAAGGTATGTTGTTCCATATGTAAAATGTGAATTAGTTATAGAATGAAGAAATATTTTCCTGTGTATTTTTCTTAAGTTAATTTTATCCCCGTCTAGTATGCTAAAGGTGTATCCTTCTGTATAAATGTTTCTTTTTGTAATAATTTACAACAGACGATCAGAAGCGGTATGCTTTACATTGGAAGCTGTTTTATGTACGCCAGTGCCTGAAGGCATGTTTTGTGTTCAGATTTTCCCAAATAAATAAATGTGAAAAAAAAAGCCAGTTTTGGTCTCAGCCCCTTTACCGCCTGACCACCGTTACACATGAACATGATTTTTTTTTTATTCCCGTCTGACTGATTTACATCCACGGTGGAGTTGAAAACTACAGTTCCCATCATTCCACGCTCCTTTTCATCATCATCAAGCTACACCGTTGTTGTTGTTTGGAATGTAGCGCCCTCTAGCGGCAGAAAATCTTGCATATTGTACCTTTAAAATACATTACAGGATGTGCTCTATCATCATAATTGTGTAATCAGTGTTAGGTGTGATGCATTACTAATTAATTAATTACTGTAATTTAATAACTTTTTATTCTAAAAGTAAAATAAGGAATTACTCTTTAAAAATAGTACAGTAATCTTATTACACTGTTGAAGATGTAATTAGTAGCTTTTAGTAAAATAAAGTAGAAGTTACGAGAATACAGTCTTCTGTAGAAGTATTTGTATTTCAGTGTTTTTTTCTTTAGTAAGGAAATTATTCTGACTATTTTGTGCTTCACTTGAAAAAGTTCCTTTCACCTTTAGTAACTGGAGTCACTTCAGTTCTAAAATAATAATAATAATGGAAGGCTACTAGTAAAGCTGAATCTGCGTGGCCCTGATTGGCTGCGGGGGTGTCCCGTACGCGCGTGTGTTGGCGGCCGATGACGTCACCGCTCGCTCGCGCCGTCTCTTCCGTCATTGAGTTTCAGAGTCGAGTCTTCTGAGGTGAGGAGAGCAGTTCACGATATTTCTCACATTTACACAACCATCACACACACACAGTTTGATTAAGCGACAAGCTCATTTCTGTATTGTTTTCATCGATCACAGCTATACTTGTGCGTCCTTTCTGGCGTCTTTATTCTAAAATAAACATTTAGTGCAGCAGCAGCGAGCATGAGGAGAATATGTTGAGTTCATTCAACCCTGAGCGATTTTGTGTTCGTTTGTGTGATTGTTTCGATGTTTGGAGTGAGAACTTAAGTTAGAAGAAGAAGTTAAAAAAGTTAAAGTCAAGTTAAAGTTTGAGATCTGTGATGGGAATCGATCTCAAGTGTTGCTGTTGCCGTTTTTATGTTATGCCGTTCATGTTTACCTTTATTTCTTTGTCGACATTTATCTTTGGCATAAATGAAAAAAAAAAGACATATATAATGATAACAACTGTTACAAGTCTCAATTAAGAAAGGAACATTTATTGAACTTAAAAAAAAACAGAAAACAATATTTGACATATTAAAAACATGTGAGGTAGAACAAGTAAAAAAAAAAGTTCAGTGCTGAAAATTCTGAAAATAAATATTTAAGCATAATAAATAAAATAATTTGACTGGAACATGTTATTCTGTGTAGATGTCTAATGTAATCGTGATCTCCATTTTAAACAAAGCAAAAACGATTTTAAACCAAATAGACCAATTTCGAGCCGACGTCACAGTTACGTCACGGCGCTAGCTGGTGGCAAAAGGAAGGGAAAACTGAAGGCGGTCAAAACAAACCAGCACAGATTCGGCTACATAATAAGGAGCTTACATTATTATTATTGTTATTAAATTCATCTTGTTGTGTTGTTGGTTGCAAGAATCAACGGAGTACAGGCTCCAATTTGAAATTTTATCGCATAATGTTTTCTAAATGATTGTGATTATTTGTTAATCATCTATGATTTTATACATAGATTTGATTGATTGTGACTACTTTTTGAAGAACCTGGTAAAAAAGGGTAATCAAATACATAGCCTAGTTAAAAAATAAATATGCTGTATCTGATATTTTTATTTAATCACATCGTTAAAATTGCACCGTAATGTCACTTACATTGTCGTCTTTGTGTCTGGCCGTGGTGCTGGCTACTAGGCAGAACTGCGGATCGTAGGCTACCACACAAGGCTTAAATTGTACGTGACCATTACAGTTATAGGCATCTAAAGATTTATATGCCCTCAGTTTCTTTTTACACTCAGTTTCTCTATCGGGTAGGTGTAGAAGTCAGGCCACTCAACCGGAGGAAGCGTTGACGTTAATCCTGTCAGATCGTCCATTCATTGACTGAGCGCGTACAGGTCAGCCAATCTGGGATGTACGTTAAAATAAAATTTTCCAAATAACAATCGCGGTCCTGGACAGTGAGTGACCTTGCACATTAAGATAAAATCAGATTTTCTCCAGTCATTATTAAAAAAATAAGCTTACAAAACTTGCAAACCAACGTTAGTAAAGCGGCCAGAGAGATCGTTCTGCTACCACCTAAGCTCCGCCCACACAAAAACGTCACCATGTTTACCAACTGAAAATTGGTCTATAGATTCTAAGTTTATTATGAATTAGGGATCGCGTCTAAAATGTGTGGAAAGCACGGCCGCGCCGCTTCTACAAGCGCTTGCGTCTGTTGTTGAGAAATAAAAACCCGCCCTGTCCAGCTATGATCTGTTCGGCCGAGCTTTCAATGTTGTCATGGAAAGGTCCGTTGTTTTTTTGTCACATGACCTGCGTGCGCTTGCGGCATTCTGAAAAGTAGATGTTTTCATCTCACCACGGCCTGGACAAGCGAGCGCGCTGCATTGCATGCGTGTCGCAACCGCATCGCTTCTTTTACACTGTAAAAAAAATAAACTGTGAAAAAACGGTATTATTCCGGCAGCTGGGGCGCCAGAAAATTACCGTAAAATAACGGCAAAAAAACAATCTCGTTAAAATACAGTAATTTTCCATAATTAAATAACAGATTATATCTTTAATATTACATTAAATCTTATGTAATTATTGGGATTTTTAACGTTTAAAAAAGTCATATACACCTTTAAAACAATTAAATACTTTAAATTTAAGGTTTTATAAAATTATTTTATATAACAATGCTGTCTATCTACTGTAATTTTCTTTTAATATAGTTTTTCTGTGTAAAATGACAATGAAATTATGTATAAAAAATGCACACAAGTACATAAATTCAAATACAAATGTTTGTAAATTTACAGTTTTAATTTTTATTTGTACAGATCCAATTTCACAACATCTCTAATTAAGTTCTTAATAACAAATGTAGTCAATTTTTTAAATTAACTAAATGTATGAGTACAGAATACCTGCATATTTACAGTATTAGTAATTGAACAAACACTAAACATCAAGATAAGTGATTGATAGGAAATAGAAGCTTAGTATATAATTTAGAACATGTAAAAATATCCACAATAAAAAGCAATTACCGTATACCTTTACAGTATAACTTATTTTAACATTTACAATTACATTTTATCCAAAGTGACTAACCAATTAAGATAATAATTAAAGATAATAAAAAGCAACAAGTGCAGTGACAAGTCCCAGTTAGTCTAGCACAGTACACATAGCAAGGTTTTTTTTTTATATATATATACAAAGATTTAGTATTATTGGGTGAAGTGTTTATGAAAAAGATGGATCTTTAGCAGTTTCTTGAAAATGTGTTGAGTTGCGCTGTTCATTCCACCACCAGGAAACAGTCCAGGTAAATGTCAGTGAAAGTGTATTTTTGTCTCTTTGGGATGATGGCACCACAAGGCACCGTTCACTTGCATAACACATGCTTCTGGCGGACACATAGATATGAAGCAGTGAGTTTAGGCATAGGGCTACCTTTAAAGACAACTCTTGCTGCAGCATCTGGATCAGTTGCAGAGGTTTGACTGATACTGGAAGAGCTGCCAGGAGAGCATTACAATAGCCCAGTCTGGATAGAACAAGAGAGTTGTGTAGCTCCGATAGGAAGGGCCTGATCCTCCTAATGATAAGGCAAATCAGCAGGATCACAGCAAGTATGTTTTGGCTGAAAGCTGAACCATAAGCAGTTCTGTCTTGGCAAGGCTGATTTAACGTGGTTGTGTTACAACCATAACACAACCACGTCGAAGTGATCTGAAGTTGCGGGCGCTTCCTGCTAGATGTCGCATAGATATACACTAGATGTCGCATTAAAGACATTCGTTCCAATGAACTGCCGTAGCCAAGGCGACATCTAGTGTATATACATCTATGCGCACATGTCACACAGCAGGAAGCGCCCGCAACTTCAGATCACTTCGACGTGGTTGTGTTATGGTTGTAACACAACCACGTTATCAACGTGGTTGTCCTACCTAAAAATATCAAAATTTAAACTACTGCGGAATAAAAGAAACCTACATCTTGGGTGCCCTTGAGGTAAGCTAAAACATACCAAAATTTAATTTCAAAGTGAACTATCCCTTTAAAAAAATGAAAAAAAGAAAGATGGGTGGAATCTAGTCTCAGCCTCAGACGTCACGCCCACGGAACGTTGGCTAAACGTCTGATGCATATGGTACACTTAACTGGAAACACTTCAGGAATGTCGAAGTCGTCATCTGATTGGTTGAATTTTATCGGATTTCCGGGGGGGGGGGGGCGCGAATGTCGCGTTTATTTTCGGTCAGCCGGGAAACAAAGCGCAGACGTGTGATTGCGGAAGAAAAACTGTTGTGTATACATGAGTGACAATGAGCATTTATCAAGATCAGCTAAAGGTAGGATTCTCAAAATTATACGTGCACGAACAGATCAATGACTTACTGCTTGTTTTATTCTCCTTCTTTGATTTTCTATGCTGACTGACTTGTTGCACGCCGGTCTGTTGTTGTGGGGACATTTCCACGCCCCGAAACGTGACGCTGAACGAAACGAACTGTAATTGGTTGTTTGACATGTCGGTCAAACGGCCTTATGGGCGGGCCTTGGCCAAAGAAAGCTGCTATGAATTCCAGACCTTCAGCCGTCAGTCTGAAGGGCTGGCTACGCGAGACTAGGTGGAATCTAACACAATCGTAATCTTGCTGTAGCAAATCCAAACCTTGTGCATACTTTTAGTGCAATCATATGGAATCAGAAGACTGTTATGAACATGGAATCAGAACCATTATGATTTTTCTGTTTTAATGAATTCTTCCCATACCTTGTTTGCCATGATCATCTGCCTTTCCACGTGACCTGAAATCACACACACACACACACACACACACACACACACACACACACACACACACACACACACAAGTTATTTTAAAACTCAGTATTAGATTTACACATGTCAGAATATGTTCCATTGGGACAATGCAAAAACTCAACTGACTATGATCTTGAAGCTGAGCTGGAAAGGCTAACAGTAATATTTTGAGCTGCCATGTGATTTTAGCAAGCGGCAACTCCCCGTCTCTCTCTTGAAACCAACACGGAAGTGAGTTAAACTGCAATTCGTTGACTGGCCGCTTGAGGCTGATGTCAGAAGTGAGTCACATCCATGAATGAGCGTGGATTTTCTAGCGCATTTACTTGCACTTCAAAGGCAATATCTATGCTTTAACCCATTTGAGAGGCGGCCAAAATCAGAGTTTAAAATGGACTGAATAAGCTCTCTACGAACTTGACGAGCGATGCCGCACTGACGGACCATAGACAATAAAACAGGAGTGACTGACATGTAACGTTGTGCACATAAATCAGTCACACACACACTCTCTCAGAGTAACTCTTCAGCTCACAGTCTGTAAATTCTACCTTATTATATGTTTTGTTTGAATCCCTCTTTGTTTGTATCTTTGATCCGGGTTCTTCTGATGGGCAGACCCGGCTCTGGGAAAAGCTCATCAGGAAATACTATACTGGGAGAAAAGAGGCTTAAAGTAAAGAAGAAACAAGAAGCTTAAGTGGATTCTCCAGATTTACTGGATCCATATCTGAATCTGGAGATGATGATGAGAGAACAGCTCGTCTCTCAACACACCTGCACTTTATGATAATGAACTCAGTAAAGTGGAGATTGTAGCTGAAATAGTAAAGTTTATTTTATTAAATTCCTTTGAGGTCAAGCAAAACGTCACCGGACCAACTCATCGTCTTATTCATACACTCGATTTAATTATATCACATGGAACCGATCCAACCGATATAGATATCATTCCACACAGTGATGATGTCACTGACCATTACTTGGTAACTTGCATATTACGTACTGCTGTAATATGTCATGCTGTGCCGCGTTATCGACCAGGCAGAACAATCCTTCCATCCACCATAGATAATTTCTCAAATTGCTTATCTAATCTGTCTCATCTGCTGCCTGAACCCAAACAAACAGATGAACTAGAAGAACTAACTAGCACTATGAGCACCATTCTCTCTAGAACATTGGATGTTGTTGCACCCATTAAATTAAAAAAGGTCAGAGAGAAAATTAAAGCACCATGGTACAACAATACTATGCATGTTCTAAAGAGAGAAACCCTTAATTTAGAGCGTAAATGGAAACAAACTAATTTAGAGGTCTTTAGAATTGCGTGGAAAGACAGTATGTCACGTTATAAAAAGGCCCTAAAAGCGGCCAGGGCTGAGCACCTCCGCAAACTAATAGAAAATAACCAAAAAAATCCAAGGTTTTTATTTAACACTGTGGCTAGACTAACAAATAAACAGACGTCACCCGAACAAAATATCCTGTTACTGTTTAGTAGTAATGATTTCATGAACTTCTTCACTGAGACAACAGAAAACATCAGAACCACAATTGTAAACGTTCAATCCTCAATCGCGCTTTATAATTCAGCCTCAATTATCACCCCGCAAGAACAATTACAGTGCTTTACAACTATAGAACAAAAAGAGTTAAATAAACTTATCACTTCATCTAAAACAACAACATGTGTATTAGATCCTATACCAACTAAACTACTGAAAGAAGTGTTACCTGTAGTGGAAGAGCCTCTCCTGAATATTATTAACTCATCTTTATCTTTAGGTCATGTTCCAAGAACATTTAAACTGGCAGTTATAAAACCTCTCATTAAGAAACCACAATTAGATCATAATAATCTAGCAAATTATAGACCCATTTCAAATCTTCCAATTATGTCTAAAATACTAGAAAAAGTTGTGTCCGCTCAACTGGGCTCTTTCTTGCAAGAAAATGATATCTATGAAAAGTTTCAGTCAGGATTCAGGCCGCACCATAGCACTGAAACTGCGCTCGTTAAAATCACAAATGATTTATTTTTAGCTTCTGACCAAGGCTGTATCTCAGTACTAGTTTTACTTGATCTAAGTGCTGCGTTCGATACTATAGATCACACAATACTCTTAGATCGACTACAAAATTATTCTGGTGTTCAAGGACAAGCATTAAGCTGGTTTAGATACATACTTATCTGACTGCTACCATTTTGTTTATTTGAATGGAGAAAAATCGACCATAACTTCAGTAAACTATGGAGTGCCGCAGGGATTTGTGTTGGGCCCTCTATTATTCTCAATATATATGATGCCTCTTGGAAATATTATAAGGAAACATGGAATTAGTTTCCATTGTTATGCTGATGACACTCAAATATATATTTCATCACGGCCGGATGAAAACGCTAAATTATCCAAATTGACAGAGTGTGTTAAATATATAAAAGATTGGATGACGCGTAATTTTCTTTTATTAAATCCAGACAAGACAGAGGTAATACTTATCGGTTAAAAAAAACGCCCACAAAACCTTTCACAATACAACTTTAACATCGTAGGATGTCCTGTTACTTTATCCTCTACAGTAAAAGACCTGGGTGTTATACTCGATTGTAACCTGTCTTTTGAAAATCATATTTCATATGTTACAAAAACAGCCTTTTTCCACCTTAGAAACATTGCTAGGTTACGTAACATGCTATCAGTTTTTGATGCAGAAAAGTTACTTCATGCATTCATGACCTCGAGACTAGATTACTGTAATGCTTTATTAGCTGGTTGTCCTGCATCCTCAATAAACAAGCTACAGTTAGTCCAAAATGCAGCCGCTAGAGTTCTTACTAGATCAAGAAAATATGATCATATAACACCGATTTTATCATCACTGCATTAGTGTATTAGAACCATCACTGGTTACCTATAAAGTTCTGTATTATTTACAAGGTATTGCTACTGACTTATAAAGCCCTAAACGGCTTAGCTCCAGTCTATTTAACGGATCTTCTATCGCCCTATAATCCATCGCGCTCTTTAAGATCAATAAATTCGAGGCTTTTGGTCATACCTAGGATATCCAGATCAACCAAAGGAGGGAGAGCATTTTCACATTTGGCTCCGAAAATCTGGAATAGCCTTCCTGATACTGTTCGTTGTTCGGACTCGCTCTCCCAGTTTAAAACTAGATTAAAGACACATCTTTTCAGCCAGGCATTCATATATTTTTAATCTTACAGTTCAAACTACAATCCGGCCTCTAGTTAATAAATGCCAGAGGAGAACTGGCCCCCGACTGAGCCTGGGTTCTCCCAAGGTTTAGGTCACTTGATGGAGTTTTTTCGGTTCCTTGACACTGTTGCCTTTGGCTTGCTCAGTTGGGGATATTTAATTTAATTTTATCAATCAATAAATTTCACTAGAAACAAACCTTGTTGTATTATTTTATTTTGATTTAATACTGTGTAGGGGTGTGCGATATGACGATTTTTGATCGTGGACGATTAAAATGTCTCCACGATCTGCTTTTGAAGAAATATCGTAGAATCGTGCATTATATCTGTTTTGGCGCCTCTGTCCCAACATACTGAACAACGCGACGTATATTCACATAAAATGTTAACGCAGCGGAACAGGAGACTGCAGTTCACAAAAGTTCATAATTTGCATGTGCTTTAATGCCTTGTCGGTTAAACATTTAATTCGCGTGCTGATGCGCTGTTCTAACGTATGCGTTTCTCAGCGCGTACATGTCAAGTCAAGTCAAGTCAACTTTATTTATATAGCGCTTTTCACAATACAGATTGTATCAAAGCAGCTTCACAGGATTAAATAAAATAATACATCAGTGTTTGTTTCTAGTTTAAAACATCCATGTTTGATAATGCTGATCAATAGTATTGTTGATTGATTAATTAAATTAAGTATCCCCAACTGAGCAAGCCAAAGGCAACAGTGGCAAGGAACCGAAAAACTCCATCAGGTGACCTAATGGAGATAAAAAAAAACCTTGGGAGAACCCAGGCTCAGTCGGGGGCCAGTTCTCCTCTGGCGTTTATGAAGTAAAGGTGAAGCTCACATGCACTAAAAGCCTGTCTACCAGTGCCTGGATACTGGACTAAGTTCAGTTATCGTTCGAGTCTTATTGTGCGAATACTGTCAAATACACACAAGGTTTACATAAACAAAGTCGGTTATGTCTAAAGTGAAAGCAAACTTGAGAAAATTGAGAGAAAATCTGCTTGTCAAATGCGTGTATTAGACGCGTCGTGCGCAACTCTTAAAGAGACAGTAGCAATAGTAAACACGCTGCCGCTTGTCCTTAAAGGGATAGTTCACCCAAAAATAAAAAAATATCTCATCATTTACACACTCTAATGTTGTTCCAAACCTGTATTAATTTCCTTCTAATATTTTCTAATATTTTTCTAATATTAATATTTTGAAGAATGTGGCTATCCAAACTGTAGCTGGTCCCCATTGACTTCCATAGGAGAAAAATATACTATGGTAGTCACCGGGGTACATCAACTGTTTGGTTACCCACATTCTTCCAAATAACTTTTATTTTCAACAGAAGAAAGAAACTTATTCGAGTTGAGAGAGTGAAATTTTGATCATTTGAATTTTTAGGAGAACTATCCCTTTAATGTTAATGAAACAACAAAATGCAAAGAGAAAATCACTCACTGCTCTTGACTGATAACTTTAATAGTAGCTTTAATAAGTATCAATGTATAATTTATACAGTGAAGTCTGTTTTGTTTTATTTTCATATTTGTTCATTTAATTACTTCAATGCTACTGTTAAATACACCTACTGTAGCTGAAAACATAAAGCACTGTTTAGCCTATTTAATTTGTATATTAAGTTGTGTATATGTAATGTTTATCTTTAATCTTAATATTTAATAACAAAGAACATAATTACAAATATTTTTATCTTTGCCCCTGTTTGCCATTTTTTTATTTTGTTACCTAAAGCTTTGTTTTTAAAATATGGACATTAGTTTGGCTGTAATGCTCAGTCACAAAATAGTAAAACCAACATCAAAAGAATCGTGATAAAATCGTTAATCGTGATTTTCCTGAAAAAAATCGTGATATGATATTTTTGCCATATCGCCCACCCCTACTGTGACGCTGCTTTGATAAAATCTGTATTGTGAAAAGCACTATACAAATATACTTGACCTGACCTGACCTTCCTCCACAGCGGGTTCAGGGACAGCTTCCTCCACAGCAGGTTCAGGGGCAGCTTCCTTCACAGCAGGTTCAGGGACAGCTTCCTCCGCAGCGGTTTCAGGGACAGCTTCCTCCGCTGGGGGTTAAGGGACAGCTTCCTCCGCAGCGGGTTCAGGGACAGCTTCCTCCACAGCGAGTTCAGGGACAGCTTCCTCCGCAGCGGGTTCAGGGACAGCTTCCTCCACAGCGGGTTCAGGGACAGCTTCCTCCACAGCGGGTTCAGGGACAGCTTCCTCCACAGCAGGTACAGGGACAGCTTCCTCCACAGCGGGTACAGGGACAGCTTCCTCCGCAGCGGGTTCAGGGACAGCTTCCTCCGCAGCGGGTTCAGGGACAGCTTCCTCCGCAGCGGGTTCAGGGACAGCTTCCTCCACAGCGGGTTCAGGGACAGCTTGCTCCTCAGCGGGTTCAGGGACAGCTTCCTCCGCAGAGGGTTCAGGGACAGCTTCCTCCGCAGCGGGTACAGGGACAGCTTCCTCCGCAGCGGGTACAGGGACAGCTTCCTCCACAGCGGGTTCAGGGACAGCTTCCTCCACAGCGGGTACAGGGACAGCTTCCTCCACAGCGGGTTCAGGGACAGCTTCCTTCACAGCGGGTTCAGGGACAGCTTCCTCCGCAGCGGGTTCAGGGACAGCTTCCTCCGCAGCGGGTTCAGGGACAGCTTCCTCCACAGCGGGTTCAGGGACAGCTTGCTCCTCAGCGGGTTCAGGGACAGCTTCCTCCGCAGAGGGTTCAGGGACAGCTTCCTCCGCAGCGGGTACAGGGACAGCTTCCTCCGCAGCGGGTACAGGGACAGCTTCCTCCACAGCGGGTTCAGGGACAGCTTCCTCCACAGCGGGTACAGGGACAGCTTCCTCCACAGCGGGTTCAGGGACAGCTTCCTTCACAGCGGGTTCAGGGACAGCTTCCTCCGCAGCTGGTTCAGGGACAGCTTCCTCCACAGCGGGTACAGGGACAGCTTCCTCCACAGCGGGTTCAGGGACAGCTTCCTCCACAGCAGGTTCAGGGACAGCTTCCTCCACAGCGGGTACAGGGACAGCTTCCTCCACAGCGGGTTCAGGGACAGCTTCCTCCACAGCGGGTACAGGGACAGCTTCCTCCACAGTGGGTTCAGGGACAGCTTCCTTCACAGCAGGTTCAGGGACAGCTTCCTCCGCAGCGGGTTCAGGGACAGCTTCCTCCGCAGTGGGTTCAGGGACAGCTTCCTCCGCAGAGGGTTCAGGGACAGCTTCCTCCGCAGCGGGTTCAGGGACAGCTTCCTCCACAGCGGGTTCAGGGACAGCTTCCTCCGCAGCGGGTTCAGGGACAGCTTCCTCCGCAGCGGGTTCAGGGACAGCTTCCTCCGCAGAGGGTTCAGGGACAGCTTCCTCCACAGCGGGTTCAGGGACAGCTTCCTCCGCAGCGGGTTCAGGGACAGCTTCCTCCACAGCGGGTTCAGGGACAGCTTCCTCCACAGCGGGTTCAGGGACAGCTTCCTCCGCAGCGGGTTCAGGGACAGCTTCCTCCGCAGAGGGTTCAGGGACAGCGAGTTCAGGGACAGCTTCCTCCACAGCGGGTACAGGGACAGCTTCCTCCGCAGCGGGTTCAGGGACAGCTTCCTCCGCAGAGGGTTCAGGGACAGCGAGTTCAGGGACAGCTTCCTCTGCAGCGGGTTCAGGGACAGCCTCCTCCGCAGCAGGTTCAGGCGTGGTGGGCATGACATGAACTATGACAGGCTTCGGGAATAGTGTGAGCTTGTGGGGTTCCTCACTTGCGAAGCCCACCTTAAATTGCGAACCACTCAATAAAAGGGCGAACCCAATATATTGTGCCAGAGTGTAATGTGTGGTATCGTGAGGCATGAGGAAATACAGAAACTTATGTCCCCGGCCAAACATGTCCTTTAAATCTGTTTCCTTAAAGTTCACCCCATGGCAAAACTAAAAAAAAATTAAAAAAATATCACTCATCCTATGAAACATATTATGTGTTGTAGTTATTTCCCTGAAGAGGTTCATAAAGAGAGGTTGTTTAATTATTTTGTTTTGTTATTGATGATGTTATATTGTGAGATATCTTTCAATGGAGCAGTTTTACAGGCTTTAGTCATTTATCCTGACTCAAATAATGTGTTTCTAACAGCAAACACTCAGAATAAAGTGAGATGATCTGCTGATGATCCTGAATGGCTTGTTGAATGAGTGTTAATAGTCTGAGGCTCATCAATGTTAACAGATCTGCTGAAAACACTTTATTTCATGACAATAGTTCCTGTTTTCACCTCATTTATTATGCTGATGGCTTCAAATCTCCTACAAATTGACACTTAAAGCTCATTTCATTGGTGTCAGCAGACTGAGGGGATTTGTTGCCTACTATATGTAGCTTTATGAAATTCTACTATGGTAGTCTCAGCAAAAGCGAATAACAGGGATTTATTTGTTCTGTAAGAAGGTACTCTCTCCTATTCTCTATATTATGAACACAGTATAAGGGTCCTCCAGGCTACAAATGTACATGTGGTAGGATAGCCAGAAACTGACCATATATATGACCTTATTATTCAATGTATCTTATTCATATGTGATGTAAAGTATACACACTATCTTATTGGTAGTCTCGCGTAGCCAGACCTTCAGACTGACGGCTGAAGGTCTGGAATTCATAGCAGCTTTCTTTGGCCAAGGCCCGCCCATAAGGCCGTTTGACCGACATGTCAAACAACCAATTACAGTTCGTTTCGTTCAGCGTCACGTTTCGGGGCGTGGAAATGTCCCCACAACAACAGACCTGCGTGCAACAAGTCAGTCAGCATAGAAAATCAAAGAAGGAGAAGAAAACAAGCAGTAAGTCATTGATCTGTTCGTGCATGTATACTTTTGAGAATCCTACGTTTAGCTGATCTTGATAAATGCTCATTGTCACTCATGTAATCACAACAGTTTTTCGTCCGCAATCACACGTCTGCGCCAGAGCGCTTTGTTTCCCGGCTGACCAAAAAAAAACGCGACACTCGCGCCCCCCGGAAATCGATAAAATTCAACCAATCAGATGACGACTTCGACATTCCTGAAGTGTTTCCAGTTAAGTGTACCATATGCATCAGACGTTTAGCCAACGTTCCGTGGGCGTGACGTCTGAGGCTGAGACTATCTTATTGGTTAACTCTCTGTAACTCCTCTCATATTCTTGCTATATCTTCTGAGATGCCAATAAACTTGAGAGATACCTTTTCTCATTCTGTTTATGCTTTCAACTGTTTTTCTTACCATTATTTATGTTTGGAAGAATTTACATTATTATATTCTGATGTCCATGAGCATAAAAACAAATATTATATATTTTTGATTGTGTCAGATCAACTCGCACTACAATCACATCATCAGTGAAGCTCCTCCCACTGTAATTCATCATCAGTGAAGCCCCTCCCACTACAAACACATCATCAGTGAAGCTCCTCCTACTGCAAATCTCCAATAAATGATGCAAATTCCCATCAGCTGCAGGTGAAGACAAGCATCAGAGCATCAGGAAGAGCTGAAATCTGCAAAGACTGAGTTTATTAAAGAGGACAATGAGAACATGAGTGATCCAGAACCCTGCAGAATGAAACACACTGAAGATCCTGAAGAACAAAGAGGTTGGTGTTTATTCTTCATTCATTCATGATGCTGAAGAACATTCATGTTAGAAACATTCAAGCACTTCATCACATTTAGATAAACAGTTCAACTATGACATGGCTGCAAAAGTTTTATTTTTTAACAAATGGTCAGTAAAGGAAGTTTTTTTTTGTGCATATTTTTACGAACATGTATAACAAATAATCATTCCAAAATATACAAATTTACACTACTCTATTTTACTGCAAACATTTGTGTTCTTTCTCGCAGTGAAATTCACTTGATCTTTTGTTTCTTGTGTCCCACTTTCACATGCATGTGAAGTCTATGGAAGAAGAAGTTTAGTGTGAACGGCCCTTAATTAAAACGCTTTAGTAGTTTTTAGCATAATTAAATATCAATCTAAAAGTTGATGTTAAATAATGACAGTATTGTGTACTTTAATGTTCATATAATGTTAGATAATTGTCATTGATACAGAAACATGGGATTTGTGCCTATAATGTTTTAAAGATAATAATTGGAAGATCAGTGTACCTCATTCAGAGAAAGTTTCAGGGACGTATAATTAATTTGTAAAAATACATACATTATTGTATTATTTTATTGCAGTTGTCTTTTACATCTGGGATACAGGATACATCACTCCATATTTCTCTCTGAACTATTTTGATTAATTAGAAAATTGTACAATGTGTTTTTCTTTCATGTCAGACCCAATGGAAGAGAGCAAAGAGAGCGAAGGACTGAGTGAAGTGGAGGAGGAGACTGAAGAACTGAGTGAAGTGAAGGAGGAGAGTGAAGAACTGAGTGAAGTGAAGGAGGAGAGCGAAGGACTGAGTGAAGTGGAGGAGGAGAGTGAAGAACTGAGTGAAGTGAAGGAGGAGAGTGAAGGACTGAGTGAAGTGAAGGAGGAGAGTGAAGGACTGAGTGAAGTGAAGGAGGAGAGTGAAGAACTGAGTGAAGTGAAGGAGGAGAGTGAAGAACTGATAGAAGTGAAAGAGGAGACTGAAGAACTGAGTGAAGTGAAGGAGGAGAGTGAAGAACTGATAGAAGTGAAAGAGGAGAGTGAAGAACTGAGTGAAGTGAAGGAGGAATCTGAAGAACTGAGTGAAGTGAAGGAGGAGGATGTCCAACCTGGAGAAAAACCTTTGAGTAGTTCAAAAACTAAACAGACATTTTTAAAGAAAAGAAGAGCCAAGAATTCTTTCACCTGCACTCAGTGTGGGAAAAGTCTTACAACCAAACATAGTCTTGATGCTCACATGATGATCCACACCGGAGAGAAGCCGTTCTCATGTGATCAATGTGGGAAGAGTTTCAGTCGATCATCACACCTTTATGTTCACATGAGGATCCACACTGGAGAGAAGCCGTTCTCATGTGATCAATGTGGCAAAACATGTCTTAGTGCATCAAACCTGAAGTCACACTTGACAGTTCATACGAAGGAGAAGCCACATTCATGTTCTGTGTGTGGAAAGAGTTTTTCACTGCTGCAAAATTTACATATACATGAGAAAACTCACACTGGTGTGAGAGAGTATGTGTGCTTTGAGTGTGAGAAGACTTTCACTACAGCGGACAATTTAAAACTGCATCAGAGAATTCACACTGGAGAAAAACCTTACATGTGTTCACACTGTGACAAGAGATTCAATCGATCATCATCTCTGAAAACACATGAGAGGATCCACACTGGAGAAAAAACTTACAAGTGTTCTCACTGTGACAAGAGATTCAGTCAGTCATCATCTCTGAAAACACATGAGAGGATCCACACTGGAGAAAAACCTTACAAGTGTTCACACTGTGATAAGAGATTCAGTCGGTCAGCACATCTGAAAACACATGAGATGATCCACACTGGAGAAAAACCTTACAAGTGTTCACACTGTGATAAGAGATTTAGTGTGTCATCATCTCTGAAAACACATGAGAGGATCCACACTGGAGAAAAACCTTACAAGTGTTCACACTGTGATAAGAGATTTAGTGTGTCATCATCTCTGAAAACACATGAGAGGATCCACACTGGAGAAAAAACTTACAAGTGTTCTCACTGTGATAAGAGATTCAGTCGGTCAGCACATCTGAAAACACATGAGAGGATCCACACTGGAGAAAATACTTACAAGTGTTCTCACTGTGATAAGAGATTCAGTCGGTCAGCACATCTGAAAACACATGAGATGATCCACACTGGAGAAAAACCTTACAAGTGTTCACACTGTGATAAGAGATTTAGTGTGTCATCATCTCTGAAGACACATGAGAGGATCCACACTGGAGAAAAACCTCACAAGTGTTCACACTGTGATAAGAGATTCAGTCAGTCATCATCTCTGAAAACACATGAGATGATCCACACTGGAGAAAAACCTTACAAGTGTTCACACTGTGACAAGAGATTCAGTCGGTCATCACATCTGAGATCACATGAGAGGATCCACACTGGAGAGAAGTCGCACACGTGTGATCAGTGCGGAGAGAGTTTCTCTATTAAAACTCACCTGAAGCGACACATGAAGATCCATGCAGTGGAGAAACCACATCAACACAGTGTGTGATCACGGTAAGTAGTTTATCTTTATGTGCTGAGAAACAAAACCTGGAATCTTGAAGTTAGTTTGGCTTGTGTGCTTTTCCTGCAGCAGCTTCACCATTAAAGCAACACTAAGGAATATTTTTTACCTCAAAATAATGTTTCCAAAATCATTTCAGTGGTTCATCAAGTCGTAACAGGGTGAAAGGCACTTATGGGTCTGGTTTGTGGTCCTTTATCTGCTATAACCACGCTATGTAAGATTGCCAGATCGGGTCGTGTTTCTGTAGTTCTAATGAGACAATTCCGCTTCAAACCTGTAGGGCGACCGCAGGGGAAAAGTTCCATAGTGTTACTTTAAGGGTTAGACTTTATTTTTCATGTGCATTTAGTCCATAGAAATTTTATTTACTGCTATAAATTGACACGTTTGGTAGATGTTTTCACACAGTGACCCTCATTTACAAAACGAGCGTACTACAGAAAATTGGGCACACTGTTTCCATGCAAAAATTGGCATTTATTTATCAATATGGACGTGAGCAGTGGCTATGTTTAAATCTCACATCAGGTCTGAGATTGTGTTATCGTTATGAGAACACCAGGCATGAGATTTACACTTAACAAATTTATAATGATTTATCATGAGTCTGGTCTGCAGTTGTGAGGCCGGTTGGATGTACTGCCAAATTCTCTGAAACGCCTTTGGAGACAGCTTACGGTATATAAATTAACATTCAGTTCACTGACAACAGCCCTGGTGGACATTCCTGCAGACAGCATGCCAATTGCACGCTCCCACAAAACTTGCGATATCTGTGACATTGTGCTGTGAGATAAAACCGCACATTTTAGAGTGGCCTTTAATTGTGGCCAGCCCTAAGGCACACCTGTGCAATAATCATGCCGTCTAATCAGCATCTTGATATGCCACACCTGTGAGGTGGATGGATTATCTCAGCAAAGGAGAAGTGCTCACTAACACAGATTTAGACAGATTTGTGAGCAATATTTGAGAGAAATAGGCCTTTTGTGTACATAGAAAAAGTCTTAGATCTTAGAGTTCAGCTCATGAAAAATGGGGGCAAACACAAACGTGTTGAGTTTATAATTTTGTTCAGTGTAAATGAAGATTGCCACATTTATCAATGTACGATCAGTTGTACAATGTACGTACAGTTAGTTGTTTCAGCCCTGGTTAGTTTGTTTGTTTTGATCATTAAATACTATTTTTTTTTAAAGAAACATCATTGTACTGAAGAACAAAAAGTTTGTTGTTTAGGTTGGAGAATATTTCAACTAGTTTCTTTGCCCTTCAAAGAAATGTGCTGACCAGTATATTACTTGTATAAACTTTGTCAGATGCCCAGAGCTGCTGCATATACACATTTGAGAGCATTTGGTGGCACTAGTGAAACCAGCATTAAAGATTGGAATTACTTTAAATAAAACATTAGCATTTCATGAACATTTTGAATTACTTAAGTCATGATTAGCAAGATAATTGTGTAAAAGAGTCCATTGAAAGTAACTTTTGCCATGTGAGACATTTACATTTATGCCCCTGGCAGATGCTTTTACACTCTATTGTACAGGCGTGAATGTGCTTTTCCTTCTGTCCAATACTATGCAAAAATATGAGAATTTGTTGACAGACGGCCCTTTCATAACAAACGTCAAACAAATAAGCTTAGAGGCCAATCAGCCTGTGTCATGTAGGAAACTATGTGATTTCTTACAGATCATATGTCAAGCCTGCGTCATCTAGAGTTTCAAAACCAAACTAGTGATTTATAACATAAATCTTCATGACATTAAAATAGATCATAATCATGCATAGCAGTTATTGACCAGATTTGATGGGATTAAAATGACTATTATACTCAATGATCTTGACTTTAAGCTTCACTTTTCATTTCACGTTTGTCTCTCATTTGAAATCTCACATGGTTTAATGTTTCTTATAGACCTGATGGATGTGAACAAGAAAGAAAGAAAACAGAAGCCAATAAATCTCCTGCCCTCAGTGTAAAAAACGCTTCACATGTAAATCAAGTCTGAAGATTCACATGAGAGTTCACACTGGGAAGAAGCGGCTCAGGATTTCGCTCTGAAATCACATCTTCTCATTCTGAAGAAAGACCATTTAACTGTGATCAGTGCGGTAAACCGTTTCATTGGGCTTCAGTCCTGAAGAAACACAAACATGACGATTCACACAAAGGAGAAGATTCATTCGTAATATTACAGCAGATAAGACACAGCGGTGTGTGTTTAAGTGCTGGAAGTCTGTTACTACAGATGATGAACTGAAAGACCACCAGAAAATTCCCACTGGAAAACACCTTTGAAGTTCAGGAGCTGAAGAAGAGGCCATAACAATTTTTATGGAGAAATTCATCTGATATTAATTTTGAACTCGTTCTTTGTTGTTTTTCATCAGAACAGCTAGTTTATCTAAGGACTATGGTAATCAGGACTGCCGTTGATCTCTATTCTAATCACCGGTTGCTCATTGTTCATGGGTTTTCAGCTCAACTCCATTCTTGAGGTGTGAACGACCATGGACTGCCCAGGGCCCCAAACTGGCTACAACACGGTAGGAACAAAGAACCCTGAGAAAAAGACAAATCTTTTTACACATTGGTTTAGAACCACAAAAAGGTATAGGAAACTATAAGGAACATGTCCTACATATCTCCTTATTCATCCAGGGAACTGTGCGCTCACAGTGGAAACTGCACCTAGAATAACAGCCAATGTAATCTCACCAGAGGTGTATAGTCCAGGGGTCAGAAAGTACTGTAGAAGCCCTGCCATATGTTTATTCCACCCATGAACTCAGCCAGCTGATTTCACTAATTAGTTCTATCTCCTGGCTGAATTAGCAAATCCAGGTGATTGGAACAAAATACTGAGGAGGACTTTTACTTTCTGAACCTGGACTTTACACCTCTGAATCTCACCCACTAACACAGTAATGGACATCTGGGTGATACCTCAACCAATTTACATCAAGTTTGGACTCTACAAGTTCAGAATGCTGCCGCAAGGACTTTGAGAAAGGTTTAGAAAGGACATTAAGAATTTCCAAGTTTCTAAAGACACTGTTTCATTTAACTGTGTATTTTGGGACAAATCCACAAGCTCCACAGGGTGGAAAGGTGGGACGTGATCGGTGGACACTTGGAATGCAACGACCCAATCACACCACTACAGTAGTAGAGTTTCTGACCTAAAGAGGGAAGGAACAACAGCACAACCAAGGTTATTCTCTTGCAAGTAAACCTTCACCCGCATGGACCTTCAAGCAGCTCAACCGCTTCTGTTTAAGACTTCAGAATTCAACACCTGAGCTGCACGACTCTTGCCTTTGTAACCTCTAGCCTGCAAAGGATCCTGCGGATCGACCACCGCCTGACCTACAGTTCTCCGGATTACACAAGGACCAGCAGTGAACCTCCAGCACTCAGTGCGGTTCTGCAACTGGTGGAAAGGTATCCAGTTTGCCCTCACTGCGAATGGAAAGATACCAGTGGAAGACGTAGCCCATTGCCGGACTGATCACCCGACCACGTGGAAAATAAAAATAAGCTAACCAAACCTCTTCCCAAAGGCCTGGGCATTAGGTTGTTGCTGCATTTACATTTACGCATTTGGCAGACGCTTTTATCCATACATTGGATTTCAAGGCACACTTTTTTACATTTACATTTACATACGTGGGAAATCAAACCCATGACCTTGGCGTTGCAAGCGCCAATGCTCTACTGTTTGAGCTACAGGATAGCTTGTTGCTATATAAGATTGTTTTTTTTGTTGTTGTTTTTTTTTTTTTTTGTAGCGACTGTATCTAGGGTCTGCATATACAGATAGATACATAAGACACATTATCTGTATCCATAGTAAATGCTTATTTATTATTTCATACCAGCATCTAGAAAGACCTCAATTGACTTCAATTTCTTCATCCAATCCATTGCTCATCTACTTAACATTCATTGTGAACATCCATTTGTAAAGTTGTGTGTAGTATCTGTTTGATTATTGATTACATTTTCTTAGTTGTGTAGTCATTTTTCGTTAGTAGTTTAGTCACTTTCCTTAGTAGTATTTAGTGAGTGTGATATTTTACTCTTGTATATCTCTGTGTTCATAAATTCATCTTTATTGCAAACTGTGTCATTCTTGTGTTGATAATCAGAGGCTCTACAAGCTCGCCAGAATCTCACTAAATCCTTCAGATTGATCAGATGATGAACCTATAATTTATATAATTCTAATAATAATAAAAAATGAAAAAATAATTCTTTCAACAATCTTCCATGAGTGTTCTTTATTGTCAAGGTGAAATTCCTTGGCTAGTGCCCCGTAAGGATGTGACCAAAAACTCAATATTAATAAAACAAATATCAGATTTTGAATGTAGTGAATTATCATTGTATTAATGCATTTGATGTTATTATTAACCCTTTTAAATCGTCTGTGTCGTCGCCACACCACACACAGTAATGGCCAGTAACTGTAGTTGAAAGCCAATTTTCTTTCTACAATCTACAAATCTACAGCTCCAGATTGTCATGTTTGAGCTCTATGTGCCATATTACTAGAGAGAAGAGCAGCACCATCCCAGGAGGGATGAATACCCTCTCTTTTCAACAGGTCAGGTCTGCCCCAAAAACTTTTCCAATTATTATTATTTGGGTATTACACAAAAACTATCCAAACTCTGGGTTGTTACGTCTAGCTGACCCAGGAGCTGAGTAACACAAAACCTTCCCAAACACTGAAAAATAACCCAAAAGATTTACCTAAAAGGCTCAACCAAGGGTTTGGGTAGAAAAAAATAATGTATGCTATGTAATGATTGATTAAACTCTTTACTCATTTTATCAACATCACATTGTCATTGTCCATTTTCTTATTTTCTGCTGATTCTGCTTGAATTTGTTATTTTAGTTCTGAAAGTCATGAAGTATCCTGATATGATTGCTTTTTGAGTTTTCTATGTTTTCATTTTCTCAATAGAGCTTTTAAATGCCTACTAAATTATATTTCACTGCACACATGACTGACATTGATTGAGATTGCTGTCTGTCTACATTATTAACAGTTTCATATCCAGTATCATATGTACACTTCAAAGAGTTTGTTCTAGTCAGTTTGAAGTTCATTCACACCATGAGGCTTCATGAAGTCAGAACAATCACTATGAACTTTAAACAACACCAGACCCGGCTCCAGCTTTGAGATGTAGGGTGGGCCAACTCCTAGTTTTAACATTAGATTATTTTTAATCAATGAGTCAATAGAACAAAGATCAGGTCTGGGGCCCCTGGGCTTGAGTTTATGTTTGGGCCCTACATATGCTGCAAATGAGCTTAACTATAACATCATTATAGAGTAGCACAACATACACAACAATTCAAATATAACCTATCTGAGGTTCCTAGAACAATTAATATGCAAACATGCCAAGCCTAGTCAAAGTTTAGAGGTAATATTAAATAGTCATTAAAATAGATAGTAGGGTAATCTTATTACACTGTTGAAGATGTAATTAGTAGCTTTTCGTAGAATAAAGTAAACATTGCGTGAATACAGTCTTCTCTAGAAGAATTTTTATTTCAGTGTTTTTTTCTTTAGTAAGGAAATTATTCTGACTATTTTGTGCTTCACTTGAAAAAGTTCCTTTCACCTTTAGTAACTGGAGTCACTTCAGTTCAATAATAATACTAATTAAAGCTGCAAGCAGCATTTATCGGGGTTCAAGCATTTAAGGCCTTTAAGCACATAAGCATTTAAGACATTAAGTTTTATTTGTAAAGCTTTTAACCACTGAAATAATAGATGGAAAAGACCATTTACAGCCAAAACAGGCAATTTACCATAGGAAATATATGGTTTTCAAAGCTTTTTAACAGTTATAGCGCCACCTATCGTACGATCTTCATGAAATTTTACATGCTTGTTTAGACTGTTATGGTACATATGCTCACCAATTTTTGTGAAGTTCTGAGTTTTCGTTTAGGATTTATAGGCTTTTAAATGCATTTTGCCACGCCCATTTTCATTATGACCCAATATACCCATGCGAAAAATGCTAAAGTTGAACTTTTTTTGATAATTATTGATCTAGAGAGTCCAGAGAATTACCCTAGACTGGTCTTGTTCCGATCGGGCAAAAAACCTAGGACTAGTTCGCAAAAGTAGGTTTTTAACATAATTGCGAATATTTAATGAACGGTTTGATTGACAGCAATGGTTCTTGAGGCAAAGTTGTTCAGCATGAGCAGATCTATCAAATGATATGCATTTTGTGACAATAAGTGTAACACCACGTGATTACAGAGCCATAAAACTCGTTAGCGCCAACTAGTGGCCGATTTCTTTCAAAATTCTTACAGACCTCTAGGGCCATGAGTTGAACATGCCCATCGAGTTTCGTTCCGATCGGCCTCCGTTAACCTTGTCTAATAGGTGCTCAAATTTCATTGGTCGATGGCGGCCATGTTTTTCGAGATACGCCAAAGTCCTCATAGACATACATGGCACCTTGGACCAAGACACTGCATACCAATTTTCAAGTCAATCGGACAAACGGTCACGTGGTCATAGCCCTTTTCATGTTTTTTTTCATGTTATAGCGCCACCTAGTGATCAATCGTCGACATTTTTTTACTATGACCCCAGATTGAACTCTTACACATGTGTACCAAGTTTGGTGAAGATATCTCATTTCCTTTTCGAGTTATAGCCATTTTAGTAAAATAGGCTCCTCCCACAACATTAATTTATCACCCCCTAGCGACCAGGAATCGAAATTTTTACTTTTTTTCGATAATTATTGATCTTCAGACTCCAAAGAACATTTCTGCACTGCTTTGGTTCCGATCGGGTGAAAAACCAGGGACTAGTTCGCAAAAGTAGGTTTTTGACAAAATTCAAAATGGCGGAAAATTTTGCATACCTGAAATAAAATCGGAGATATACGTTTTGACCTTCAGGCGTCCAGCTTTCCAATGATATAGGACACTTGAGTCTACGACATACGGTCTAGGAGTTATGAGCAGTTCCGCGCTTTTGGTTGCTATAGCGCCACCTATGGGCCAATCTGGGTCATACTTTGATAGGTTCTCCCCAAATTGAGGACTACCATTTGGCCAAGTTTCAAGGTTCCAGCTCTTACGGTTTGGGCTGCACGATGCGTTTTAGGGGAGAATAATAATAATAATTAAAGCTGCAAGCAGCATTTATCGGGGTTCAAGCATTTAAGGCCTTTAGGCACATAAGCATTTAAGACATTAAGATTTATTTAGAAAGCTTTTAACCACTGAAATAATAGATGGAAAAGTCCATTTACAGCCAATACAGGCAATTTACCATAGGAAATATGTGTTTTTTAAAGCTTTTTAACAGTTATAGCACCATCTATAGTCCGATCTCCATGAAATTTTGCATGCTTGTTAATGATGTTATGGCACATAAGCTCACCAATTTTCGTGAAGTTCTGAGTTTTTGTTTAGGATTTATAGGCTTTTGAGTGCATTTTGCCACGCCCATTTTCTTTATGACCCAATATACCCATGCGAAAAATGCAAAAGTTCAACTTTTTTTTGATAATTATTGATCTTGAGAGTCCATAGAATTGTCCTAGACTCGTTTGGTTCTGATCGGGCGAAAAACCTAGGACTAGTTCGCAAAAGTAGGTTTTTAACATAATTACGAATATTTAATGAACGGTTTGATTGACAGCAATGGTTCTTGAGGCAAAGTTGTTCAACAAGAGGAGATCTATCAAATGGTATGCATTTTGTGACAATAAGTGTAACACCACGTGATTACAGAGCCATAAAACTCGTTAGCGCCAACTAGTGGCCGATTTCTTTTAAAATTCTTACAGACCTCTAGGGCCATGAGTCGAACATGCCCACCGAGTTTCGTTCCGATAGGCCTCCGTTAACCTTGTCTAATAGGTGCTCAAACTTCATTGGCCGATGGCGGCCATGTTTTTTGAGATACACCAATGTCCTCATAGACATACATGGCACCTTGGACCAAGACACTGCATACCAATTTTCAAGTCAATCGGACTAACGGTCAGGTGGTTATAGCCTGTTTTATGTTTTTTTCATGTTATAGCGCCACCATGTGACCAATCGCCGCGATTTTTTTACCGTGACCTCATATTGACGTCTTACACATGTGTACCAGGTTTGGTTAAAATACCTCTTTTACTTCTGGAGTTATAGCCATTTTAGTAAAATAGGCTCCTCCCACAACGTTAATTTTGCACCCCCTAGCGACCGTGAATCGAAATTTCAACTTTTTTTTGATAATTATTGATATTCAGACTCCAGAGAACAATTCTGCACTGGTTTGGTTCCGATCGGGCAAAAAACCAGGGACTAGTTCGCAAAAGTAGATTTTCGACAAAATTCAAAATGGCGGAAAATCTATCATGGCGGAAATAAAATCGGAGATATACGTTTTGTTCGTCAGGCGTCCAGCTTTCCAATGATATAAGACACTTGAGTCTATGACTTACGGTCTAGGAGTTATGAGCAGTTTCGCGCTTTTGGTTGCTATAGCGCCACCTATGGGCCAATCGGGGTCATAATTTGATAACCTCTCCTCGATTTTTGTACTACCATATGGCAAAGTTTCAAAGCTCTAGCCCTTACGGTTTGGGCTGCACGATGCGTTTTACGGCAGAATAATAATAATAATAATAATAATAAAAATCAGCACAATTACAATAGGGTTTCAGCACTTCGTGCTTGAACCCCTAATTAAAGCTGCAAGCAGCATTTAGCGGGGTTCAAGCATTTAGGGTCTTTAAGCACATAAGGCAGTCTAGTGAGTTGTCTGAGTTTTTGTTTAGGATTTACAGGCTTTTGAGTGTTTTTTGCCATACCCATTTTCTAAATGATCCTGTTATGGCTACCCAATGGGTAAAGTTAAAGTTTTTTATATAATTAATAATCTAGAGCTTCCAGAGAATTGTACTGCACTGGTATATTTCCGATCGGGCGAAAAACCTAGGACTAGTTCGCAAAAGTAGGTTTTTAACATAATAGCAAGTATTTAATGAACAAATTGATTGACAGCAGTAGTTCTTGAGGCAAAGTTGTTCAGTATGAGGAGATCTATCAAATGATATGCATCACGTGATTACATAGCCGTAAAACCTGTTAGCGTCAACTAGTGGCTGATTTTTCAAAATTCTTACAGACCTCTAGGGCCACGAGTCGAACATGCCCATCGAGTTTCGTTCTGATCGGCCTCCGTTAAGAGCAAACTAACAGCTTTGAATTAAAATGGTGAGGTATCCTGTTGTAAACATCAACCATGCCTGTTGACAGTTTTGTGGGAAGGGAATGAAAAGTTCTCAAATCCACAGCACAGCCTCAGACATAACATTTATATCCATGATCTGCCATTTTCACTATTGTCCTTGCTTGCTTCTTCACAATACCTGCAGATCTTCTGATGATTCGGCTGTGCAGGTCCACATTAACACTGCCTGGCCTAGAACATGGACTGGAAAATGCAAATTTGGGGGGTATAAATATTAATGATCCTGACTCCAACGTCACAGTCGGTGTTATGGTGGGATTCACTCATTTTTCAGCGGTCTTTTGCAAACAGGAGATTTACACAAGAAGGAGGAAACAATGGTGTTTGAGGCTCACGGTATGTCAGTTCCATGTCCAGAACTCTTATCATTCAACTATGCCAAGATAAATACAGTTTTCAATTGTATGGCACCTGTAAAATAGATGATTAGTAATATAATGCTTACTTGGAGTCTGAAATGGCTTTAACAAAAGAAGAAAAATAGTCTTAGATTTCTGTTCATTCTAATCATGTACAAATAAAGTAGCACAGTAAGATTACATTTATTTGAATGCATTAGTGAGTGTGTGATTGTGCTGTGTGTGCAGCGTGTCAATACTAAAAGTGAAGGTGTAGTTGATATCTTTGGTGATAATATCTGTAGTAATCATAAAAAAAAACACTTAAGAAATAAAGAATTAAAATTACAAATAATATTCTATTAAGATATGAGTTACAATAACATGATTTGCAATAGTAATAATATCAATAATATATGCACAATACACACAGATTAGACTATCAGGTCTGTGTTTTACAAAAACATTAGTATTGCAGCCAATGTGAGTCTGTGGGATTTATAAACAGACAAAATATGATTTGAAATGTTATTTTAATGATTTTATTAAGTTTAAACAATATTTCAAATGGAAAAAAAAAATAAAAATAATATTTTAGTGAGCAGAATGAACCAATGAGTGTTCTTCTTCTGGTGGTTAAAATGTAAATGAAAACAATAATACTTAAACAATAATACTTAATACACTAACCATGCTTGAACACACACATGCACACACATTTTGTTGTAGATGGAGATATTTAAAATAAAAGATAGGTAACAAAATGATAATTGCAAATCTCCTCTGTATAACACCATTTTCAGATTTCAAATTAATCACTGAGAGGCAGAATTGTTCAAACTGAGAGCTCAGTAAAAATGAAGTGATAAACTTTGACAAAACATGACTGTGTTATAATAGGTGATTTTCATGCAAGTAATTTGATATAGTCCAAAAACTAATGCAAAAGCACAGATGAAAATATTTTATTAAGTAGAATGTCCTGCAGAGGGCAGTAGAAGACCACTAATTGACTCACTTTCATTTGAAATACTTTTTTATCCACCAGTAAAACAAAGCAGTTTCTTCATGTTCTTTCCATTAAGCATGCTTACACACACACAGACACACACACAAACCCACACACACACACACACACACAAACCCACACACACACACACACACACACACACACACACACACACACACACACACACACACAAAGACAAATATGTTTTCAATGTTTTTAGGATGTGATATTGTGAAAATATCTTCATCTCCTCATCTTGAACAACTTTGCCTCAAGAATCACTAATGTCAATCAAACCGTTCATAATCATAATAAAAAAAAATAAAATATATACAAATATCATAATAATAAAAAAAACATCATAATAAAAAAGATTGCTTCTTAAAGCATTTGTTTATTTCCAATACTGAAGCGAATTAAAAGATCATGCGTAATCCTGCTGCTCCCTCTAGTGGACAACAGTGGTATTATAGCTTACATTTTACAGTTGAAGTGTTTGAATGAATGGGAATTTGTTTTTTTACTTATATCTCAGGAACCAAAAGGCGAAAAATTCTGAAACTCAGAGCATAGATAGTGCTTGAGGAGCCCTGTTGAATGAGACCATCAATGTGTTTTTGGGCGATTGGGGCTGGGAGTTATGACTGTTATAAGGCATATCTGTTCGGGCTATTATCTCTGGAATGCCCAGGGCAAATAACACCACATTTGAATCGAAGCTAGCCAAGGACGCGCCCTTTCCAACGAGCTCTCACACAATGTTCGGGGTGGTCTGGGTCGGGAGTAATGGCCGTTCAAAATCGGGGGTCCCGCGGATTCGCGATGCGCGGGGGGCGCGCTCCCGAGGCCCGCGACGACACGTTTCGATCAAGAGCCCGGAGAGGTCCTCACCATCAAAATTTGAGCGCGCAACGACTTTCCGTTTTCGAGTTATGAATGGATTTGTATTCGGGGGCGTGGCTTAAATGCCGTTATACTTTCGTTTCATTTCATTCATTTACTTTCGTCCATTTCCATATCTCAGTGTAACACAATTGTCAATAGTAATACTCAATAGATGAGTTTTGACAAAATGTGATTGTAAATGTTAAAATAATGATTTTAAAAAGTCTAAATATGAATTTTATAACAATATTAGGGAGTAGTATGATGAAATGACAGCAGGGGGCAGTAAAATACCACTTATTGGCTTAATATGTCATTATATTCATATAAAATCACCTTTTGAAGAAGTTAAACTTTTTTTCTGATAATTATTGATCTAGAGAGTTCAGAGAATTGTGCTGCACTGGTTTTGAACATTATGATATGAACATTATATGATAAAAGATAGAAGACATCATTTACAGCAAATACAGGCAATTTACCATAGGAAATATATGGTTTTAAAGCGTTTTAACAGTTATAGCGCCAACTATCGTCCGATCTCCATAGAATTTTTCATGCTTGTTAATGATGTTATGTCACATATGCTGACCAATTTTTGTGAAGTTCTGAGTTTTTATTTAGGATTTATAGGCTTTTTAATGTATTTTGACACGCCCGTTTTATAAATGACCCTATTACAGCCATCCAAATGCAAAAGTTCAACTTTTTTTTGATAATTATTGATCTAGAGAGTCCAGAGAATTGTCCTACACTGGTCTGGTTCCGATCGGGCAAAAAACCTAGGACTAGTTCGCAAAAGTAGGTTTTTAACATATTAATGAATAATTAATGAACAGTTTGATTGACAGCAATGGTTCTTGAGGCAAAGTTGTTCAGGATGAGGAGATCTATCAAATGATATGCATATTGTGTGGATATTTGTAACACCACGTGATTACAGAGCCGTAAAACTCGTTAGCGCCAACTAGTGGCCGATTTCTTTCAAAATTCTTACAGACCTTTAGGGCCATGAGCCGAACATGCCCATTGAGTTTCGTTCCGATCGGCCTCCGTTAACCTTGTCTAATAGGTGCTCAAACTTCGTTGGCCGATGGCGGCCATGTTTTTTGAGATACGCCAATGTCCTCATACACATACATGGCACCTTGGACCAAGACACTGCATACCAATTTTCAAGTCAATCGGACTAACGGTCAGGTGGTTATAGCCTGTTTTATGTTTTTTTCATTTTATAGCGCCACCATGAGGCCAATCGTCGCGATTTTTTTACTGTGACCCCAGAGTAAGCTCATACACATGTGTACCAAGTTTGGTGAAGATACCTCATTTACATCGGGAGTTATAGCCATTTTAGTAAAATAGGCCCCTCCCACAACGTACGTTTTGGCGCCCCTTAGCGACCGTGAATCGAAATTTCCACTTTTTTTCGATAATTATTGATATTCAGTCTCCAGAGAACATTTCTGCACTAGTTTGGTTCCAATCGGGCAAAAAACCAGGGACTAGTTCGCAAAAGTAGATTTTTGACAAAATTCAAAATGGCGGAAAATCTATCATGGCGGAAATAAAATCGGAGATATACGTTTTGTTCGTCAGGCATCCAGCTTTCCAATGATATAAGACACTTGAGTCTACGCCATACGGTCTAGGAGTTATGAGCAGTTTCGCGCTTTTGGTTGTTATAGCGCCACCTATGGGCCAATCGGGGTCATAATCTCTGAACCTTTCCTCGATTTTTGTACTACCATCTGTCAAAGTTTCAAAGTTCCAGCTCTTACGGTTTGGGCTGCACGATGCGTTTTACGGCAGAATAATAATAATAATAATAATAATAAAAATCAGCACAATTACAATAGGGTTTCAGCACTTCGTGCTTGAACCCCTAATAATAAAAATCAGCACAATTACAATAGGGTTTCAGCACTTCGTGCTTGAACCCCTAATTAAAGCTGCAAGCAGCATTTATCGGGGTTCAAGCATTTAAGGCCTTTAGGCACATAAGCATTTAAGACATTAAGATTTATTTAGAAAGCTTTTAACCACTGAAATAATAGATGGAAAAGTCCATTTACAGCCAATACAGGCGATTTACCATAGGAAATATGTGTTTTTTAAAGCTTTTTAACAGTTATAGCACCATCTATAGTCCGATCTCCATGAAATTTTGCATGCTTGTTAATGATGTTATGGCACATAAGCTCACCAATTTTCGTGAAGTTCTGAGTTTTTGTTTAGGATTTATAGGCTTTTGAGTGCATTTTGCCACGCCCATTTTCTTTATGACCCAATATACCCATGCGAAAAATGCAAAAGTTCAACTTTTTTTTGATAATTATTGATCTTGAGAGTCCATAGAATTGTCCTAGACTCGTTTGGTTCTGATCGGGCGAAAAACCTAGGACTAGTTCGCAAAAGTAGGTTTTTAACATAATTACGAATATTTAATGAACGGTTTGATTGACAGCAATGGTTCTTGAGGCAAAGTTGTTCAACAAGAGGAGATCTATCAAATGGTATGCATTTTGTGACAATAAGTGTAACACCACGTGATTACAGAGCCATAAAACTCGTTAGCGCCAACTAGTGGCCGATTTCTTTTAAAATTCTTACAGACCTCTAGGGCCATGAGTCGAACATGCCCACCGAGTTTCGTTCCGATAGGCCTCCGTTAACCTTGTCTAATAGGTGCTCAAACTTCATTGGCCGATGGCGGCCATGTTTTTTGAGATACACCAATGTCCTCATAGACATACATGGCACCTTGGACCAAGACACTGCATACCAATTTTCAAGTCAATCGGACTAACGGTCAGGTGGTTATAGCCTGTTTTATGTTTTTTTCATGTTATAGCGCCACCATGTGACCAATCGCCGCGATTTTTTTACCGTGACCTCATATTGACGTCTTACACATGTGTACCAGGTTTGGTTAAAATACCTCTTTTACTTCTGGAGTTATAGCCATTTTAGTAAAATAGGCTCCTCCCACAACGTTAATTTTGCACCCCCTAGCGACCGTGAATCGAAATTTCAACTTTTTTTTGATAATTATTGATATTCAGACTCCAGAGAACAATTCTGCACTGGTTTGGTTCCGATCGGGCAAAAAACCAGGGACTAGTTCGCAAAAGTAGATTTTCGACAAAATTCAAAATGGCGGAAAATCTATCATGGCGGAAATAAAATCGGAGATATACGTTTTGTTCGTCAGGCGTCCAGCTTTCCAATGATATAAGACACTTGAGTCTATGACTTACGGTCTAGGAGTTATGAGCAGTTTCGCGCTTTTGGTTGCTATAGCGCCACCTATGGGCCAATCGGGGTCATAATTTGATAACCTCTCCTCGATTTTTGTACTACCATATGGCAAAGTTTCAAAGCTCTAGCCCTTACGGTTTGGGCTGCACGATGCGTTTTACGGCAGAATAATAATAATAATAATAATAATAAAAATCAGCACAATTACAATAGGGTTTCAGCACTTCGTGCTTGAACCCCTAATAATAATAAAAATCAGTACAATTACAATAGGGTTTCAGCACTTCGTGCTTGAACCCCTAATAATAAGAGAATGTTACTAGTAAAGCTGAATCTGCGAAGCCCTGATTGGCTGCGGGGGTGTCCCGTACGCGCGTGGCCGCGTGCTTTGGAGGCCGATGACGTCACCGCTCGCTCGCGCCGTCTCTTCCGTTATTGAGTTTCAGTGTCGAGTCTTCTGAGGTGAGGAGAGCAGTTCACGGTATTTCTCATATTTACACAACCATCACACACACTTTATACAGTTTTATTAAGCGACAGGCTCATTTCTGTATTGTTTTCATCGATCACAGCGATACTTGTGCGTTTTTTCTGGCGTCTTCCTTCTGAAATAAACATTTAGTGCAGCAGCAGCGAGCATGAGGAGAATATGTTGAGTTCATTCAGACCTGAGCGATGTTGTGTTCGTTTGTGTGATTGTTTCGATGTTTGGATTGAGAACTGTTACTGAATGTGAAGTTAAAGTTTGAGATCTGTGAGGGGAATCGATCTCAAGTGTTTCTGTTGCCGTTTTCATGTTTACATTTATTTCTTTGTCGACATTTAAGCTATCTTTGGCAGATTACATTTACTTATTAAAATTGATGTAGACACTTTATATTGCCCCTGTATGAGTAATGAACGTGGGAAATATCAAATCTATACATGCATGGGAATATGAATATTAAGTTTGACACAGGAAACGTTACATTTTTTTAAGAGTTTTATGAACATTGTCTGTTTCTGAACATATGATTATGTAACATGTTGGAATTACTTTATTGCAATTAATAGTTATTATAAAGTCGAACTATATTTAGATTCACATATTATGTGTTGTAGTTATTTACCCGAAGAGGTTCATATAAAGGTTATTTAATTAGGCCTATTTTGTTTTATTATTGATGATTTATCCATGTTATATTGTGACAAATAACAGTATTGTCTTTCAGTAGAGCAGTTTTACAGGCTTTTATCACGTATCCTGACTCAAATAATGTGTTTCTAACTGCAAACACTCAGAATAAAGTGAGATTATCTGCTGATGATCCTGAATGGCTTGTTGAATGAGTGTTGATGGTCTGAGGCTCATCAATATTAATAGATCTGCTGAAAAAACTCTTTATTTCATGACAATAGTTCCTGTTTTCACCTCACTTATTATGCTGATGTCTTCAGATATCCTGTAAATTGACACTTAAAGGTGCCATTGCATGGATTATTTTTATTATTTTAGAAATTTTCCTGGGGTGCCCTTATAATGTTAGTATGTTTTTAGATAAAAATTTGTCATAATTTAGAAATAAAAGGCATTTTTCCTAGCCTGATTTTATCCTCTGATTTGAACGCTCTGTTTGAAGGGGCGTGTCTGTGTGAGACTTCATTGTAAACGCCCACTGCTGTGATTGGCTGCTGTGAGACTTCAGTGAAAACGCCCACTGCTGTGATTGTAGTGATGTCCGGTTCGTGAACGAATCGTTCTTTTGAACCGGTTCTTTTTAGTGAACTGGTCGATCCAGTACACTAAATCAGACTGAATCGTTCGAAACAGTTCGCGTCTTGCGTCAGCACTGATCCACAACAAGTTACTAAAGTTACTCACTTTCGTACATGCTGAGTCCTGACAGTCCCTTCGACTCAAAATAAACCAATATCCCGGAGTAGGCATATTTGTTAACTCCAGTAAATCCAACAGTTCACTGAACTGAGACATGTTGTGCTGAGAGAAGTGATGAGCACGAGCAGTTGATACTGAGCATGCGCGCACTACCGAACGTACAGGTACAGCGGTTCTCGGACCATCAGTACAGAACTGAGAACCGTTTCTTTCGGACGCGTTCGATACGGAGAACCGATGAGCTGATGAGCTGAGCATGCGTGCAATTCTTTCAGAGGGACGAAGTGTAACAAAATAAAACATGTTAGAAACATGTTTATCACATAGGCTACTGCTGTATTATTTTAAAGATTGGAAACAATGAATGGATTGTAAAACTAAACATTTATTATTATAATAAAACATTATTTTCTGGAACAGATCGTTTAATTTCTAAGTAAGTTGATATACATTTTTGACGTAAACTCTTGCCTAGGTTGTAAAGGGTGCAAAGTGAATGTTTATAATGTGTTAATCAAAACATAACGTATTAAACATTCTGGAGATATGCATCAAGTTTTTAGTTTTGTCGACTGAATAAGGCTATAGCCTAGGTTTCAGTAGTTCTCAGCTCACACACAGGCATACGGTTCTCGAGTCAAGAACTGGTTGTTGCAGCAGTTCTCGGATCACCAGTACAGAACCGAGAACTGTTTCTTTCGGACACGTTCGATACAGAGAACCGATGAGCAGGAGAGACTGCGCATGCGCGATCGCACCGTCTCTGAACCGAACTTTCTTTTGGCCAACTGGTGTTTATACTGTCTATGTGCTGTGCTGATACATGAGCACGGGTGAACCAAGGACTTGAATGAGGGGCCGAATTCGGCGAAATGTAAGTTTATTTAATTACAAATAAAATAAAAATGATGAAGACCAGTTTATTCACTTTAAGACATGTAAAACATCCGAGTTTGCGCATCGCCTTAGGCCTACTACATGGTTCATTCTCAAAACGTAAAAGAAACTTATCCAAGATGATTATGAAGATGAGTACTATTATTTAACTGAAGTTATGATTACAAATGCCTTTATTTGAATGTATATTTATCCGCCGGGATGATAGAATTGACGTCATTACGTGATGACGTAAAAGAACTGGTGAACCGTTTTTTTTTTTTTTGTTTTTTTTTTATTTACAATTTTTTACATGTTATACAAATTAAAGAATACCAGAAAAACAAACAATACAACAATAAAAAAAATAAAAAAATTAAAAAAGGGATAAATAAATAAATAAGGGGGTTAGATAAACAAAACCAAGGAGACTTATTCATAGATGTATCATTACAGTGAGAACAATAATTATACACTATTCAGTCTTGAGGAAATTCACGAAGGGCTGCCATACAGTTTGAAAATGGCGATGAGATTTGGACTCCAGGGAACGTATCCTCTCTAGTTGTATGACGTGAAACAATTCGCTTAGCCAAGCTTTAAATGATGGAGAGTCTGAAGATTTCCAGTTTACAAGTATTATTTTTTTTGCAAGAGTCATGCCCAACAATAAAGGTTGTTGCTGAGATTTTGGAAGAGTATTCAATGTCTCAGAGGATCCAAAAATTGCGAGACCATGGTCTGGTTTAACCTCCTTTTGAAAAACTATTGAAAAAAAATCAAATATAGCAGTCCAAAAATTAAACAGTTTGTGACAAAACCAAAACATGTGAGATAATGAGCCCTCCTCTGTTTTACATCTGTCGCACAATGGAGAAATGGAATTGTAGATTCTACTCAATCTCGTTTTAGAATAATGCAATCTATGGATTACTTTAAACTGAATCAATCTGTGTCTTACATTTATTGAGCAATCATGGATCCTACTAAGGCTGTCATTCCAGGTATCATCCGATACTTCCTCATCAAAATCCCTACTCCAGGCTTCTTTGATATGCTTGGTGTTCACAGCCAGTTGGAAAGAATTAACATATCGTGAAACCAGATGCCTAGAGCTTGGATTAAACAAAAAAGTTTGCTCAAATGTACTAATCTCTGGTTTGTCAATAAATTGTGGAATAATTGTTTGAACATAATGTCTTACTTGTAGATATCGAAAAAAGTCAGACCTTGGAAGATTAAATACAGATTGCAATTGGTTAAAAGAAGCAAATTTACCATCTATATAAAGATCACCAATAGACATCAGACCTTTTCTTTTCCATTCAACAAAACCACTATCTAGCTGAGAAGGTTTAAACATATGATTGTTAGCGATGGGTGTAAAAACGGAGACGTCAGGTAATTTAAGATGTTTCCTTATCTGGTTTAAAATACGAATTGAATTTTTAATTATTAAATTGGTACCAATTAGTTTTGATGAGGGAGAAACTTTTGAAAAAAGTAAAACTGGAAGACACGATATTGTAAAAGAAAATGTCTCTATCCTAAGCCATAAAGGATCAGCCACAGAGAAAGTTTCATTAGGGATACCCTTCTGCCAGTAAGATAGAGCCCTGGCATTTGCTGCCCAATAGTAATATTTAAACACTGGGAGCCCTAGGCCTCCCATCTGCGTGGGTTTCTGTAAGTGCGCTTTTGCTATTCGAGGAGTTTTGTAAGCCCAAACAAACGGTAAGATAACTGAATCTAAAAGCTTGAAAAAAGATATAGGTATATAAGTAGGGACGTTTTGAAAAAGGTAGAGGAACTGCGGTAAAGTAACCATTTTAATTGCATTAATTTTGCCAATCATAGAAAGCGGAAGGAGCCTCCATCTCTCAATATTATCTTTTAACTTGTCAATCTTAGCCAAAAAGTTTAATTTAAATATTTGTTTGGGATTCTTTGGTACCACTATGCCAAGATATGTAAAGTGGTCTTCGACTGTTTTGAAAGGCAAAGAGTCAACCTGGCTGGAACTAGTGTTTTTAGCAAGTGACATGAACTCACTTTTGGACCAGTTGATAGTATACCCAGAGATTTTACCAAACGCATTAATATAATCAAGCAAATAGGGAACTGATTTGGCTGGATCAGAGAGATATATTAATAGGTCATCCGCATATAAACTAACCAGAGCTTCAACCTTTCCCATCTTTATTCCATTAATATGTGGGTGACTTCTAATCCCCACTGCTAGCGGTTCCAACGCAATATCAAAAAGAAGAGGAGAGAGGGGATCTCCTTGTCGGACTCCTCGATGCAACTCAAAAGAGATAGATTTATTAGAGTTTGTCAGAATGGATGAACGAGGACATAAATATAGAATTTTTACCCACTTAATAAAACGACTCCCAGACCCAAAACGCTCAAGTGCTTTTAGCATGAATGGCCACTCTATTTGATCAAACGCCTTTTGGGCATCTAGTGAGATGATTGCTCCTGTGGCTTCCTTACCACGTTCCTTATAAAGAATATTAAGGAGGAGGCGAACGTTGCAAAAAGAGAAACGACCTGGTATAAACCCAGTTTGATCTGGGTGTATAATTGTTGAGATATGCTTTCCAAGTCTGTTAGCTAACACTTTTGATATCACCTTCTGATCAAAGTTAAGTAGCGATATAGGTCTATAATTGGCCGGATCTGTGTCGTCTTTTCCTTTCTTTAGTAGAACACAAATATTGGCCTCATACAGTGAATTGGGGAGTTTGCCATTTTCATATGAGTCGTTGATCATTCTTAAAAAGTAGGGGGCTAGTTTTAAAGAAAAGGTTTTATAAAATTCACATCCAAAGCCATCTGGCCCTGGCGCTTTACCCGATGGGAAAGACTTGATGGCTTCTAAAATGTCCGCTTCAGAAAATGCACGATCTAGATCTTCTTTTGCAGTTTTATCTAACTGGGGAAGGTTGAGATTATCAAAAAAAGAATCATAATCTTCTTTACTGACGTTGCAATTTGAGGTATAAAGATCAGAATAAAAATCCCTAAAGGATTCATTAATTTCTTCTGGATTGGTTACAATCTCAGCTGTGTTTGACTTAATTTGATGGATTGTTTGCTTTGCTTGCTCACTCCTTAACTGTCTCGCTAATAAAGTTTCTGGCTTATCGCCTAATTCAAAATGCTTTTGTTTCAGTTTAAGTAAGAGACTCTCAATTCTTTTGCTCAAGATCGAATTATACTCATATTTCAAATTCAATATTTTATTATAATCTTCTTGTAATCCAGAGGTTCTATATGTTTGTTCTAAAATCGTGAGTAAATTTTCATTTCTTAAAAGCCTGCTATTGTTATTTCGCTTGCTAGCCGTTTCAAAAGCAATAATATGTCCCCTTATGACTACCTTAAGGGTATCCCATAGAATTGAATCAGAGACTTGGCCATTGTCATTATTCATAAAGAAATCATTCAGTTTAGCATTAATGTAGCTTTCAAAAGCTGGGTCTTTAAGTAGGTAAGGGTTAAATCTCCAATGATAACTTTGTCGTGGCAAGACTTTATTAATCTGAAGAGAGATGGGGCTATGGTCTGATATCAACATATTATGGTACCTTGTACCAGTTATTATGTTTACCATTTCAGAAGTAACCAAAAAACGATCAATTCTAGTATAAGACTTATGAACGTGCGAGTAAAATGAGTACTCCCGTTCTGTTTGGTGTTGTATCCTCCAAATATCTACCATATTCCTTTCTTCAATTAATCTATTTAGGATCTGTACTGAGGTTATACTGGGAGGTGGCTTTGAGGATGAACGGTCTAAAAGTGGATCTAAATAGCAGTTAAAGTCACCGCCAATAATTACATTTTTACACCCAGATGGTATTAAATCAAAAACCTTTTTAAAAAATTTAGGGTCATCAATATTCGGACCATATATATTTAACATTGTGATTTGCAAAGAACTAAGTTGTCCTGAAATCATGACATATCTGCCATGAGTATCAGTAGTCATTGAATCCAGCTGAAATGAAATACCTTTGCGAAATAAAATTGCTACCCCCCTGGCCTTACTGTTGAAAGTAGCCTGATACACCTGTGAAATCCAATTTGCCCTAAGCTTATGTTCTTGTCCCACGGCTATGTGCGTTTCCTGTAAAAATAAGATGTCCGCTTTTAAGGACTAGAGATGGGTAAACACTTTGCCTCTTTTAATGGGGTGCCCAAGCCCTTTAACATTCCAAGATGTCAAAGTCAAAGTAGGATTTCCTCTATTCGTTGTATCGTTCCCTTTCATTTAAATGTAAAACAACAGTAACAATCCCCCTCCAAGAAAAAAAAAAAAAAAAAAAAAAAAAAAAAACACCACAACAACAAAAACACAACAACAACAACAAAAACAGAAAAACAACAACAACTTGAGCCTCGAACTTTTGGCCCACCCATCCCAGCCCACCCCAATGCCTCAAATGACTTCCCCAAACGAAGCATTATGGCTCCCCCTAGTGACTAGAACACGCTATACTTGTAGCAAAGTATTACAATAATACGAATACGCACACCCAAGCTAAGTGAAACGATCGTAAAACGAGAGAAATGTAAGTCCAAAAATAAAATAAAATAAAACTGCTCCACAGCCAAATCTTATCTAAAAAAAAATAAAGAAATGTGCACTTACAGTCTCTATCCACTCTCCATAGCACTACACATCAAAATTTATTCATGATCCGTCCCAGCGACTTGCCTCAGTTCTTTGTCTATGTATATCTTTGCGTCCGTGGGAGATGTAAACAATTCGGTATTTCCATTGTAGGTGATGCAAAGCTTAGCGGGGAAGCGCAGAGTATGACGCACATTAAGCTCCCTTAACCTTTGCATTGCCTCGCTGAAGCTCCGACGTTGTTCCATTACCTCAGCCGTGTAATCCTGAAAAAACAGCACTTTACGACCTTGGTATTCAAGCTGACGTCCCTGACGAAGGCGCAGGATGCGCTCTTTGTCCTGGAAATAGTGAATTCGTGCGATTATTGCACGCGATTTGGCTCCTTCCGGAGGCTTTGGCTGAGGTACTCGGTGAGCGCGGTCAATGATTGGAGGATCGGAAAAGTCGTCAAAGAGTTGCTTGATCAGCTCCGCCACGAACTCAGTTGGTCTTCCCTTTTCAGCACCTTCTGGGATACCAACAATTCTGAGATTGTTACGGCGCGATCGGCCCTCGAGATCGTTAAGCTTGAACCGGTTTTTTGAACCGGTTCATTGAAACGAACTGTCCGAAAGAACCGGTTCGCGGAAAAGAACCGGACTTCCCATCACTATGTGATTGGCTGCTGTGAGACTTCATTGTAAGCCTGTTGATCACGTGAATGAAGATCTTATCATTGCAGCGCAGTTTCTGCACTCTCACTAATGATTTCACCAATGCAAACATGATGTACCGTATGTACAGTAAGAGCTTCGTTGTGCAGTGTAACAGCGTCATTGATTTCATAACAAGTTTTGGCAAGTGTCCAGATAAACGCACGCTGTGTGATTGACAGCTTGGGCGACTGGAAAGGGATTGTTCTTTGATCGCTATCTGTATATTAATCACAGTTTAAGTAAGATTATTTTCATCCTACTAAGAGAAATGATGTGAAGTTGATCGTTTAGTCACTTGCTTGATTTACTGATGCATAAACAGTATTGAACGACTTTGAGAGAAAGATTATCTGTCTGAACTTGAACAATTGACCTATGGCTAAGCCACGCCCCCTCCACTAGGGTTGGGAATCGTAAGAAATGTTCTGGTTCCGGTTCCGATTCCGGTTCCACCAAACGATTCCGGTTCCGGTTCCAGTTCAACATTAAATAATATTAAAACAACTAATAAAAAAATAGTAGTAAGGGGAAAATCCCAAATGAGTTTAACAGACTGGTAATGTCAACAAATTCAACATATTATTAAGCAATTTTTGCAAAAAAAAAAAAAAAAAAATTCTGAAGGAAAATAAAAATTTCTGCTTTAAAATAATTTGGGACCTAGCTTATTGTATCTCCAGCAGTGGAGAATACCATCTCAACCAGAAGGGGTAGAATATGCTTGAACACCCATGTAAGATGTGTAGAACAGATTATTTTCAAAATCGTTTTTAATGATTGATTTAAATTATTTTAATGATTGATCGTTTTTAATGATTGACTTGTTTCATTACTGGATAAATCAGCGCTCTAGCAGTTAATAAACAGAACTGCATGCGTCTTGCGGAAGAACATTGTTGCCGGAGCTACTTCTCTCTATTTATGTCTGACGAGTCACGCAGGCACTGGGCTACTCCGCAGCGGCTGCGCTCCGCCAGTCTAAAGTAGGCTATAGTCCGAGTATAAACGCTACCCATTAAGCCCATGTACCCTTTAAGCCCACTTTCAACTTTGAAGTCAAATTAAAAAAAGAGAAAATAATATTTTATGCTGCTTATTATTTTAACCAATCCAGTGATTTGTAACTTCCCTGGCATTTTTAATTGCATATCAATTACATTTGGCAATGTTGAGTTAGCCCCACCAATGTGCATGCTGTCTCAGGGGACCTCACACAAAGTCACCCCAAAACTTTGGTGTTTCGGGACCCTTCAGAAATCAACACATTTCTGCAATTTTCAGCCATTTCTTTGGTAACTACCAGGGGTGCCGCCAGAAATTCTGGGCCCTATGGAAACCAAAATTTCTGGGCCCCCTACATTTTTTACAGATAAAATTTAACCCAATAAACATGCCCTGTATACTTTAAAAAAGATACTTAGCACATTGCGTAGTTAAAATGTCTAAAGATGAGTACAAAGCCAACAAAAAAAACAAAAAATAAAATAAATTGAATTTATACAAATTTGACTTATAAGTCAAACACACACGTAATAACCATCTTATTTCTATTGGCCTATTTAGTTTTCATAATATAAAATATTAAAATATCTATTTTGTTAACTCCTTATAGCCAATGGTTACTACAGACACATGTTTTATTCGGTTTTTTATATTATTTTTTTCTGGGGCATTTTATTCATATTAAGAACGTCAAGTTTGACATAATCGATCGTAGCAGCAGCCCTGTCACTTCACAGAAGACAGAACACACGACACACACGGCAAACTGATTTTGTGATTTTTGAAGCGTATAGATTACTTTTTGTTTTGTAAAGTTATCATCATGTGGCGAACACAGTAGATAAGACGTGTTGAGAGGCATCAATCTTCGTGAAGTTTCGCGCTCAGGCTCACCTTGTTCAGCTGAAGGTCCTTGCACACTGAATCCGAAATTTTCGCATGCGTTTTTTCGTATCCGTCATTCTGTGGCTCTAAACTGTCAAAACACCATTCAAACCCTTGTTACGGATCCGAAAAACGCAGAAAATCGAACCCGATCCGATTTTTTTTTTTTTTTTTTTTTTGACGGTAGAGGGTTTCGGAAGCAGTGTGCAAGTGTGATTGACCTAACGTGAGGTTGTATTTATTTTTTAACGTGCTAAAATATCGGACGCGAATTTCGCACGGGGGGAGAAGGAGGACGTGGGTGTGCAGCAGCCGCTGAATCTGTGTAGCTATTTTTTACAGTCTATGGTGTAGAGACATGATAACCCAGATATGTTATTATTGTTGGATGTAAATCATAATTCAGTAATTTTACTAAGCTAGCTAGATAAAAGCAGGTCATGTAGCAACAAAAATAAGTAACTCTGAAAGTTTTGGAATACAGGAATAGGGCAAGATACCTTTCTTTTTGAAAAACTGTGTGACATACTGTCGACTTCGGCGTTCTCGGTCTTCTCTTTCCTTTCCTTTTTTGATGCCCTAACTTTTGATGTGACATGCCTGCGTGTGTCACTGTCTACGCTGCATCATAGCAAGTGCAATAAGCAAGAGACGTTACACTAGCGATCGTAGCTCGGACAGAGCAGGTGGAATGAACCATTGTAAGGTGGAGGGGTGTGACTGAAACAGTAAATACATTATTTGTATTTTAAATATTAAGTCTATGGTCAAAACGGACAAAATACACATTTAGTGCATGGCGGGCCCTAGCACATTTAATGTATGTATAAAAAAGAGAAAATAAATAATAAAAGAAAAGGGGGGTCTGCTCTTCTGGGCCCTAAATCAGCCTGGGCCCTTAGAATCGTCCAATACATTGATATTATGTCAAATAAGAGATAAATGTATTGTTTTTTGTGTATGATCAAAAAGTACTTTATCATTTTATATAATTTTCCTTTAAATGGAAAGATGAGTTTTATTAGCTTGCGTTCAAAGCTAATCTCTAGGTCAAACCATTAGCCTTACAGAAATATAGACTGCCAAAGAATTAAGCATGTGAACTGCAAACAATGAATGTTTTGTGATTCATTTTACATTAATTTACAAATAAATACATCATAAATTGTTTTGCAGAGAAGATTATTTTTAGAAATTAACTTTTTTTTAAGATGGGCTTAAATGGTACAGTGCCACAAAACGCATGCAAACTAGAGCCAACACAAGCTAACCTTGAATGAAAAAAACTTAACATTTCTCAATGTGGGCACAATGAAAATTACTATGATACTTAGTCAACAGTATATTTAAGCTCCATGCATGTATTTGTAAACATATCTTACATTTTTAAAGGAAAACATTGTCTTTTTCCACCAGTACTCACTGTGTACCATTTAAGCCCACCTTATGTATTTCAATGAGGAATCCCTCTAAGTACAAACAAGCTGAGTTAACCTGTTAAGCTGCAACGCCACTTTTGAAAAATCCCCAGAAATGACATACCCAAACTTAAACAGATACAGTTCATGAACCCTTTGCACTAAAAGCACAAGTATGATCTCATTTGAAAGCTGACACCTGGCAGTTTATTGTAAATGTAGAATTAATTATTGTCATAATGAAAAAAAATTGTTATAAATAGCTTCAAAGTTTTGTAAAGTTATTAGAAATTAATTTTTATGAAACATCCTCATGAAAATAAAATTGAAGTTGGCACTGGAGCAATCTAGAAATGCACTACAGCTAAAGCCACATGTCTAAACATTTTATGTTTAAAATCTGAAGATAATAAGTCCAAAACTCTGTATTTAGTTACATGTTTTTCAAGACCATGTCAGTTGACTTTATTTTGATTTGACGTTAAAGATGCTTCTGATGTTTATTGCCATCTTCTAACCATCTATCCAGTATATTGTCTCTATTGTTTTGTGGTGCAAACGAGCCCCATTCAGTCTCAGTCTCCCCCTGCACACATTAACACCTCTCCAGACTGGTTATGGCTCGAAATATGCATTTCTTTTGTCTGCATTATAGTTACTAACGACTGGCTATTCATAGGGTTTCAATCCCTAATTTATTTTATCAAAGTTCTTACTTAACATTTAAAAACTGGATCAAATGCCCTGCTTGAATAATGAAACATTTTAGTAAGCATATTTAGAAAAAAATTATAAAAGGATAACTGCAATATGTGGCAGGTGCACCTAGAGCTAGCTAGCATGTTAGCTTAGCACACCATCAATACACGACAATTTATGAGATTAAAACCATTTTTGTGCTTCAAACTTAATTTATAACGCAAGTAGAGTGTTTTAAATAATCTTCTGTGATATAATTTCGCTTCAGATTAAAAAATCAGACATAAAATATATATTTTTTACTATTCTGCACAATGATAAAGTCTATATCGATTAGCAATACATTATAAATATAATCTATTATTATGGAAATACCTGACATTATTTGAAGAACACAGGTAAACCAAATATCATTTCAATCATGTTTATTGTCTTCAAAAAGTCTTTTTTCTGCATGTAACAACGATCTCTGATAGCTCTGTGTGTGTTCGAGACTTCCTGGATTGTCACATGATCATGGTTCTTCTTCATGTTACATAAATGGACTATTATTGTGAATGTAGCGCCCTCAGGCTGTTGGTATGGATTGAAAACACAATACATCACAGCGTCCAGCGCTCATAATGATTACATCGACGCATTTGGGCATACATTCAATAAATATTATTCCTGTCTATAGAAATCTGATGAAAACTTATGAAAATATATCAATATTTCTCCAAATCTGCACATTTTTGAGCTAAAGCCCTGAGGGACGTTGTTTTGTGTATCGCTGTCATGACGACAGCACGGGAGTTTTTTTATGAATGAAAGCGGCTGACGCGCATAATTCATATCAAAGGTATCGACTCATTTTTTCATTTCATAACTCCTGACACAAATTAAGACATAACTGTCACTATAAGTTTTTCAGAATACAATAGTGGTCAAATACTGAAACTTGAGTCTTATATCTTTTTAATGATGTATAGTTTGTCAATGTATAACATTAAATCTGATAGTAATTTTTAACTAAATAAAAAAAAAAACGCTTCAGTGCGCCGACGCACTGGTGAAGCTTAACAGGTTAAGGCTTGAGATTCTGGGCATGGAGAGGTCCATGGAGAGGTACAGGACCCTACATTCCCCATAGTCCTGAGCCCCTGGGACCGTCCGGCACTTCTTGTCTAGCTTTGTCCGGGCAAAACTCGGGACCCAACCCAAGCCGAGTTGGGGCTCTGGACTCCGGGCATGGAGGGGTCACCTAGTGGGCCCCTTATGCAGGGTTATTGAGCCCTAACTATGCTTTCTTCCCAATGGTCACTTCCAGTGGAACTTTGATTGGGCATAACTCCAGAATCAAGCCGACCTAAGGCTGCATACTCCCGGTGTGGGGGCCCACTAGGAGGCCCCCCTAAGCCGAGTCTGGAGCCCCGACTCTGCTTCCTTCCCGAGATACACCCGGTTAAACTCCACCTTTGACCAGGCATAACTCGGGAGCCAAGCTGGCTTAAGGATCCAGAGTCCCGGTGTTAAGCCCAGAGTATGGAGCCCTAACTCGGCTTGGCTCCCGAGATACACCCGGTCAAACTTCCAACTTGACTCCAGCTACAACTGTCAAGCCGACTTAAGGCTCCAGACCACTGGCCACTAACACCAGACCACTGGCCACTAACACCAACCCATCCCACCCAGGGCTCTTATCAAACATTAGCAAAATGATTTTTTTTTATTATTCCCTGTCACTGAATAAATATATTGATGTTTTACTTCTTTAAAATCAATAAAAAAATTATATTTTGTGAATCAAAGATGATGTGGGCTTATTTGGAACACATGCGGGCTTAAATGGTACCAAAAGTACCAATTAAGCCCATGCCAGACTTCTGACTTTATTCCTAAATTATCTTAATTTTATATTCTAAAATGTACATCAACTAGCCTAATTAATACAATTTCAAATGAGAGATTAATCTTGCATTTTAACAAATAATTTTTCTTATAAACTATGTCAATATCTATGAAAAAAACCTAGATTTAGATTTTGGTGTGCTTAGTGGGTACACTTACCCTATACGTTTATTTCTGTGTTTATGATTTTGTTCAGTTTTTCTTACCATTATTTATATTTGGAAGAATTACAATTATTTATATTATTTTCTATATATCTAGATACCTGTATTTTAATGAAGAAGCAGAATAATGTTAGGATTAGCAATAAAAATAATATAAATAATTAATGAATTGGCTTCAGTTACTGTACAATGAATAGCTAGACAGACATACAGTAAGGAAAATAAGTATTTGAACACCCTACTATTTTCCAAGTTCTCCCACTTAGAAATCATGGTGGGGTCTGAAATTGTCATCGTAGGTGCATGTCCACTGTGAGAGACATAATCTAAAAAAATAAAATCCAGAAATCACAATGTATGATTTTTTAACTATTTATTCGTATGATACAGCTGCAAATAAGTATTTGAACACCTGAGAAAATCAATGTTAATATTTGGTACAGTAGCCTTTGTTTGCAATTACAGAGGTCAAACGTTTCCTGTAGTTTTTCCACCAGGTTTGCACATACTGCAGGAGGGATTTTGGCCCACTCCTCCACACAGATCTTCTCTAGATCAGTCAGGTTTCTGGGCTGTCGCTGAGAAACACGGAGTTTGAGCTCCCTCCAAAGATTCTCTATTGGGTTTAGGTCTGGAGACTGGCTAGGCCACGGCAGAACCTTGATATGCTTCTTACAGAGCCACTCCTTGGTTATCCTGGCTGTGTGCTTTGGGTCATTGTCATGTTGGAAGACCCAGCCTCGACCCATCTTCAATGCTCTAACTGAGGGAAGGAGGTTGTTCCCCAAAATCTCGCAATACATGGCCCCGGTCATCCTGTCCTTAATACAGTGCAGTCGCCCTGTCCCATGTGCAGAAAAACACCCCCAAAGCATGATGCTACCACCCCCATGCTTCACAGTAGGGATGGTGTTCTTGGGATGGTACTCATCATTCTTCTTCCTCCAAACACGTTTAGTGGAATTATGACCAAAAAGTTCTATTTTGGTCTCATCTCACCACATGACTTTCTCCCATGACTCCTCTGGATCATCCAAATGGTCATTGGCAAATTTAAAATGGGCCTTGACATATGCTGGTTTAAGCAGGGGAACCTTCCGTGCCATGCATGATTTCAAACCATGACGTCTTAGTGTATTACCAACAGTAACCTTGGAAACGGTGGTCCCAGCTCTTTTCAGGTCATTGACCAGCTCCTCCCGTGTAGTTCTGGGCTGATTTCTCACCTTTCTTAGGATCATTGAGACCCCCACGAGGTGAGATCTTGCATGGAGCCCCAGTCCGAGGGAGATTGACAGTCATGTTTAGCTTCTTCCATTTTCTAATGATTGCTCCAACAGTGGACCTTTTTTCACCAAGCTGCTTGGCAATTACCCCGTAGCCCTTTCCAGCCTTGTGGAGGTGTACAATTTTGTCTCTAGTGTCTTTGGACAGCTCTTTGGTATTGGCCATGTTAGTAGTTGGATTCTTACTGATTGTATGGGGTGGACAGGTGTCTTTATGCAGCTAACGACCTCAAACAGGTGCATCTAATTTAGGATAATAAATGAAGTGGAGGTGGACATTTTAAAGACAGACTAACAGGTCTTTGAGGGTCAGAATTCTAGCTGATAGACAGGTGTTCAAATACTTATTTGCAGCTGAATCATACAAATAAATAGTTAAAAAATCATATATTGTGATTTCTGGATTTTTTTTTAAGATTATGTCTCCCACTAGCCTGAGTGCCAGCCCGAACCCCGCCCACAACATTTTTTGGTTGGGAAGTTCGGTCTGGACTCGATCCGTTGAGGAGTAATTATGCCCTGCTCCCAAAAGGCCGAGCCAATCAAATTGCCAGGGCGGGCTTTAATCGATGATGGACAGATGATCTGCGGTTACATAATCACTCACGTCACCAAAGAGCGCTTGATTTGAATTAGTTTACAACAAAGACGACTGCAGCTGGATAATTGAGATTTCACGAGTTCACACTTACAAATAAGTCAGATAGAATAAATGCGTATATGAGATTTCACGAGTTCACACAAATAAGTCAGATATGCGTATGACATGCTGTCCGAGGAGAGGGCTGTGGGCTCGGTAGCCATACTCCCCCAGTATTCCTGGTTGTGAGAGAAGACAAGAGTGAGGATTCGGGGTGGTGGAGGGATGCTGAAAAACTGTCAAGGAGTGTTAGGTAAGTTGACAGAGTGAATATGCTTCCTCATGCTGATATAGGGTAACGTTAGACATGGTAATGTTTGATGACAAGTTGATATTGGATTGATTATTTGTACGTGCTCCTCCCGAACTTTGTTTATGAAACATCATGTGTAGATTCCGCCATCGCGTCTGTTATAGAAGATATCCACAGACCACAGCGCATTCATTTTAAAAGAGGAACAGAGAGCCGCGACATTTTGTTGTTTGAAAATATGAATGAAGAACATACGTCATTTACTCCGTTGCTCTGATTGGTTGTAGGTCTATCCAATTGAGTGCAGAGTTTTTTTTTTCCTGGTTCGGTTGAGACACGCCCCATAATCAAATCTCTATGGAGCAGTATCAGATTCACATTCTGACTAGAATATGAGTATGACGAAGTCAGGCTAGTCTCTCACAGTGGAAAATTGCAAAATAGCAGGGTGTTCAAATACTTATTTTCCTCACTGTAAATGCTTAGAAGTGTCATTTATTATAAAAACAAACTCAGTGATTTATATTTTTGATTTTGGCAGATTAGCTCCTCCCACTGTAATTCATCATCAGAGAAGCTCCTCCCACTGTTATCACATCATCAGTGAAGCTCCTCCCACAGTAATTCTCCAAAAAATGCTGTAAATTCCCATCAGCTACAAGTGAAGACAAGCATCAGAGCATCAGGAAGAGCTGAAATCTGCAAAGACTGAGTTTATTAAAGAGGACAGTGAGAACATGAGTGATCCAGAACCCTGCAGAATGAAACACACTGAAGATCCTGAAGGACAAAGAGGTTGGTGTTTATTCCTCATTCATTCATGATGCTGAAGAACATTCATGTTAGAAACATTCAAGCATTTCATCACATTTAGATAAACAGTTCAACTATGAAACGGTACAGAATGTTCTGGGTTCCCTTTCAGTCGCTCGCGTTCGACGTAACGTCGACGTGACGACGTAATTGGGATCACTTCAGGGAGCCCTATCAACTTCGAGTGTCTACAGAACGAGCCAATGAACATTGGCGTGCGTGAATCGCGTCACGCGCCCCCGCCCAGCGCGAGTATAAACAGGAAGCGGGCGCACACACACATTGTCTTTCACTTCGGAGCCAAGCTTTTGTGGGACTTCTGTCTACAAATCAGCCCTTGAAGACTTCATAATAAGAAGAGATCTCTCTGCCTACACTGTTGGTGTGACGGCGCGATCAGTGGTGGCCGCGAGCATTGCAGCTCACAACTTCTGTTTTCACAGCACTATTTTTCTGTGTCTGTGTGAGTGTGTGTCGGTTCGGTGGGCGTTTCCTCGTGTTCATTCACACCGCGGCTTCCCCTGGGTGCCTCAGCACTGAGAGGGTATTTTTCTACCTTTTTTATTTTTACTAAAAGAGCAACACAAGCGTGACCCTGCGTCTTTTTCAAGATGTCATTCTGCTTGTGCGTTTCTGGATGCCGTCGTTCCCTGGCGCCAGCAGATGGCCACAGTAGTTGCCTCTCGTGTTTTGGCATTCAACACGCTGAGGCAGCTTTTGTGGATTGTTCATGTTCCCATTGCGGGAATATGACTATCTCAGCGCTTAGATCGAGACTCGCTTACCTCAAGGGAGGTGCAGTCCCCTCGCCTATGCCCCGATCTAGCGCTTATTCTGCCCTGCAGAATAGGCCTACTTCGGTGCATGACCAAGGTGATCTGAGGATTACCGTGAGGGCTTCCCCGTCGAGTCAACCTCCGCGGGCCCCTCACGCCTCACAAGCCCTGTTGCCGACAGTGGGGCAGCTAAGGGGTATGTGGATATCCCCCCAGTGGAGTGGGCCGTCGCAATGCAGCTGTGTCCGGCGTCCGCTTCCTCTTGACGGGGTAATCCACGCCTCCCGTCCAAGGCCTGTAAGTTTTCGTCCGGTCTAACGGTGAAGGCTTACAAGGCCTGTGGACAGGCTGCTTCCGCCCTCCATGCCATGGCGCTCATGCAGGTCCACCAGGCCCAGGCGCTCATGGGCATGAACGAGGGTGGTTCTGACCCAGAGCTCCTCCGGGAGCTCCGTGTGGCAACCGACCTCGCCCTCCGGGCGACGAAGGAAACCACACGTTCAGTCGGTCAGGCGATGTCCACCTTTGTGGTCCAGGAGCGCCACCTTTGGCTCAACCTGGCGGATATGAGGGACACCGATAAATTTCGGTTCCTGGATGCCCCTCTTTCCCAGGTTGGGTTGTTCGGCGACGCGATCAAGAGCTTTGCCCAACAGCTCTCGGCCGCACAGAAGCAGAAGGAGGCCATCCGGCACATCCTGCCCCGACGGACCGCTGCGGCTCCCACCCGAAGGCCGGCCACAGACCCTCCGTCTACTCGTCGCCGAGGTCGGCCTTCTGCGGCATCCTCCGCTCCCGCTAAGCCCCAGCAGCAGCAGCAGCAACAATCCAGGCCTAAGCGCGGAGCAAGCCGTAGGAAGCCGACCCCGCCCGTCCAGGCCGCTGCCAAACCAGGAGGCAAGCGACGGTGCAAACGACCCTGAGACGGGCGGCCTGGAGGTGGATCAAGTTGCTCTTCAGGAGATGGCGAAGGCGCCACTCCTTCCCCCGGTGAAGGGCCGGGTGGAGAATCTTTTGTTTCCTTTTCTTTTTGTTCCGCCACTGAACCACGGGTCCCAAGAGGGCGCGCTTGGCAGTCGACGAAGCCGCCATGCCTTGTCACTCCCGAGCCCCTCTTTCTTCGCCAGCAGGCAGCAGTGGCTGTGTTCCGGACGTGCTGACGCCTCCGCACACTCACTCTGCCCTTCGACGGAAGCAGGTATGTGCTGCACCACACACTCAGACCCCACTTCGGGCCGCTGTGCGTAAAAAAGTTACGCTTTCCCAGTGTTATCCAAGAGTTCCACTGTGTGGGGTATAATGGAACAAAAGTTTAACTCCCTCTTCGCAGGTCTTCCGCCCCAGCAGTTGGGGGTCTTAGAGTCTTGCGTAGGGTGCTGGATGTGGCAGCAACCGAGGCGTTTTCCATGGGATCCCAATTACGTCGTCACGTCGACGTTACGTCGAACGTGAGCGACTGAAAGGGAACGTCGCGGTTACTAATGTAACCCTCGTTCCCTGAAGGAGGGAACGGGAGACGTAACGTCCCATCGCCACCGTTGCTGACCATCGCTGCATGGCAGTCACAAATCTCGGCTCCTCAGCGAAAAACTGTGTGTGCGTGCGCCACTGCGCCCGCTTCCTGTTTATATCCGCGCTGCGGGGCAGGAGCGCGTGACGCGATTCACACACGCCAGCGTTCATTGGCTCGTTCTGTAGCAGGGTTTCCGCGGGGCATTAAAAGTCATTAAATGGATTTTGCGATAATTAAGGCCTTAAATGGCATTAAAAAGCAAATCCTACAGGCATTAAATTTTTTATGGTTTTGAAGAAAATGTTATATTATCAATTTATTTGAATAGTCTTCATGATTAATAATTTTTATTTGCTGACGTCGCAAAATATGTACGTTAGTGTGATTTAAAAACACGCGGAAACAGTTTGGTGATTGCCTCCGGCCGGAGCAAAGTTGCGGAGGTGGCGCGAGTAATTTTGGACAGCAGGAACAACAGGAATAAAACTAGACCAGAAAACTGGGAAAGTGCATGGAAGACAAACAATTTAGAACATGGTTGGTGGTCAAAATAAAGAAGGATTTTGCAGCTTTTGTAAAAAGGTATTTAAATTGGGTAGCTACAATGGGAATCAATGGCGTAAAATCTCATATGCAGTCTGACAGCCACAGGTCGACGGTAAAAGGCAGACAGCAATTAACTGTGTAGTAACGTTCCCTCATCAGCTCGACATCCGCTGTTGAAGCTCACTTTGCATTTTTTAACGTGTTAATGCATGAGATTATTTTTGTCCAGTTTAATGCGTTAAAATATTTAACGCAAACGCAGCATTCGTTAATTTTTGTCATCCCTTGGGTAGCGTTACATTATATGATCCATCTCTTATTCATGTAAATGCTTTTAAACGCGCTGCCTGCGAATGTTCTGTCTATGTAACACACACACACACACACAGAGAGAGAGAGAGAGAAAGACGAGTGCCAGATCGTGCGCACAGACTGCGCACCAGAAAACGGTCCTCTTTCGCGCAACGAACAATAAAACACAATTTTGCCAAAATGTCTGTTTTGTGAGTATCCTCATAAAATAAGAGCAGTCTTAAATTAGTGAAATAAAGTCTTTAATGAACGCAAAGAGTTGTGAGAGAATGAGGCGCGTGTTAGATCCGTGTTTCTGTCAGCAGCTGCTCTTAAAGGGACAGCAGCCAATAAAGCTTTCTGTCAGTAATCACAGAACAAAGGCACCAGAGAAAATTACTCACTGCTATTGACTAAAGAACTCTTGTAGCTTTAATAAGCATTAGTCTATATTTAATCTATAATTTATGCCGTGCAGACTGTTTGATAACGTATGTTAGACAGGAAGGCCAAAGGTAAATATGACATTTATTATAGGTTTATGTGAGGATTGTTAAGTTCACTTAAATGAAAAGTTGTCTTTTTTTTAAGCCTAATGTTAAAAACTTGATAGCTTACAATTACACTGTAATGTTGGATGGCTATAATTAATGTTTAAAATTAGGGGGGAGAAATTATTTCTATCCAGATATCAATAGCTGTTTTAGCATCAGTGAGACTGGCCTTTATGTTGTCTCTACATTCATTTGTAGATTAACTGTGAAATGATTACATTATAAAATATATAAGCCTAATCAAATGTAAGTGTTTTAATTTCGGAAAAAACGTGTGATTAATCAAGTTAATTTATATATATACACTCACCTAAAGGATTATTAGGAACACCTGTTCAATTTCTCATTAATGCAATTATCTAATCAACCAATCACATGGCAGTTGCTTCAATAGGGGTGTGGTCCTGGTCAAGACAATCTCCTGAACTCCAAACTGAATGTCAGAATGGGAAAGAAAGGTGATTTAAGCAATTTTGAGCGTGGCATGGTTGTTGGTGCCAGACGGCCCGGTCTGAGTATTTCACAATCTGCTCAGTTACTGGGATTTTCACGCACAACCATTTCTAGGGTTTACAAAGGATGGTGTGAAAAGGGAAAAACATCCAGTATGCGGCAGTCCTGTGGGCGAAAATGCCTTGTTGATGCTAGAGGTCAGAGGAGAATGGGCTGACTGATTCAAGCTGATAGAAGAGCAACTTTGACTGAAATAACCGTTACAACCGAGGTATGAAGCCAAGCATTTGTGAAGCCACAACACGCACAACCTTGAGGCGGATGGGCTACAAAAGCAGAAGACCCCACCGGGTACCACTCATCTCCACTACAAATAGGAAGAAGAGGCTACAATTTGCACGAGCTCACCAAAATTGGACAGTTGAAGACTGGAAAAATGTTGCCTGGTCTGATGAGTCTCGATTTCTGTTGAGACATTCAGATGGTAGAGTCAGAATTTGGCGTAAACAGCATGAGAACATGGATCCATCATGCCTTGTTACCACTGTGCAGGCTGGTGGTGGTGGTGTAATGGTGTGGGGGATGTTTTCTTGGCACACTTAAGGCCCCTTAGTGCCAATTGGGCATCGTTTAAATGCCACGGCCTACCTGAGCATTGTTTCTGACCATGTCCATCCCTTTATGACCACCATGTACCCATCCTCTGATAGCTACTTCCAGCAGGATAATGCACCATGTCACAAAGCTCGAATCATTTCAAACTGGTTTCTTGAACATGACAATGAGTTCACTGTACTAAAATGGCCCCCACAGTCACCAGATCTCAACCCAATAGAGCATCTTTGGGATGTGGTGGAACGGGAGCTTCGTGCCCTGGATGTGCATCCCAAAAATCTCCATCGACTGCAAGATGCTATCCTATCAATATGGGCCAACATTTCTAAAGAATGCTTTCAGCACCTTGTTGAATCAATGCCACGTAGAATTAAGTTCTGAAGGCGAAAGGGGGTCAAACACAGTATTAGTATGGTGTTCCTAATAATCCTTTAGGTGAGTGTATATACATACATAATATCCGTGGTTAGTCATGGGTCGTGTATGGCATTAAAAATAAAAAAATGGCATTAAAAAGGCATAAAATTTAAATTGAAGATCCCTGCAGAAACCCTGTGTAGACACTCGAAGTTGATAGGGCTCCCTGAAGTGATCCCAATTACGTCGTCCTCCTTCAGGGAACGAGGGTTACATTAGTAACCGAGACGTTTTCTTCAAGTGGTCAGTAAAGGGATGTTTGAGACATTTTTATATTGATTGTCAATATCAGATCAAGCTAAATACTATTTTAACTGTTTTATTTTACATTTATTTTAGATCTGGTTCCCAAGTAGCAGGAGCATTTTAGTCATTTTCAACATAGTTTACAAAATATATATTTTTAGGAATAGTCAGTAAACACCAAGTTACTAATAAAGTTGTATTTGTCAAATATCATACAAGTTATTCATAGTTATAGATATTCTTTTTAGAGTAACTTTGGTAACAGGGTTGATGAATACAGTCAATGCTACAGTTTGTGTAAAAACTGAGACAGTGGATTGAGATTATTTTCTTGTCTTCCCATCATGCTGTAGAAAGAGCCTAGATGATGTCACTTCCTGTGTGAATTTTATTTTTAAGAAATGCTGTATTTTAAAAGGAGGACAATCATGTCAGGAGTAACAGGGTTGAGTGAAACATGTAGGACACAGATAAAGATAATAAAAAATGTTAATTTAAAAATAGTTAAAGCTGCGGCCACTCTACACTTTGAGCTTGTGAAGTTTCTACAGACACTGCAATGGCCGTGAAATGACGGAAATAAATTTAACATATAACAAATAATAATAATTCAATAATAAAAAATAAACAATCCACTCCACTTGAATGCTAAACGCTTGTGTTATTTCTCACAGGGTAATTCACTTGAGCTTGTGTTTCTGGTGTCCCACTTTCACATGCACATGAATGGAAGTCAGTGCAAGGAAAAGTCTAGTGTGAACGGCCATCAATAATTAAAACGTTTTAGTCAAATAAATATCAATTTCAAAGTTGTTGTCAAAATATGGCAGTATTGTATATTTTAATGTTAATATCATGGTAGATAATTGTGTCATTGATCAAATATATTTAATAGTTCTTGCTAAAGAAACGAGGGATTCGTGACTATAATGTTTTAAAAATAATAATTGGAAGATAAATTTCCTCATTCATGGAAAGACATATAATCAGTTTATAAAAAGGCATCAAATTATCACTATTTTATAGCAGTTGTCTGCTTTCTACTATTACATCAGGGCTCACTTTCATGTCCTTTCACTTTATATTTCTCTCTTTGAGTTATTTTGATGTACTGAAAATTAAATTTAATATTTGTTTCTTTCTTGTCAGGCCTGATGGAAGAGAGCGAGGAGAGTGAAGAACTGAGTGAAGTGAAAGAGGAGAGAGAAGAACTGAGTGAAGAGAAGGAGGAGAGTGAAGAACTGAGTGAAGTGAAGGAGGAGAGAGAAGAACTGAGTGAAGTGAAGGAGGAGAGTGAAGAACCGAGTGAAGTGAAGGAGGAGAGTGAAGAACTAAGGGAAGTGAAGGAGGAGAGAGAAGAACTGAGTGAAGTGGAGGAGGAGAGTGAAGAACCGAGTGAAGTGAAGGAGGAGAGTGAAGAACTGAGTGAAGTGAAGGAGGAGACTGAAGAACTGAGTGAAGTGAAGGAGGAGAGTGAAGAACTAAGGGAAGTGAAGGAGGAGAGAGAAGAACTGAGTGAAGTGGAGGAGGAGAGTGAAGAACCGAGTGAAGTGAAGGAGGAGAGAGAAGAACTGAGTGAAGTGGAGGAGGAGAGTGAAGAACCGAGTGAAGTGAAGGAGGAGAGTGAAGAACTAAGGGAAGTGAAGGAGGAGAGAGAAGAACTGAGTGAAGTGGAGGAGGAGAGTGAAGAACCGAGTGAAGTGAAGGAGGAGAGTGAAGAACTGAGTGAAGTGAAGGAGGAGAGTGAAGAACTGAGGGAAGTGAAGGAGGAGACTGAAGAACTGAGGGAAGTGAAGGAGGAGAAACACATGAGGATCCACACTGGAGAGAAGTCGTTCACATGCCATCAGTGCGGCAAAACATTTCTTAGGGCATCAGACCTAAAGTCACACCTGACAGTTCATATGAAGGAGAAGCCTCATTCATGTTCTGTGTGTGGAAAGAGTTTTTCACTGCTGCACACTTTACATAAACATGAGAAAACTCACACTGGTGTGAGAGAGTACATGTGCTTTGAGTGTGAGAAGACTTTCACTACAGCGGACTGTTTGAAACGGCACCAGAGAATTCACACTGGAGAAAAACCTTACAAGTGTTCACACTGTGACAAGAGATTCAGTCAATCATCACATCTGAAAACACATGAGAGGATCCACACTGGAGAAAAACGTTACAAGTGTTCACACTGTGACAAGAGATTCAGTCACTCATCATCTCTGATAAAACATGAGATGATCCACACTGGAGAGAAACCTTACAAGTGTTCACACTGTGACAAGAGATTCAGTCACTCATCACATCTAAAAACACATGAGAGGATCCACACTGGAGAAAAACCTTACAAGTGTTCACACTGTGACAAGAGATTCAGTGTGTCGTCATCTCTAAAAATACATGAGATGATCCACACTGGAGAAAAACCTTACAAGTGTTCACACTGTGACAAGAGATTCAGTCAGTCATCATCTCTGAAAGCACATGAGAGGATCCACACTGGAGAAAAACGTTACAAGTGTTCACACTGTGACAAGAGATTCAGTGTGTCGTCATCTCTGAAAACACATGAGAGGATCCACCCTGAAGAGAAACCTTACAAGTGTGATCAGTGCGGAAAGATTTTCTCCTATAAAATTTACCTGAATCTACACATGAAGATCCATGCAGTGGAGAAACCACTTAAGCACAGTCTGAGATCACGGTAAGTAGTTTATTTTCATGTGCTGAGAATTATTATTATTGGCAGCAGGATGCTGACACCCTTCTAGAGCCCTCTCAGTCTGGGACCACGTGACCAAGTGAGTATTAAGAAATTACAAAAAAGTGCCAAGAGCACTCAATCAAATAACTTAAATTTCTGTTCCTACAGAACCCAGAGAACATAAAGGGAGTCTACAAACGTCATCTCCTGAAACAAATGGAAGCCATAGATACTGACATACAATATAAAAAACTCAAGATAAGAAAGTTGGAGCTGGAAATCCAACAGCTTGAGAAAAATGCAAGTAGAACTGCCATATTTAAAACAATGACACATGACCTTTTTGTTTTTTACAACTTTTAATTGTATGTTTTCACCCCCAACAGGCAGCTTCAACCTGAATAAAAAAAAAAACTAATTCTGACTTGTGTGTCTGGTAAATTAAGGGAAAAGTTGAGGAGAAAGTAAAAACTTAACATGGTTTGGACCGTATTAACCAAAATAATTATTGGCATAACTGTCTCTTATAACCCCGCCTGTTTCATTGTCCTCAAAAATGGCTTCAATGTCCCAGTCTTCCTCTACAATCCTTGGTTGCCTCTCTCTCCTCAGACAGGCAATGTTATGTAGCACAACACATGCAACTACAATGTCACATGCCCTTTGTGGAGTCACTCTGAGGTAATTCAGGCACTGGAACCTTGACTTGATGACTTGAAAAGGCAGGCATGCACATCCCTTGTCTCCCAGCAAAACTCCTTAGAATTCACCTGCATCGAATATTTTTTTTTTAACATTGATATAGAATGAGGATTTGTAATGAACAGAACACTGGTTCCCAGCTTATTGTAAAGCACAATCGGTTCTACAGTAGTAGCCTACAATGTCATCTCAGTGGGACTGTACCTGTACATTGATGCTGTGTAATGATTTCCTATTAACGAAGTCTGCTTCATGCGGACCAGACGGACGCTTTATGCGCACGTGGGTGCAGTCCAGAGCTCCGATAACATTTGGGAAAGCTACAAAAGTTAAGTGTTTGTCTTTCAATTGCCATGTCTAACATTAACAGACAATAAATATTTCCATTTTCTATATAGTTATTATTTGAACTTGCCAGCGATTCCATAAAAGGCCTGTTTAATAATTGTGGAAGAAATTTAATATGTTCTATATGTTTGCATTTTCTTATATTCATAGAATCTTTGAAATATTATGATAATCAGATGAATGTAGTGTTGATACATACCCTTATGTGTATGTCCTTGTATATGACTGGACAAAAGTTAATGTGACTGAATGTATGACCGAAACAGAGAGTCTCCATTCAAGGGTGTAATATGATTAAAGAAGATAGACAAATCTAAACAATATGTTAGTTATGGCTAAGATGTATCTTGATGTAGCATAGGGAAAACAACCTTGGGGAAGGAACAACTATAAAGAATGAAGGATACCCCCCACTCGTGGTCACACGACTCAGCGCAGTAAAAAGTCACGCCTGATCCTCTTTCCACTATTGACAGAAGTGAGAGGAAGAGGATCAGGTGTAAATTAATTTAATTTTTTTTTTACAATAAGAGTTTTTCTTTCATGTCAGACCCGATGGAAGAGAGCGAAGAGATTGAAGAACTGAGTGAAGTGAAGGATGAGAGTGAAGAACTGAGTGAAGTGAAGGAGGAGAGCGAAGAACTGAGGGAAGTGAAGGAGGAGAGTGAAGAACTGAGTGAAGTGAAGGAGGAGAGAGAAGAACTGAGGGAAGTGAAGGAGGAGAGTGAAGAACTGAGGGAAGTGAAGGAGGAGAGTGAAGAACTGAGTGAAGTGAAGGAGGAGAGTGAAGAACTGAGGGAAGTGAAGGAGGAGAGTGAAGAACTGAGTGAAGTGAAGGAGGAGACTGAAGACCTGAGTGAAGTAAAGGAGGAGAGTGAAGAACTGAGGGAAGTGAGGGAGGAGAGTGAAGAACTGAGTGAAGTGAAGGAGGAGAGTGAAGAACTGAGGGAAGTGAAGGAGGAGAGTGAAGAACTGAGGGAAGTGAAGGAGGAGAGTGAAGAACTGAGTGAAGTGAAAGAGGAGATTGAAGAACCGAGTGAAGTGGACAAGGAACATCATTTCAAACCTGGGGGAAAACCTTTGAGTTGCTCAAAGACTAAAAAGACTTTTTTAAAGAAAAGAAGAGCCAAGAAATCTTTCACCTGCACTCAGTGTGGAAAGAGTCTCACAACCAAACGAGGTCTTGAGCTTCACATGAGGATCCACACTGGAGAGAAGCCGTTCACATGTAATCAGTGCGGGAAGAGTTTCAGTCAATCATCATCCCTTAATATTCACATGGGGGTCCACACCAGAGAGAAGCTGTTCACATGTGAACAGTGTGGGAAAAGTTTCAGTCAATCATCATCCCTTAATGTTCACATGAGAGTCCACACCAGAGAGAAGCCATTCACATGTGATCAGTGTGGGAAGAGTTTTACACGCATAACACATCGTAATCAACACATGAGGATCCACACCAGAGAGAAGCCATTCACATGTGATCAATGCGGCAACACATTTCTTAGGTCATCAAACCTGAAGAAACACCTGGCAGTTCATATGAAGGAGAAGCCGCATTCATGTTCTGTGTGTGGGAAGAGTTTTTAATAATACTAATAAAAATAAATTGAATTTTTATAGCGCTTTTCTCTAACTCAAAGTCGCTTTACAGGGCAGAGAGGAAAAAAAGTTGGGGGGGGCTATGGATAGGCAGAGGTGAAGAGATGGGTCTTGAGGCGGGACTGAAAGATGGTAAGGGACTCAGAGGTGCGGATCTCAAGGGGAGATCCAAGATGGAGCTGCCCTCGAGAAAGCTCTGTCCCCAAAACTGCAGAGTTTTGACTTGGGGATGGATAGGAGACCGGCTGATGTGGATCTGAGGGGCCGTGAGGGTTGGTAGGGGGAGAGGAGGTCAGTGAGGTATGATGGGGCCAGGTGGTGGATGGCTTTGAAGGTAAGAACCAGAATTTTGTATTTGATCCGGTGGGAAATGGGAAGCCAGTGCAGTTGTTTTAAGACTGGCGTGATGTGGTGCCAGGATTTGGAGCGTGTGATGAGTCTGGCGGCTGCGTTTTGGACCAGTTGTAGTCTTTTTATGTAAGTTGAGCTTATACCAAGGAGTAGTGAGTTGCAGTAGTCCAGTCGTGAGGAGATGAAGGCGTGAATGAGTCTTTCAGCAGCAGGGGGTGTGAGTGAGGGTCTGATTTTAGCAACATTGCGGAGGTGAAAGAAGGATGTTTTAATTACCTGACGGATGTGGGGCTCAAGGGAGAGGGTTGAATCAAAAATCACGCCAAGGTTGCGTGCCTGGGGAGATGGGGAGACAATGGTGCCGTCGATGGTGAGAGTGGGGTTATTGGTTTTGCCGAGTGTGGATTTGGAGCCAATAAAGAGGAATTCTGTTTTATTGCTGTTGAGTTTGAGGAAGTTCTGTTGCATCCAGATTTTGGTAGCTGACAGACAGGAGTTGATGTGGGAGAGGGGAGGATTGTGGGGGGCATTGTGCTGAGGTAGATCTGGGTGTCATCGGCATAACAGTGGTAATTCAGGTTCAAATGGCGAAATATCTGACCAAGGGGAAGGATGTAGATGATGAAGAGGAGGGGGCCGAGTACGGAGCCTTGGGGAACGCCTTGGGTGACTGTGGCTGTGGCAGAGGTGTGGTTATGGAGAGAGATGAAGTGGGATCTGGTGCAGAGGTAAGAACGTAGCCAGCTGAGTGCAGTGCCTTCGATACCGAGGTTTTTAAGTCTGGTGAGCAGAGTGTTATGGCACACGGTATCGAAGGCTGCACTCAGGTCGAGAAGGATAAGAATGTTGAGGGAACCAGTGTCAGCAGAGGTGAGGAGGTCATTGAGGACTTTGAGGAGAGCAGTTTCTGTGCTGTGGAGGGGGCGAAAACCAGATTGGAGGGGTTCATATTGATTATTGGCATGAAGATGGGTTTGTAGTTGTGAGGCGACTATGCGTTCCAGTGTTTTTGACAGAAAGGGGAGGTTGGATATTGGGCGGTAGTTGTTGAGTGAAGAGGGATCCAGACCAGGTTTCTTAAGGATTGGGGTGACAGCGGCAGTTTTGAAAGCAGAGGGGACAGATCCGAGGGACAGTGAGGAGTTGAAGAGGTTAGTGAGGTAAGGGCAAAGGACAGGGAGGCAGGACTTAAGGAGTGGAGTAGGGAGGTAGTCAAGTGAGCATGTAGTAGGTTTGGAGGAGCTGATGAGTTTGTAGATTTCAGGAGTGGTGACCAAGTTAAACTGGGAGAGAAGGGAGTGTGGAGGAGGGTGAGTAAAGTCAGGAGGGAGGTGGGGAAAATCGGCCATGTCCGATGCTGAAGTAGTTACTGGGAGGTCGTTTGCAGAGGATAGAGACTGATAAATTATGTTGATTTTTTCAGCGAAAAAGTGAAGGAATGAGTTGCACAGATCAGGAGTAGAGGTAGGGAGGGTGATGGTCCGAGGCTTGATGAGGTTATTCAATATGGAGAAGAGGGTTCTAGGGTTTTGACAGGGGTTGGTGAGGATGCTGGAGAGGTAGGCAGATTTGGCAAGAATGAGGGCGTCTTTGTAGGAAGTGAGGTGGAGTTTATAAGCTTCATGGTGTACTGTAAGAGCTGATTTTTTTGTCAAACGTTCGAGTTGGCGACCAGTTTGTATCATTTTTCGGAGTGCAGGTGTGTACCAGGGTGACGAAGTGTTAAAAGTGACTGTTTTTGTTTTAAGGGGGGCCAGAGTGTTAAGGGAGGTACACAAAGCAGAGTTGAGGTGGTTTGTGAGATCATCAGGTGAGGTGAGGGTTGGGTCCAGATGGAGAGTGGTGGAGATCAAGTCAGAGAGATGATGGGAATCAATAGATTTAAGGTTACGGAAGGTGATTTTTCTGAGGAGGCGGGGGCGTGGAGTTGGAGAAGGAATGGTGAACCGTATCAGTTTATGATCAGAGAGGGGAAAGAGGCAAGGATGGAGGTCGAGGACTGGTTGGTTAGTGGAGCAAACCAGATCGAGGATGTGTCCTTTTTCATGGGTGGGGAATGTGACATGTTGAGTGAGAGTGAAGTTGTCCAGTAAAATGTTGAATTCCGATGACAGCTTGCAGATGGGAGAGTCTATGTGGATGTTTAAGTCACCGAGTAACAGCAGACGTGGAGAGAGAGATGAGGCTAGTGTGAGGAGTTCAGTAAAATCAGAGAGGAAGGAGGGATTTGGTTTCGGTGGCCGGTAAATGAGGATAACTGTCATGGATGAAAGAGCTTTGAAGGCGAGATATTCAAATGATGATACTGAGGGGAGAGTGAGTTCAGTGATCCGGAAGTTCTGATTGAAAATAACAGCAAGACCACCTCCACGGCGAGAGGGGCGGGGTTTGCAGATGTAATTGTAACCAGTGGGGGATGCTTGGTTGAGGGAGAAGTAGTCATTGTGTTGTTGCCAGGTTTCAGTGAGCAGAAGGAAATCCAAAGTGTTGTCAATGATTAATTCATGTAGAGCAGGGGCTTTATTGTTAAGCGATCGGGTGTTGAGTAGGGCAAAGTTGGCATGGTGAGAGGGTGGAGAGATGGGTGCAGGCTGAAAAGATCTGAGGTTGTCCCAGTTAACAGTGCGTGTGTGATGGTAATGCAGTTGAGGAGGGACAGTGAGTTTATTTGCGTATGATTGGAGAATATCTGTGCGAGAAGCACTGTGGTCCAGTCCGGGTTTTCTGTGCAGCCTGTCGGTGCGCTCAGCACTATGTGATCCAGCAGGGGAAGTGTTCCGATGACGAAGAACTGTGCGAGAAGCACTGTATTCCAGTCCGGGTTTTCTATGCAACCTGTCGGTGCGCTCAGCACTATGTAGTCCAGCGGGGGAAGCGTTCCGATGACGTGGGAGAGGTGCGACGGAGCGTGCAGGTGACCAGATGGATGGAATGGATAGTCCGTGGTGGAAGTAAACAAACTTGCGGCGAGAGCTTCTGTGAATATAACGGGATCGACGTAGAAGTCCGAGCTGTTTTATGACTGTGATGCAGGATGGAATGGAATAGTTGGTTAGTTCGACCAGTTGCAGAGTTGAGTATTTGAACATGATGCCGAGCGGTGGGACTGAGAGCTCCGTGGTTGCAGTTAGGAATGAACTAGGGACACAGAGATGGATGACTGATGTGAGTGCCAAGATGATCCACGGCATGACAGAGAAGATGAAAGTCGCGGTCACAGCTCGCGTCTAATGGAGGTTGCAGCAGCAGGAGTCACAGCGAAGCAGACAGAAGTTAGGTGAACGGGGGCAGCCAGCTAGCGGCTAATCGATGAGGATATAGTCCGGAGAAGGTGCCCAAGCGGCTTCAGGAATCAGCTTGAAGGCTGTCCAGAGGGAGAAATGCTGTCCAGAGGTAGGGGTACAGCGAACACAAACAAATAGGAACACAATGAAGAATAGCAGACAGAGAAGCGGCGAATAAACAGCGCCAGCGTCCTCTCACGTCCGCGAGCATTGCGGTGAATAGAATAAGACGTTAAAAAACTTCTACTAAAACTAAGACGTTTTCACTTCTGCTAACTTTACATAAACAGAAAATTCACACTGGTGTGAGAGGGTACATGTGCTTTGAGTGTGAGAAGACTTTTATTACAGCAAACTGTTTAAAACTGCACCAGAGAATCCACACTGGAGAAAAACTTTACAAGTGTTCACACTGTGACATGAGATTCATTGTGTCATCAAATCTGAAAACACATGAGAGGATCCACACTGGAGAAAAACCTTACAAGTGTTCACACTGTGACAAGAGATTCATTGTGTCATCAAATCTGAGATTACATGAGAGGATCCACACTGGAGAAAAACGTTACAAGTGTTCACACTGTGACAAGAGATTTAGTCAATCATCACATCTGAAAACACATGAGAGGATCCACAGCAGAGAGAAGTCGCACACGTGCGATCAGTGTGGAAAGAGTTTCTCCTTTAAAAGTGACCTGAATCTACACATGAAGATCCATGCAGTGGAGAAACCACATCAACACAGTCTGAGATCATGGTAAGTAGTTTATTTTCATGTGTTGAGCAACATAGTCTCTTCTGTGTAAGTTAGACACACATCACCCTGTCATGTATTAGAATGATGGTCTGTATCTTTAAGATGTGAGTGTACCAGTATGTATGAGGGGACTGGATGTGGAAGGAAGTTCAGCTTAAGAATAAGAAAAGCCCATTCGTAAATTTATCGATATAACTTTATATGTGACTGATTTAATTCGGCAGAGTGTATGAGAGATATCTGATTACACAAGAAAGCTGATATATAACACACCCTATAGCCAAATCTCTCCTCTCCACCTATAGCCGGTGTGTGGTGAGCACAGGACACTTTGTTGATTGATTGATATCCATTAACTCGTGTTCAAACCAACAGGAATGTCTAATTTGTCAGTTCAGATCAATGCAAAACACATGGAGAAATACTAGACAGCGGTTTACTCGTTTTATGTCACGTGCTTCACGCTCCCGGGCGAATCCGCTTGAGAATATGTTTGGTCGTCAGCATTTTGAACTGGCGCTTCATCTGCGCTTTGTTCAAGTGTCTGAGATCTAGGATGGGTCGGAGATCGCCATCCTTTTTCGGGACGAGGAAATAGCAACTGTAAAAACCAGACTCGCTCTGTGAGGGGGAAGTAGTCTTGACAGCGCCCTTCTCCAGCAGTTTGAGCACCTCGGCGTGGAGAACGTGTGACATGCCCTTTCTCACTCTCGTCTCGACCACGGCTGATAATCGCAGCGGTCTGGGAGCAAACTGTAGCGAGTAACCGTATTTTATTATGTTCAACACCCATTTTGATATGTCGGGGATAGCTTCTCAGGCTTGGGCCTGTATAGCTAGGGGTTGAATAGAGGCTGGAGACGGGCCGCTTTGAGATAGGAACCCGGCTGTCAGGCCGACTTGAGCTAGTGATTCCATGTGTACAGCGCTCATAGTCGCATTTCCAGCATGAGCTTGAGGGAAAACTGATGTGGGAACAGTTTCTATGTGTAGAAGTGGACACTGCAGGGGCACGCAATGAATGATAAATTTACTTGGCAAAAAATGGGCAAAACTAAAATACAAGTACATAAACCTAAAAAGTACATTAATCATAAAAATAATCGACCGATTAATCGATTATCAAAATAATGGGAGTTTGGAGATGATGTGATCCTTCACCAGCATCTCGAAGCACTTCATGGGAGTAAGTGTGACGGGGCGGTAATCGTTCAGTGATGAAATTGTGGGGTTTTTGGGCACTGGTATGATGGTGGCAGTCTTGAAACAGGATGGAACGACAGCATAGGTCAACGAGGTGTTAAATATGTCTGTGAGGACATGAGCCAGCTGGTCAGCTCAGTCTTTGAGCACTAGTCCCTGTATGTTATTGCTTTTCATGCGTTCAGTCTTCTCAACGTCCTCCAGACATCAGCTGTCACGAGTCTGAGTGCCTGTTCGTCTGGGTGAGGTATGGATTTCCTCACAGGAGTGTTGTTGAGTGATTCAAACCGACCAAAGTAGTTATTGAGTACTTTGAGGAAGTCTATGTAGTCCTCACAAGGTAAGGGAGCAGCCTTGTAATCTGTGATGGTCCGGATACCTTGCCATATGCGTTTGGTGTTCACCCTCTTCACTCCCATAGACTGTCCTTATTCACGAAAAAGTCAAGCACTGCAAGTAAGTTGTCATCTATAATTCATGTGGTATTCAAATTGTGTTGCACAATGCGGATGACAAAGCCTATTTCTCTTGTTGAATAATTAACACGTTTTGTTGTAAATTTAAAATATTCACTAACTGTTTTTATTCGTAATATCTTTTATTTTCACAGATATATTATCGAAGCCCTTCAAATTAGAATAAACATGGTGATTGTTAATGCTGAATTTGCATTTTCATGCATTAACAGCCACTATCTGCTTGAATCAGGCAGTAACGTTAGGTTAGATGATGTTTACCATAATTTGTTAACCCTACAATCAGATAAAGTTTGTCTACGTTTGTCTAAAAGTTGTCTACAAACTTTAAGTTCTCTTGAAAAAGCCTAACTAGAAAGTTTGAAGTAGTTTTAAAAGGTTTGCAATTGGAAAGACTCTGCTAGGCTAGTAAGGAAATGTAATTTTGCCAAAATAACAACTTTTATTTTAAGTAAATGTTATTTTTAAATCAGCTTAATTCAGTGTGATTTTACCATATTATCATGCTTAACACTGATCATTTGAATAATTGTAATGCAATGATCAGATGCAGATATCTAAATCAGAGAATATAACATTAGGTTTGGGCGGTTGGCCGGTGGATTATTTATTTTTAACAGTGGATTCGAGTGACTCAAAGTGCACCAGATTAATGAATTTATCTTTAAAATGTACACAATTTTCTTTTTATTAGCTTAGTTAGCTTTATTAACTAGTAAAATACATGATCAGGATTTTACCATAAGTATATAAAGTATAAGTATACTTTTTTTATAGCCTATAAAGTATACGGTATACTGAACATCTGCATTTCTTTCTTTCTGTTGTATTGCTTTAAAAATAAATAGCATTTTAAGCCAATTAAGGAAAAACCTGTCAACAAGTCTGAAAAAAGAATTGGTAGTTATTCTGTCCCCCTCACTTTTGAAATGATGCTACGCCCCTGAGGCTAACATTACAGCCGCGTTGGTGTCTTTGGGCCCCAGTACAAGTAATGCCTTCAGTACATTCTCCCCAACCAATACACTGAAGGCCGAAATGCTGTGGGTTTTGCACACGATTAGCCGACATCACTCCTATACATCCAACGAAGACATGAGCACTTCAGGGCAATGTTCCCTGAGGAATGTGCAAAAACATTTAGTTGTGGCAGGGACAAAACCTCTTCTCTTACTCGATTTGGACTCGTTCAGTACATAAAAGGGGGACTTCTGTCAAGTGTGAATCAAGGCAGCTTCGTTGTCATGTTTGAGGAAAGCATGAATTGGGTCACCAAAGGCTATTAAGACTATTTGCACTGTTGCTCAAATACAAATGTGCTTTGTTAACCTGAACACCCTAGAATATCATTTTTATATATATTTTTTCCATGGTAATGGTCTTAATTTTTATTCTTGAAGGTCTTAAAAAGGTCTTAAAAGTCATTAAATTTGTTGATCAAAAATGTGCAGATACCCTGAATTACTAACCACCAATATCAGTAATTTTGTATGCATCCCAGATATGAAATCATTTTGAAATTAAATACAGACCTTCCTTGATCTCCTAGCAATATCAGCATTGGTGGATGATGCAGTCAAATGTTCCATGTGGTAATACACTGCTGTGAACTGGCCAGGGTTCTGCAGATGTTTATCCTTTCCTCCAGGCTTTAGCAAGGTTTGGATGGGCCGGTTCACATGTGGTAGTCAGCGTGCCCCACTGACACTACCTGGTACATTTACACGAACACCCAACTCCTCTCCAAGTGCTCGTAGTTCTCTCATAGACTTGCTGCTAAAGTGATGTCTTCCAAACCATGTTGAGGAGATTGTAGACATGATCCACCATCGGAATTTTCCTTTGTACAGGTAGCATTGCCAGCTCCAGTCTACAATTACAATGAATTCAACTTAAAATTAAACATGCATTGTTTAGGTTACTACCCTATCTTTATTCTGAAGGTTCACATTTAACCTACCTATGTGGCATGCAATGAAATGGGACAATAAAAGCCCCTGCCTCAGCCTGGAGGAGGGCTATTACCCCTCCTTTATGCCCGAGATTGACAGCTGCACCATCAGCTCCCATGGCAACTGTCTTCTCTAACCACCCTGTTTCTGTCCCTAGATACTGAAAGGCCTCTTTGGTGGCATCATATACACCTTAAAATGCAAGCACATGACTATGGTGTACAATTATGTCTTATATTCACTGGATGAAAACACCAGTTGCCTGAAGAGTTTTTCCCTCTGTCATCATCACACCTCACAGCTGAAGTATTATGGCACCTTAAGTGATTATTTAAACTAATAAATATTCACAGTAAAGACAGCTGAAGACGTTAGTGATAGGTCTAAACATAATGTGAATTAAAACATACCTTGAGCATGTGCATGTTTCACTTCGATGTGGCCAATCAAAATATGCATTGGTTTCCCTTCATTCAGGATCCTTGCATATATGATTTTGCATTCCTTTGTTTTCCCCATCGATCATAATTGATAAATACGGATCATCCTTGATTTTCTTCCCCTTCAGAGTATCCGCACTTACTCCAATGAATTGCGCGCATGCTGTATCATTGTTGTATGTTTTGTTAAGTTTTAAGCCATTCTTCCTTTGAAGGTTGAGCTATCTTTTGTATTTGGTGAAGGGTAGTTCCTCCTTAGCAATGAAGTAGGCCGTGTTAAATTTCAACATCATCTCTGCCTTTTTGATTTATAAACATGTCACGGCATACGTGCTTTAGGCTGATATTGTGTTTAATCAATGTATTGTGTTTAAACTGCGAAGTGCCTGTACTGTCGGCAAACTTAGTGTTCCCCTCAGTTCTGGGGTAGCGGCTATAGTATTCGCAGTTCATGGAGTTAGACTCCCAACAGTACCTCAGCCAGCTGAATTCTCTCAGCCAGTCTTCTCGAAAATGGTATTTTTTTTCGCCACGCAAACCTCTGACTCTGCATCATCATCTGACGGTGTTGTCTTTGCTGTATCAGGCTATATATATTATGTTTAACATCCAAATGTAGATGGTCTGTCGGCGCACAGAGCCACGCAGTCGTAGATCGTGAAGTTCGTGAACACCGAATTCCCTTTTCTTTCTTTTCTATTTGTGTTTGAACAGACGTGTGCACGAAAAAATAAGCCAGTGTCCGTCTCAACGAGTTTCCCCGTAAACGCAGTCAAAATAAAACGGATGCGTGTCATTACCGGTATTAGATACGTGCATTCATCTTATAGGGACAGCACCCAATATACCTGCAGCTGCTTGTGTCACCAAAGTTAATTAAACAACAAAAGAGAAAGAGAAAAATCACGTTTTGTCAAAAGATAAACTGTATTAATACTTAATACAGTTAATTTACCTGAAAAACATAAAGCATTGCTTTATTTCTCGTGTATTTGTGTTTTATTGTATTTATATTTGTATTTTGTTTATTAGTTTCTATGCAGATGCACTAGGTCTACCCTACACAATTACCCCAATCATCCTAGAATTATTAATTCTTTACAAAAAGAGCTATTCAAATCATCAGGTGAAATTGTTTTCAGGAAGTGGCAGTAAAGCAAGAAGAAGAAGTGCAAGATAGTTTTTCTAAATTTCATTTGACTCTATGTGCCTATAGGGATGGGTTGGGGATGGTGGCTATGTAGTATCTGGATATTTGCCGCGGGACGAGGGCTTCGATTACCTCTCTCTTTTTTGACCATACATGTGTTTGCACCCCTGAATTTTGGTCCATTTGGTCGCAGTCTGGAGCCCTGCTTTCTTTCTGCAACTCGTATTAATGTGTGTGTGTTTGTTAGATATTAGTTCCATGTTATAGAATAATCAAGTCTTGTTTGTATTTTAAAGAGAAGTGTTCTGTTATGTGCTTAGGAATATCTTAAACTCCTGATCTAAGTTACCTTGCTCATAAATAGTGTTTCACTATAGATTAGATATTTATATCAGCTGCAGAGCTGATAGTTACGGGCTATTCAGATGAACGCTGGACGCGTCATTGGCTCGGCTGTAATAAGTGATTCTTTCGAATTCCCTATAAATTAATAAATAATTCCCTTTGAGCTCAATTGACCTGTTTGACCCTTGCACCCTTTCAGAGGGTGCTTAATAAACTGGTAAACTTTATATCCGTAAAATAACTCTGATGTAATAAACTACTCTTACTCTGACTGTAATAAAGTGCGCATTACTGTCGTGATCAGTAACGTTGGGCCTATCACTCCGGAGACTGTAAGCTGTATCACGGTCAGTTGGTACAGATCCATCCTCAAGTAATAACGAGAGTAAATGAAGACTGCCATGTTCATTCTTACATCCAACAATAAAACACCTCAATCGCTTAGGAGACATTCGTGTCTACAGCTGCTCCGACGTCGAAACACTGGCGGATTGTGTTTAGCTCACTCAGGGCGGGTCTACGCTAAAACTGCAGCGTCCGTCAAACACCATGTAAAAGTGAATTTTGCATAACAGGTGCCCTCTAAGTCACATGATCAGTGTCACTAATTTTTTAACATGTGATAAGCTGTCACGTGTGGTTGAAGAATACAAGGTAGTAGGATCCATTTGCAGATTGACTTTATTTACACAACTCAAACTAAAAAACAGACTCAGGAAACAGGAATCAGGAACAGAAGAACCAGCAAACAACATTAAGGACCCACCAAGACTGAACTAGACATATAGACTCAGGAAACAGGAATCAGGAACAGAAGAACCAGCAAACAACATTAAGGACCCACCAAGACTGAACTAGACATACAGGCTTAAATTCAAGGGTAAACGAGCTGACAAGATAACAGGAGGGTGTGGCTAATAGGAAACACCTGTGACCGACTAATAAGCATAACGGGGAGCTGCTAAACATGAAACAAGACAAAAACACAGACTAGACTTGTGACATGCATGAAACACGACAGAAACACAGACTAGACTGTGACAAACATGAACCCAAACAGAAACACAGACTAGCCTTGTGACATAACCTCCGCCTTAAAGAGCGGATCCCAGTCGCTCTTCAGAATATAGTCCAGGGTGGTGGTGAAACGGAGGTGTTCTTGGAGAGGTGGGAGGGCCAGGTCAATGGAGCAAACTGTATGGGCGGCCAGGGCGGTACATGCCGTATATGCAACCAGGGCGGACCAGACCATTCAGGAACAGCCTCGGGAGCGCCCTCCACAACATGCTTAGGGATAGACTCGAGTTTGTCCTCCTGGGCAGCCCTGGCTTGTTTCTGGACCAACTTGGGAGGGGCCACCGTGGCGTGCTCAGGAATAGCCTCCGCAGCGGGTTTTGGGTAAGCTTCCTCCGCATCGGGTTCAGGGACAGCTTCCTCCACAGCGGGTTCAGGGACAGCTTCCTTCGCAGCGGGTTCAGGGACAGCTTCCTTCGCAGCGGGTTCAGGGACAGCTTCCTCCACAGAGGGTTCAGGGACAGCGAGTTCAGGGACAGCTTCCTCCGCAGCGGGTTCAGGGACAGCCTCCGCAGCAGCAGGTTCAGGCGTGGTGGGCATGACATGAACTATGACAGGCTTCGGGAATAGTGTGAGCTTGTGGGGTTCCTCACTTGCAAAGCCCACCGTAAATTGCGAACCAATAAAAGGCGAACGCAATATATTGTGCCAGAGTGTAATGTGGGGTATCGTGAGGCATGAGGAAATACAGAAACTTATTAAGTCCCCGGCCAATCATGTCCTTTAAGTTTGTTTCCTTAAAGTTCACCCCATGGCAAAACTAAAAAAAATTAAAAAAAATCACTCACCCCATAAAACATATTATGCGTTGTAGTTATTTCCCTGAAGAGGTTCATAAAGAGAGGTTGTTTATTTTTTTTGTTTTATTATTGATGATGTTATATTGTGAGATATCTTTCAATGGAGCAGTTTTACAGGCTTTTGTCATTTATCCTGACTCAAATAATGTGTTTCTAACAGCAAACACTCAGAATAAAGTGAGATGATCTGCTGATGATCCTGAATGGCTTGTTGAATGAGTGTTAATAGTCTGAGGCTCATCAATATTAACCCTCTGGGGTCTGAGCTGTTTTCTGGGCCCTGGAGGTGTTCTGACATGCTCTGACATTTGTGCTTATTTCTTTTACTTGTGACGTTTTCATGGCTAAAGTCTAATTACACTATATTCAGCACAAACTCTGCTACAATAATATATCAGCAGCATGTATGTAAAAGTTTGTAGTTTTGAGATAATGACATTTATGCGTGGTTTGTGAAAATACAAAAAAAAATTCTCACTGAAATAAGGTCATGAAACCCATACTGATTATTTCTTAACAAGACTTTTGAAAATTGTATGACGTAAACTAGAATATTTGCTCTAAAACAATGTGAAAATCACCCTGACTGCTCATTCAGATAAGACAATATATTGATTTAAAATTTTTACGACGTGTTTTGTACCACAAAGCTTTATGCGGGAGCTCATTAATATGTAAGCTTTTCACACCTGAGAAAGACAAAGACCCTCCTCTAACTGCCCTATTAGGAGCTATCAGGCCCCTATCATTCTGAGCAACCTTGCACAAATAATGAGGAGATTTAAAAAAGAATGGCTTTTAGATTGTTTGATTTATTTACAACACAACATAATCCAAAGATAACCAATGATCCGAAGACAGAGACCTTTGTGCCATTCCTAAAAACATTGTACATACCTTTCATTTCCAAGGTGTTTGATTTTCACTTTACCATGTTCATGTACAGAGACTCGTGTGAATGTTGAAATCAGCAGGACTCAGTGGCATCTGGGCCCTGAAAAAAAAAACTGAACATACTGATATCAAGAGAAAGTCCTGCACAATTTTGGGAATACATTTTAGATTTTTCTGGTTAAAATTGCTTTTCAAAATTCACATAATACACACACACACACACGCAAATGTTTCCAACAATAATATAATGAACACCAGGTTTGTTGTGCCTTGTAGGCATAGGCTATGGGCAGTGTTGCATAAAATAATACTTACAATAACCATAGCAGCCTATAAATCTTCCAAAATATAACAACTAAGCTAGAGAAAAATATATTGATTATCATGTTACTTCAAATGTTTTCATTCGTTATGATGATATGAAATGAGATAAAAGTAAAAACATGAAGCCGTTTGGTGCGTTTTGCTTTTCGAATGTCAAGTCAAGTCAAGTCAAGTTTATTTATATAGCGCTTTTCACAACATAGGTTGTATCAAAGCAGCTTCACAGTAATAAATTAAAACAATACATCAATGTTTGTTTCCAGTGGAAAAAAAAAAAAACTTGGGAGAACCCAGGCTCAGTCGGGGGCCAGTTCTCCTCTGACTGAGTTCTTTAACTGTAAGGTTAAAAGTATTATATGAATGCCTGGCTGAAGAGATGCGTCTTTAATCTAGTTTTAAACTGGGAGGGCGAGTCTGAGCAACGAACAGTATCAGGAAGACTATTCCAGAGTTTTGGAGCTAAATGTGAAAATGCTCTCCCTCCTTTGGTGGATCTGGATGTACTAGGTATGACCAAAAGCCTCGAATTTAGTGATCTTAAAGAGCGCGATGGATTATAGGGCGATAGAAGATCGGTTAAATAGACTGGAGCTAAGCCGTTTAGGGCTTTATAAGTCAGTAGCAATACCTTGTAATTAATACAGAGCTTTATAGGTAACCAATGTAGTAATGATAAAATCGGTGTTATATGATCATATTTTCTTGATCTGGTTAGAACTCTGGCGGTGGCATTTTGGACTAACTGTATGTTGTTTATTGAGGTTGCAGGACAACCGGCTAATAAGGCCTTACAGTAATCTAGTCTCGATGTCATGAATGCATGAACTAACTTTTCTGCATCAGAAACAGATACCATATTACGTAGCTTAGCAATGTTTCTAAGGTGGAAAAAGGCTGTTCTTGTAACATATGAAATATGATTTTCAAAAGACAGGTTGCAGTCAAGTATAACACCCAGGTCTTTTACTGTAGAGGATAAAGTAACAGTACATCCTACTATGTTAAAGTTGTATTGTGAGAGGTTTTGTGGGTGGTTTTTTGAACCGATGATTAGTATCTCTGTCTTGTCTGGACATTATCTGGCCGTGATGAAATATAGATTTTAGTGTCATCAGCATAACAGTGGAAACTAATTCCATGTTTCCTTATAATGTTTCCAAGTGGCAGCATATATATTGAAAATAACAGAGGGCCTAACACAGATCCCTGCGGCACTCCATAGTTTACTGGAATTATGATCGATTTTTCTCCATTTAAATAAACAAAATGGTAGCGGTCAGATAAATACGATCTAAACCAGCTTAATGCTTATCCTTGAACACCAGTATAATTTTGTAGTCGATCTAAGAGTATTGTATGATCTATAGTATCGAACGCAACACTAAGATCAAGTAAAACTAATATTGAGATACAGCCTTGGTCAGAAGCTAAAAGTAGATCATTTGTGATTTTAACGAGCACAGTTTGTATCAAATATGATACATTCAAACGCGATCGCGCTCAAATATAAAACATTATGGTTACCATATACATATCTACGTTTGAGCAGATATCCACAAACACAGTAACAGTAAACACGGGTCTCAATATTATAATATTCCCCATATATCTAGCAACAGTTCAACTGCAATGTGAAATTTATGCAACAATAACTAATATGTAAGAATTTCTTACCTTACATATTTCTTGTCTTCACATGTGTTGTGTTGTTTGCACACTTAAATGTTTATAAAGGTATATGGCTCATAAATGTGTGACAAGTATTTGCTGAGTTTTGTTTCAGTTTATAGACATGCTCAAGAAAAAAAAGTTCACCGCGATGGAGAGGCAGAATGCACACCCTGTTTATTTTCTTTATTTTACAAAAGCACAATGTTTTGATTTTATTGTAAGTGGACACGTACAAAAGTAGAAATATCACAGATTCTTTTTTTATATTTCTTTTTTCTGTATGACCATAAATTACGGAGTAATTTAAGTTTATAGTTCTACAATGTGAAGAAAATCCAGCAAAACGCGTGGGTGCGTTTGCCGACCTCAGAGGGTTAACAGATCTGCTGAACATACGCGCACACACACACACACACACACACACACACACACACACACACACACACACACACACACACACACATACTGCACAGGTCAAATAGACCTATATTCAGTCTGTCCAATGGTTGATAAAACACAGTATCCCACTGGTCACAATTGTGACCAATCATAAAACACTTTTTCACACACTTTTGCATGAAAATGTCAAAAAATTATGATTGATTGTTTCAAAGTGATACTTATGACACATTGATTTGGATATGTTTGTGTCTGGGAAAAATGTGGGATTAAATGGGTTAATATTACAGCAGAAACGACACGGCGGTGTGTGTTTCAGTGCAGAAGGTGAACTGAAGACCATTGGAAAATTCACACTGGAGAAGAAGGCCATAACACTTATAAGAGAGATGTGAATCTGATATTAATTTTTAACTCCTTCTACGTTGTTTTTCATCAGAACATCTAGTTTCTCTTCTACTTCTACTCTCCCATGCAAACACAAGATATACTTTCATGTATCTTTGAAACTGGACACTTTTCTTCTCTTCTTCTCTTAAAGGGTTCACCGGATTTTTCACATGTTATTTCCTTAACTAAGACGAGTTGATCCATAGCTCTATCGGTCTGGTGTGCGGCGACACTTTGATAGCACTTTGCAAGCCCAGTTCATTCATTAGGATCCAAACAGAGATGTTAACAGAGTTAGAAGCGACCAAACAACTCCACGTTTTCCCTATTTAAATACATTTAAGATTGAGTGCACGCACTGAGACGAGAGAGGTATGTATCAACTCGTCTTAGTTAAGGGAATAACATAGTTTAATATGAAAAAACGGTGAAGTATCCAGGGATTAAAGTTCTCCATCGATACGACGGATTTCCGTTAATTGCAGCAAGCCTATGACGGATTTCCGTCATTGCGGGTTCCAGTCTGTCCTTAAAGTCTTACATTCACTTTTCATAATTTTAAGGCCGTAAATAGGCTTTCAATTCTCAAATAGTGTAATAAATATCTTAATTTTAGTTTGAATAGGTCTTAAATTAAGGAAAGACGAGGTGTATTCACCCTGCTGAGGGGGATGTAATCAAAGCCTGGAGTGGAGAAAAAGCATGTTCCTCTCTCCACTCTAAGCACTCTGTAATCA